>NC_080659.1:6062425-6414925 GCF_027579445.1 Ammospiza nelsoni
GGTGGGTTGGGGGGGTCAAAAACCGGGTGAGGGGACCCCAAAACCTCACGGAGAGGAACGAGGTGAGGGGGACCCCAAGAACCAAATAAAGGGACCCCACAAACGGGTGAAGGAACTCCCGGAACCAAATAAAGGGACCCCAAAAGCAGCTGAGGTTCCAAGGAACCACCAGGGGGACCCCAAATACCAGATGAGACCCCAAAACCAAATGATAGACCCCAAAACCCAAGCGAAGAGACTCCAAAACAAGTGAAGGACCCCAAAAGCAGCTGAGGTTCCAAGGAACAACCGGGGGGGACCCCAAAGATCAGATGAGACCCCAAAAGCAAATGAAGGCTCCCAAATCCAAGTGAAGGACCCCAAAAGCAGCTGAGGTTCCAAGGAGCACCCCAAATACCACATGAGACCCCAAACCCAAGTGAAGAAACCCCAAGAACCAAGGGAGGGACACCAAAAGCAGCTGAGGTTTCCAAGGAACAACCGGGGGGACCCCAAAGACCAGATGAAACCCCAAAACCAAATGAAGGCCCCCAAAGCCAAGCGAAGGACCCCAAAAACCAAATGAAGGCCCCCAAATCCAAGTGAAGGACCCCAAAACCAAATGAAGGCCCCCAAATCCAAGTGAAGGACCCCAAAACCAAATGAAGGCCCCCAAAGCCAAGTGAAGGACCCCAAAACCAAATGAAGGCCCCCAAATCCAAGTGAAGGACCCCAAAACCAAATGAAGGCCCCCAAATCCAAGTGAAGGACCCCAAAAACGGCCGGGGGGCTCGCGCTGTGCTCGGGTTTATTGGTGGGTACGAATTTCACAGTTTGGATTCTCCATCACCAATCGGGGGTGGGGGGCTGAGGTAAAACCGCCCCCCCAAACCCACCCCGTGCCCCCCACCCCCCCAAAAAGCCCCCGCCGTTGGGTCAGTCGGCGCCGTCGACGCGCAGGGGGGCGCGGGGCGCCCGGGGGGCGCACGGGGGGTGCCCGTTGAGCTGGGCGGGCACCGGGGGGCTCTTCTTGGGCACCAGGGGACACGCGGCCCCCCCCGGGGCAGGCGCGCTTGGGGCTCGGCCGCTGCATCTTGTGCTCCAGCTGCATGTGGTGCTGGGGGGGGCAGCCCCAGGCACGCCCTGCGGGGCACACGGGGTCAGGGGGGCACAACGGGGGGCAGGGGGGCACAACGGGGGGCAGGGGGGCACAACGGGGGGGCAGGGGGGCACACACGGGCATGGGGGGCACACACGGGGCTCAGGGGGGCACACACGGGCATGGGGGGGCACACACGGGGCTCAGGGGGGCACACACGGGCATGGGGGGGCACACACGGGGCTCAGGGGGGCACACCACGGGCATGGGGGGCACACACGGGGCTCAGGGGGGCACAACGGGGGGCAGGGGGGGCACACACGGGGGCAGGGGGGGCACACACGGGCATGGGGGGCACACACGGGCATGGGGGGCACACACGGGGCTCAGGGGGGCACACACGGGCATGGGGGGGCACACACGGGGGTCAGGGGGGCACACACGGGGTCAGGGGGGTACACACGGGGGTCAGGGGAGCACACACGGGCTCAGGGGGGCACACACGGGCATGGGGGGCACACACAGGCAAGGGGGGCACACACGGGGGGCAGGGGGGGCACACACACGGGGGGCAGGGGGGCACACACGGGCATGGGGGGCACACACGGGCATGGGGGGCACACACGGGGTCAGAGGGGTACACACGGGGGTCAGGGGGGCACACACGGGGCTCAGGGGGGCACACACGGGGGCAGGGGGGCCACACACGGGCATGGGGGGCACACACGGGGGGCAGGGGGGCACACACGGGCATGGGGGGCACACACGGGCATGGGGGGCACACACGGGGTCAGGCGGGCACACGGGGGTCAGGGGGGCACACACGGGCTCAGGGGGGCACACACGGGCATGGGGGGCACACACGGGCATGGGGGGCACACACGGGGGTCAGGGGGGCACACACGGGGGTCAGGGGGGCACACACGGGGTCAGGGGGGCACACACGGGGGGCAGGGGGGCACACACGGGCATGGGGGGCACACACGGGCATGGGGGGCACACACGGGGTCAGGGGGGTACACACGGGGGTCAGGGGGGGCACACACGGGGCTCAGGGGGGCACACACGGGCATGGGGGGCACACACGGGGGTCAGGGGGGCACACACGGGGGTCAGGGGGGCACACACGGGGGTCAGGGGGGCACACACGGGCTCAGGGGGGCACACACGGGCATGGGGGGCACACACGGGGTCAGGGGGGTACACACGGGGGTCAGGGGGGCACACACGGGCATGGGGGGGTGGCACGGGGCAGGGGAGGGGGGGGGGGGGGACATGGGAGGGGGGTGTGGGGGCATTGGGATGGGTGCTTTGGCACTGGTGGGGTTTGGGATGGCTGTCTGGGGCACCGGGGTTGTGGGGTGGGTGTTCAGGCACTGGGGGGATGAGTTTTGGGAACTGGGGGACACCGGAGTGTGGCACCTCCAGGTGTTGGGCACCGGGAGCAGCTGGAATGGGAGCAGGGAGCCCAGTGGTGCTCAGATCTGTGAGAGTTGGCACCCACTGGAGTTGGGCATCCCCGGGCACTGGGAACCCCAAGGCTTGGGAGCACTGGCACTGGGAACCCCAAGGTTTGGTTACTGGGAGCCACTGGTGCTGGGCACTGGGATCCACTGGTTTTGGGCACCCCTGGGGCATCAGGGACCCGCTGGGTGCCAGGGTCTGTGTGCTGGGACACCAAATGGGCACTGGGACCTTGCTCCCCTTGGGCACCCCCTGACTGGGAAATGGGGACCCACCCGAGCTGGGACCTTGGTGCTGGGCACCTCCAGGACCTCTGGGCGCTGGGACCGTCACCAGCACACACTGGAACCCACTGGTGCCACTGGCACCCACCCCCAGCACCGGGCACCCCAGGCCTTGAGCTCCAGTGCCCCCTGGAGCTGGGCACCCCTTGGTGGGCACTGGGACCCCCTGGCAGCCCGGGTACCCCACCCTGGAACCCCTGCACAGCTCTGGGCGCCCCTGTGGGCACAGGGGTGGTGGCACTGGGTGCCCCGGGTACCTCAGGATGTTCTCGATGCAGCTGCGCTGGCGGAACAGAGCGTTGACCACCGGGGAGCCCTCGGGCACCAGCGGGGCCTTGCACAGGAAGGCCAGGATGGACAGGACGCTGTGGAAGCCCTGGAACTCGGGCTCGGCCTCGGTGCGGAAGGAGATGCGCTGGCACAGCTCCGTCAGGATGGCCAGGTCCAGGATGATGGGGCTGGCCAGCAGCGAGTCCTGCGGGCAGCCGGGGGTCAGCAGCCACCCTGGGACACCCCGGGGACGCCGTGGGGACACCCCGGGGACGCCCTGCACGCACCTCGCAGGTGTTGTGGATGACGATGGTGTTGGTGCCGCCCATCATGATCTCGGACGTGTACTCATCCAGCGCCCGCTTGCTGTCCCCCACGTAGGGCACGTACTTGATCACCACCTGCCAAAGCCACGTCCCCGTCACCCCACTGTCACCCCCGCGTGTGTGTGACCCCCCCGGGCCCCCTCCCCACTCACGCAGTGGTCGGGCTTGTCCTGGGGGCCGTAGAGGACGGGGTTGGCCTGCACCGTGTCGTCCACCACGTTGCTCTTGGAGATCTCCTTGGAGCGGAACTGCTGCGGCGCCGACAGGTTCTTGCCGTCGTTGTTGCCCAGGTGGTTGTAGCTCACGATGGACTTGGTCTGGGCGGGGGGCACGGCCGGGTCACCCCCCGTGCCCCGCGGGTGGGGACAGACCCCGCCGAGCCCCCACGCACCTTGAGGCCGGCGCCCACCAGGAAATCCACCAGCACCGACTTGAGCTTGGTCTGGCCCGACTTGAAGTCGTCGCCGCCGATGAAGACGCGGCGCTGGGCGGCCAATTCCACGGCGCCGGGCACGAACGTGTTCTGGGGGGAGCCGTTGATGTAGGCACAGCCCTCCAGGATGCTGGCCACGGCGAACAGCGTGGACGGGGACACCTCCAGGCCTCGCTGCGGGGACACGGGGCGGCTCAGCGGGGCTGTCACCCTCCCAAAGGTGTCACCCTTCCCAGAGTGTCACCCTCTCGAGAATGTCACCCTCCCCAGAGCGTCACCCTCCCCAGAGCGTCACCTCGATGGCCCTCAGCAGGTTGTCGGCGGTGTCGTTGAGCCCCGGCACGATGTCGCAGAACCTCTCCGTGTTGGCCGTCCACAGGACGATGACTTTGTCCACGCCGCTGCTCTCCTTGAAGTCTCGGATGTCCCTGCGGATCTGCTCCACCTGGGGCGGGTGTGGGGCACAGATCGGCTCGGTGCCACCTCCCCCGTGTCCCCTGTCCCCTCCCCGCCCGCCCGGCCGCACCTGCTGGGCCATGGGGCCGCTCAGGACGTTGTCCGCCCGCTCCTCCTGGTTGGCGGCGATGAACTCGGGGATGTAGATGGACGGACGGGGCTTCATCTTCTCCATGTGCGGCCACAGCTGCTCCTGCAGCGGCCACTCCAGCACCTCCGCCCGCCGCATGGCCTCGGCCAGGTTCAGCGAGGAGATGTCCCAGCCTGGGGGACAGGGGGTGACCCAGGCGCTCGGGGGGTCCCGCGCCGCCCGGGGGGCCCCCCGTACCCCACCTACCGTCGAACACGATGTCGTTGGGGTGCACCATGGGCAGCAGGTCCCGGAAGGGCACGTACACGTCACCCGAGGGGCCCGTGCCCAGGCACACGGTGGAGGCTTGCAGCAGGGAGCCGTAGTAGTTGGCTGTCTGGGAGGGGATGGGCAGAGATGAGGGGCTGGGGGGGTCAGAGGGGCCCTGCACCCCCAGAGTGAGGGGCGGGGGCTGCAGAGCCCCTCTGAGGGCAGGGAGGGCACTGGGGGGCAGCACGCCAGGTCGGCTGAGCTGGGCGTCCCCAGCCCTGCGGGGTGACCCCAGGTGCCAGGACATCACAGGGGTCCTTCTGGGGACACCCCGGGGACGTGGCCCTTGTGGGGTCACGCTGGGTGCCCTCAGACCTCGCTGGGGTCACAGTGAGGACACCCATGCCACTGAGGTCACTCTGGGGACACCCTCTTTACTGGGGTCACGCTGGGGACACACCTCTTGCAGGGACCCTGCTGGGGACACCCACCTGGCTGGGATCAGGCTGGGGACACCCACCTGGCTGGGGTATCTCTGGGGACACCTACCCTGACGGAGTGACACCGGGGACACCCACCTCACTGGGATCTCTCTGGGGACACCCACCTTGAAGGGGTCACACTGGGGACACCCCCCTTGCTGGGCACACGCACCTTGCGGCCGGTTTTGGTCATCCAGGAGAGCCCCAGCCTGTTGGCCAGCACGGCCGCCGTCACGGTGGTGCCGTTGTTGCCCCCCCAGCCCACCAGCATCACCCCCAGGCGCGGCACCTGCCGGCCCGTGCGGAACGTGAAGCGGGTGGAGCACGGCCGCACCTGGGGACGGAGGGGACACAGAGAGGGCACAGCTGGGGGCGGCGGGGACGGGCCGAGCCCCCCCGAGCCCCCCGGAGCCCCTGCCCACCTTGGTGACGCCGTTCTCCTTGCAGACGTGCACCGTGCTGTAGGTGTACTTGGCCTCGATGAAGTCCTTGCTGTAGGTGACGTCGGGGCTGTCCACGAGGAATGGCTCTGCCATTGTTCCTGGAGCTGCAATGGCAGGAAATGGGTGTCAGCGGCCGGGCCACCCCCGGGCCCTCCGCCCTGCCGGGACGTGGCTGTGCCGCCCGTGGGGACCTTGGCTCCGTGCCCTGCGCGCCGCCGGTTCGGTCGCTGCGGCCCCGTCCCGCAGTGTCGGGGACAGGGGGGCTTTGGGGGGCACAGCCGCACCCCAGGAGCGCGCAGAGGGCCCAGAGGGGGGCGCGGTGCCGCTCAGGGCAGGCAGGGACTGTCCCCTGTCCCCTCTCTGGGGGTGGCACTGCAGGACCAGGGATGCTCCGGGGGACAGGGGTGTCCCTGCACGCCGGGGGGCTCTGGGGGTGCAGGGGGACGCTGTGGGGACAGCCCCGCACCCTGGGGTGGCGCACAGGGGGACCAGGGGTGTCCCTGCTCCTGAGGGTGACAGAGCGCGCAGGGGACGTGGGGACAGAGGCTGTCCCGGCTCCCAGGCATGCGGAGAATTTGGTGACAGGGGCGGTCCCTACGCCCTGGGGTGACAGATGGGGCAGGGGACGTGGGGACCAGCGCTGTTCCCACTGCCAGAGCCGTCCCAGGGGACATCGCGACCAGGACTGCCCAGGGGTGGCAGAGGGGACGCGGGGACAGAGGCTGTCCCTGCACCCCGGGGTGGCACCGGGGGAACAAGGGCTGTCCCTCTCCCGGGGAAAGGGCGCTTGGGGACAGCGGCGTCCCCGGGGTGGCACAGGGGGACACCGCGCCGAGGGCACGGCGGGACCCGGACCCGCAAACCCGAACCGCTCCGGGTCAGTCCCGCCCCCCGCGGGCACTCACCGGGCCGGGCCGCGCCGGGCGCGCAGGAGCCGGAGCCGGTGCCTGAGTCTGTATCGGTGCCGGTGCCCGGTGTCCGGTGCCAGTGGTTGCGCCCGTTGCCCGTTGTCCGGTGGCGATACCCTGTGCCCGGTGTTCGGTGCCCGGCGCCGGCAGCCGGTGTTCGGTGTTCAGTGTCCGGTGTTCTGTGCCCGATGTTCAGTGCCCGATGCCTGGTGTCGATGCCCGGTGTCCCGTGCCCGGTGTCCGGTGCTGCCCCGCGGGGACGATGCGATCGCGCTGCGGCCGCCCCGGCTCCCGCCGCTTAATCGGCTCGGCGGCCCCGCCCCGGCCCCGCCCCCGCCCGGCCCCGCCCCCCGCACGTGCCCACCGGCACCGGCAGCCCCGGACCCCCCGGACCCCCCCGACCCCCGGTGCCGGGGCACGTGCGGGGCTCCCCGGGCCCCGCCGGCCGCTCGTACCGGGAGAGGGGGGCGGGAGGGGCCGGCCGGGACGGGGAAGCGGCCGCTGACCCGGGAAGGGGAAGTGTCGCCGGGGCCGGTCCCGGGCCGGGACCGGGGGTCCCGCCGCCGCCTTCCGGCCATTGAGAGCCCCGGGCCGGCGGCTTCCTGCGCCCGGGACCCGCGGGCGCCTTCCCACGGCGCCGCTCCCACGGGGCTGCCAGCCCGGCACCGGCACCGGCACCGGCACCGGCACCGTGCTGCCGCTGTTATCCCGCTGCTGCCCCCGGTGTGGGCACCCCAAAAACCACGGCACCCTGGAGCCCCCGGCGTGGGCACCCCGGAGGTCACGGCACCCCAGAGCCCCGGGCACGGGCACCCCAAAAGTCCCGGCTGGCCGGAGCCCCCGGTTAGCCGGACCCCGGTAGCCCCGGCACCCCGAGCCCGCGGGGCGGACTCGCCGCGGAGCCCCGGCCGCCCCCAGCGCCCAGCCCGGCTCCCCGCGGGCGCTGCCGGGGGCACCGAGCCCGTGTGGGGCCGCACCCGCACCCGGGGGAGCGCGGGGAGCGCCCGGGGCCGGGCAGGGAACGGGGTCGTGGCCGCCCCCCCCGCTGGCGGCCCCCGGGGTCCCGCTGCCTTTCAATGGCCCGCCCCGCTTCAAAGGGGCCCCGGAGCCGCAGCAACGCCCCGGCCCCCTCCCCACCCCGCTCCCCGCAGACACGGCGAGGACAGCTCTGCCCTCCTCCGCCACCCACCCCGCTCCTCGGGGCTCGCTGCCATCGCCACCCGGCCTCCGGCACGCAGCGGGACGGGACCCACCGGGACCGAGCCCGGAGGGCACCTGCGGCCGGGCGGCCGCGGGGAGAGGCGGCGGTGGAGGGCACGGCGGTGCCGGGGGGCCGCGTCCGGCCCCTTGGCCGTGGAGGAACAATGATCCCTTGGTGCCGGGCTGGAGGACAAAACGAGCCCCGCGCTGGAATGCCAGTGCCTCAGCAAATTATTGAAACAAAAATAACATTTCTTTGTACAATAATCCTGGGGCGGGGAGGGTCCGGGCAGCGCTGCCAGGGGCCCAGAACTGGTATTTTTCCACTGCTTTCCTCTTTTTTTTTTTTTTTCCCTTATTTTTTTCCTTTTTTTTTTTTTTTTTTTTTTTTTTCGCCCCCCTCCCATAACTCCCACCATTGTTCCTTCCCCCACTCCCTTCCCACTCCTCCCACGCTCGGCACCGCATGAGCGGGGCTCCCTTGTTCCCGCTCGCCCAACGCGTCCATGGGCCGGGAGCCCGGGCCGGCCGCCCAGCGCCTTCGCTCCCCAGCTGCCGGGGCTGGCCGGGGGCCAGCGGAGCCGCAGCGGAGCCATAGCGACCGGCCCGGCCGCCGCAGCAATGGAGCCCACCCCCCGCTCCCCGCGGACCCCCCGCCCCGGCCCCGGGATGGGCTCCAGGCCCCGCAGCCCCCCCGGGGGCTCCCGAGCTTCATTCTAAGCAGGTTCAGGAGCTGCTCCTGCCGCAGCCGGAGATGCTGCGGGCGCTGGATGGGCTCGGTTGGGGGGTCCTGCCTCTGACCCCCCCCCCCCCCCAAAACAGGTCGAGGCCGACCCCGCCAAGCCCGGGTTTGTGCCTTGCAGCAGCCTCAGCGTTCCCTTGCCACGTTTTCCTTCCTCCACGGTTGGGTTTTTTCCCCTCGTGTAACACAATCCCGAGCCCTGGCCCTTCATTATATCCCTGCTGGCAGCTCCTCATCCTCCTCCCTCTCGCTGTGCCATCGCCCTGGCGGCGCTGCGCGCCCAAGGTCGGACCCGCGCCTGCGAGGGGGGAGCAGGGGCTGATTTCGGGGGTCGTGCGGGCGCTGGAGGCGCAGCAGCTGCGCTGGGAGAGGGACCAGCGCCACCGGACCGTGGCGAGGACAAATTATTCTAATGAGCTTCCTCCTGTAAACGAGCCACGAGCACTGAAAGGTGCCCAGGGGAAAAAACCCACGGGGGAAAAATCCACAGGGGAAAAAACCCATGGGGAAAATAAAAACCACAAGGGAAAAAACCCGCAGTGCTGTTTAGGGTTTCCAGCACCCCTAAAACCTGGCCAGGGCCTTCCCACGGCTGCGTGACCCCAGGTTAGGGGCAGTCTGTGCACGATGCGATGCAAAGTGACTTTTCCCAAGTGTGACCCGAGTTATGGGTGAGTTATCAGACCCAGGCTCCTCCCGAGCCCGCGGCCGGCCGGGTTTTGCCGTGCGGGAGGGCGCGGGGATGCTCCCGGTGCGGCGGGGCCGGTGCCGCTCCCGGCGGGGCCGATAAGGAGGCGGCGGCGGCGGCGGGAGCCCGGCTGGCTCTGGCACGGCGAACGCAGCCAGTAAATTTCCACTGGGGCAGCTCCGAGTTAATGAGCTCAATGCGTGACCCCGGGCAGCGCCGGAGCTGCCAGCGGTCGGGAGGAATTCCCCAGGAAGGCTGGGAGGGGATGGGGACCCTTCCTGTGCGGGCAGAGCCGGCCCCGGAGCCGCTCAGAGCCCGGGGAGCTCACGGAGGGCGAAGGGGCCCGGGGTGCAGAGCTTGGCTCAGAAACCACATCTGAAACGAAAACTGGAGGATTTGGGGATTTGCTGAGCCTGGGCTCGGCTCTTGCTCCGTGGCCGAGTCCCACCGGCGTCTCCTCGTGTCAGCTGCAAGGACAAGAACACCTTTAACAAATAAACCAAGACTCTGTGAAGCGTTATTTGACGCCTGGATGATTGTCACCTTCTCCACCGTGTGCTGCTTTGGAGGGACAGTCCCCAGTCCAGCACTTAACCCAAGAGAACACGGTTTGGGCACAGGAATGCAGGGCCAGCAGCACCTGTGGCCTCCAGCCCCGAGTTCGTGCTCCAGGAGGGAGGCAGCACCGCCACTGCAGCTGTCCCAAAGCCGCTGCGCTCCTGAGGAGTTTCATCCTTGGTTTCATTGTGCCCGCTCCATCCAGCCCCGGGGATGCTGCTGAGGGCAGGGCCAGAGAAATGCACGGTGCCAGCGGGGCAAGGGACACTCCTGGCACGGCCCAGGCGCCCTTTGCCTCCCGGGCTTTTCTGGGATGATTCAGCCAGGTGGGAGCTCCAGCAGGGTCCTTGCCAGGCTGTTCCCAGCTCCTGCTCCAGCAGCAGCAGCCCGGGATGAGCCTCACTCCCTCCTGCAGCAGCCAGGGATGAGCCTCACTCCCTCCTGCAGCAGCCAGGGATGAGCCTCACTCCCTCCTGCAGCAGCCCCTCGGTGCATCTCGAGCATCCCTGAGCTCCAGGGCCCCTCCAGCTGCCCCAGCAGCATCCAGAGCCTCCTCCAAGCAGCTTTTCCCCCAAAATCCCCGAGGGTGCTGCAGTGGGAAGGCCCAGCTGGTGCCAGGGCTGCAGGCCGAGCCCAGCTCCGCGTTCCAAGGAGCTGCCCCGCTCCGGGCTCCTCGTCCCTCTCCTCTTTCTTACCTACTCCCTGCTCTGACACTCGAGCCCGCTCAAGTGACCCGGTTCCTTCCCGTTTCCTGCTTCCAAGCTCCACGCCAGCCATTTATCACCTTTCCCTTTTTGAGTTTCCTTGCAGGGAGAAGCACTGAAAAGAAATCCACAACCTTATTGTCTGCTTGTTTTCCAATACAGTGAATTTATTATATGTTGCAAAATCAGCATTCAGCTTTTTTAGTGTACAAAAAAAGGACACTAGCTCTTAAGAAAAAAGATTAGGAAAGCTGAAGACTATGCTGCCTTGAAATTGTAACATTTTGGCAAAGTGAAAAGCTCTTTTGTAAACTCCAACTCCATGGCTCAATATAGTTTTTATCCACAGTACAATATTACAAAGTAAAACACAGTATCAATAAGTTAAGATCATACTTAAATCACCTAGAACTGGTTTCTATTAACCCAAAAAGCACAAATTTTTGCCTAAGCTTCGTCGTCTCTAAAAAGAAAAAAAAAAAAAACAAAAAAACAAAAAAGAAAAAAAAAAAAGGCAGATTCGACTACAATTCTTTAACACAGTCCAAAAGAAAAGTGAAGCAGGAAGCTGGTGGATGCTAATTGGGTCTCACAGTTTGGATAATTAATTAAATATTTTCAGGGTTTTTTTTAATATTCAAATTTTTTTAGAAGTTCCAGAATATACATGTAAATGTACACAATACATCTTTGTATACAACTCTGTTTGCAAAAATATCTTATAGCAGATGTATAAAGATTGAGATCCATCTCTATCCCCCCCTCCCCAAGCAACAACAACAACAAAAAAAAAACAAAACCCCTCCTTTCAAAATGTGAAGGATCAGGAGAAGCGTTTCCATGGAAGAATTTACTCATCCTGGCTCTGTAGCTGCTGCCTCTTCTGCCATCCCAAGTTCCGCCTCCTCCGCAGTGGGAACGAAGCCCCCCAGCCCCAGCCCTGGGCAAATTCCCGTTTTCCACCCCAAAATCGCGGCGTGGGGCAGGGCCGGCGGTGCCGGGCTGTGCAGCGCCCATCCCAGAGCGGGGTTTGGGGGTTTGAGAGCATTTGGGATGTGCCAGGGGCTCCTCAGACCCCCGGGGCTCCCCGGAATTCCCAACGGGGAGCCCAGAGCTCCAGGATTCCCACCAAGAGCCCCTTCCCCACAGCTCCCGGCGTTTCCAGGAGCACCCGAGGCAGGAGGAGCCGCCCCAGCGCTCCCTGACCTCCAGCTCTGGTGTGGGGAGGGAGGCAGGGATGGGAGCAGAGCGTTCCTGACCCCCAGATTCCCAGCAGGAATGGCCTGGGGGGTCCTGGGGTGCTCCCCCTGTGCCCCTTGGGCACAAAGAGCCTTTCCCACCCCCTTTCTCCACTGGAAGACTGGTGGCATTCCAAGGGCCACCACGTCCCTCTGGCTGTCACCTCTCCCTTGGAGAAGGGGATGGCAAAGCCCTGCTGAGCGCTGGACGCACAGGGAGAGACCTCAGAATAAAGTGACAAAGCAAAAGCAGTGGCCCTGGCTGTGTGACAACAATGAAATTATAATATAATAATAATAATAATAATAATAATTAGCCCTGGCTGTGTGAAATTATAATACAATAATTAGTTAATTTTATCTCCTATTTTTAATACAGCAGATGGACCCACGTTTCATTTGGGGCAAGGAAAAAAAAAACCAAAAAAACCCAAAACTTCAAAATAACTCCCTGTTGTAAGAAGTGTTTCCCTCCTTAACTCTGCCATTCCTCTCCTGCAAAGGGTGAAAGGCTCCTCAGTGCCACCTCCAAGGGAAGGAGACTCCACAGGGAAGGAATCTTTACTTTGAGATAAACGGAAGCGGGGAGAAGTCAAATCCCACAGGCTGGCAGGATTAGAAAGGGGAGAGGGGAGAGAAAGAAAGGAACAGCAGAGTTAAAGGACACCTTTGTGCTTTCTGGAGTGTTTCTCACACCCTGGCCATACTCTGAAACGTTCCCTTCAACCCAAAGTAAAGAATTCAATAAGAAAATCAGGAAGCAGGGCTGCAGGGAGGAGCTGGCTGAGCTGGAGCGCACCAGTGGAAGGGATCCGCGTGGGAAACCAGCACCTTGCTGCTCTCACAAGGATTTGCTGCTGCCTTGCAAGGACACACACACAGACACACAGAAAATACCCCAGGAGAAAGCAGAGCACCCCCCACCCCTCCTGCCATGGACCAGGGAACGAAGTCACTGCTCTGGGTGACTCCTGGGGCGCTTGGAGTAATACTGCAAGGAAAGGGTCCCAAGCACTCGGCCTAAAAGGAAAAGGGAGGCACGGTTTTACAAAAAAGATGCTTTTTTCTTTGATACAAAAATAGACCATAGTCTCATTAGCAGTTAATAAAATTGGCTGCCTTGGTAGAAAATTAGAAAAGTCAAAGCCAGACAGGTCTCCATCTTGCCAGCACTGGTGGCTGGAGGTGAACTGGGCAGACTGGGCAGGAGGTTTGCACCCAAACGCACAAAGCAGAGAAAAAAAAGGGGGTTTGGGGGTTCGGTTTTTTCCTTTTTTTGGGATCCACCTCTGCCCTGGGCGAGGTGCTGAGCCCCAGGGGAGCCCCTGTGCTGCCACCACCCCTGCCCACCCCGAGGATGCCAATGACAAAGCAGGGCCAGACAAGCAGAGCTCAGGGAACGTGGTGTATTTCCGCGGAGCCGGGAGCACACAGCTCTCATTCCAGACAGTCCTAGCAGCAATTCCAGTTCCTCACCATTTGTACGACAATTTGTAACCCACGTGGAGCTGGGCAATTACAACTTCATGCCAAACTTTTAATCCATGAAAACTACAGATTCTTAACCTTTGGGAGCTTCGGTCACTTTAGGCAAGTTTTCCCTTAAGTGTCAAACGCTGGCTTCAAATAAGCAGAATTTTTTTTTGTTTCTTTTTTTTTTTTTTTTTTTTGTTTGTTTGTTTTTTGTTATCCATTTGTTACATTCCAACATTCAGAGAGGCTTAAAAACTCGGGAGGAGCGTGCTGGACGTGGACATGACAGATCTGGCATCTTAAAGTCATCCCCAAGTTCTTCAACCACGAGGAATTAATGCTCGTCTCTGAAAGGGATTTTGGGTGTACAAAAGGGAACGTAACGTCCAGGCTGACTGGATTTTGGTTTGCCCTACCCAGTCCAGGGGTGAGTGGCAGCTAAAACTGCTGCTGGTCATACTCTGCTATCAGTTTTTTGATGTGGGCCAGTTTGTTGTGGAGGTATTCGCAGCGGTTCTTCTCTTGGCTGTAGTTGGGGTTTGTCTGCAAGACAAAACAAAACAAAAATGGAAGTGCAGAGGTGGGAAAGGTTCTGGACAAATCAAAGCTGAGCCTTGACAGCACAAAGCAGATCGTGGGATGGTTTGGGTTGGAGGGAATGCAAAGATTTCCTCATCCCACGGGCAGGGACACCCAAACCCATTCAACAGTTCCAGGGATCCAGGGGCAGCCACAGCTTCTCTTGGGAATTCCATCCCATTCCTTCCCAGGGAAGAATTTCCTCCTCATACCCCTCCTGAACCTCCCCTCTTTCAGCTTAAAACCATGGAAAGAAGCTTTTTTAGATCCCTCTTTAAAACAGCCCTGTTCTGACCAAACCCAGCCAAGAATAAATTCCCTTTTCAGCATTATCCAGCTCCAGGAGCCTCCTCACAGGAAGGAGCACACCTGAGTCAGGCTCAGCCTAGCTGGGCTTCCAACAGTCCCCACCTGCCCTCAGCCCCACCTCAGAGGCTGTGGGACAAAGATGAACTTCCAACATGCAGGGCATCTCTCCAAAGAGCTCCTAAATCCCTCAGGACAACAGGGCTCAGGACCATATTCACTTATTGAAAAGAAAAAAAATCCAAATCCCTACTGGTGTGTGGATGCTTTGCATAAAAATACTGAAATTTTATGTGCCCCAAACTCCAAAAATGCAGGGCCAGAGCTCCAGAGGCTGCTCCCAGCTGGGATGCTGTGCATGAGGAACACAAACTGTTCCTTCCCTGGAGAGATAAAGGCCCTGGGTGAGCACAGCCATTGTGCCAGGGCCACGGCTCAGCGATCCCAGCACCAGGGGCACTCCCAGCTCCCCCCAAACCCTTTCTGAGCTGCTCCAGGGACGGGCTGGGGCTGAACAAAGATCTGCTGGAATTGCCTCAGAGCCTGGGCTTGCTCTTGGCAAGGGCCCATCTCTTTCAGTCACACCAGGGGCACCACCCAAAAGCCGCCTGTGGCCAAGGACATTCCCCCCTTACCTTTTTAATTTTCCGATATTCCTGTAAAATTTGATCGTGGATGGTCTAAAAAATATAAAGAGAGAGAAAAAAAAAATAGGGCATTATTTTCAGTTCTGCAGTAGGTGTTCACTGATGGCTCAATGTACACAATTCCTCCAAATTCCAACCAAAATCTGCTCCCTGCATGGCTCCCATGGGCAGATCCAAACCAGCTCTGGCTCCATGGATATCCTGGAGCTGACACAGAAGGATGAAGCCTCATTCCTCACCTGTGACAAGCACCTGGATTCCAGGACAATTCACATTTGCAAAGCCCCAGCTGCTCTTTTTTCCCCCCACCAAGATCTAAAAGCAATCCAGTGAGGAATTTTGCAAGGAGAAGGGCAGGAGGTTGGAGGGAGGAAGCTGTGCTTAGCACAATAGGTGCTCTGTAAAAATCTGTTTATTATCCTCGACGAGACTCACTCCTTCAAGCTAATGAATAGCTAAAACTCTTTAAAAATCACTCTGACAAGCCCAATAATGCTGCATTATTAAGATCAAAGATTGCAGAGGAACAGATGACCCCGTGCTAACTCCCCTTCCAGCCCTGATACGCTCCCATATGTGCAAATATGAGTTTTTCTGGCTGGGATACACTAATAGCTTCCAGCAGCTTTTGGCTAAGGACACCAATTGTCTCACTGAGGCCTTTCCTTGTCAACAAGTCCCATGATGTGGCTCCAGCCTGCAAAAGGAGCAGCACAGAGCCGGGTTAGGAGCGCTCCCCAAAGCCGTCAGCTGTGTGCACGTTCCCCGGCAGCTCCGGGGCTGGAATTCGCACCCCGAGCCAGCCCAGGAGAGCAGGATCAAAGCCCCGCAGCTCTGCCCCGTGCTCAGCGAGCTCCCTCAGCTCTCTGCCCACCTTGTACTCCTCAGAGCCCTGCAGAAGCTGCTTCAGCTTGGCGTCCAGCTGGGTGAACCGTCGGGTTATCCGCTCTATCCGGGCGTGCAAGTCCCGGTACTCGTTGTACTCCGCGTTGAAGTCGTTCTTGTAGCTCTGACGCTGCTCCGAGGAGGAAATGGCTGCGTATTTTCTGCAGGGGAAAAGGCTCTGGTCAATGGGTCTGCAGAGGGGGATTTGGTCTGCGGGAGATTGGTTTGGGGGTATTGGTTTTAGGGGATTCCCTCTGGGTTGCTGCAGTGGGGATGAGCCTGGAAACAAAATCGTGGATAACTGAGGATCACAGGATCACCTAAATGGGGTTTTGAGAAGGAATAGGTTTTGAGGTCAATGGGTTTTGAGGAGGGAACTGGTATGGGGGTATTGGTTTTAGGCGGGGGGATTGGTTTAGGGGGATTCTCTCTGGGTTGCTGTGGTGCTGAGCACAGGGGGATGAGCTTGGAAACAAAATTGTGGATAATCGAGGATCACAGGATCATCTAAATGGGGTTTTGGGAAGGAATGGGTTTTGAGAAGGGGATTGGTTTAGGGGGGAGATACTGGTTTTAGGGGGGGATTGGTTTTGGGGAATTCTCTCTGGGTTGTTGCAGTGCTGAGCAGGAGATGATGAGCCTTGAAACAAAATCATGGCTAATTGAGGATCACAGGATCACCTAAATGGGGTTTTGGGAAGGAATGGGTTTTGAGATCAATGGGTTTTGAGGAGGGGATTGGTTTTAGGGGGGAATTGGTTTTAGGGGATTCTCTCTCAGATGCTGCTGTGGGGATGAGCCTGGAAACAAAATCAGGATAACTGAGGATCACAGGAGCATCTAAATGGGGTTTTGGGAAGGAATTCTTCACTGTGAGGGGTCTGGGATGGAATTCCCAGAGAAGCTGTGGTTGTCTCATCCCTGGAGCACACTGGGATGGTGGAAGGTGTCTCTGCCCATGGCAGGGTGGGACTGGATGGGCTCCAGCTCATTCCAGCCCAAACCATTCTGGGGTTAATGCTGGAAAAGCCCTCCAAGATCAAATCCCAGCACTGCCAAGGCCACCACTGAACCACGTCCCCAGATCCCTCCAGGGATGGTGATTCCCTGTGCCTGTGAGGAAATTCTCCCCAATATCCCATCCAAACCCCCCTGGTGCAGCTTGAGGCCGTTTCCTCTCATCCTGACTTGCATTAAAGTAGCAAATTATGGAGGCAACCAGCGGGGATTGTTGCCTTGACCTCCTGTAAAACAAACAATGTTTGCTCCCAAAACTCGCTATCTCTGCCAGATAGGGTGGAATGGGCAGGTACAGCCCAGCCTGGAGCAGTGGGGGTGGAGGAGGACACTCAGATAGTGCTGCTACAGCTTCCCTGACTCCTGCTGGCCCGCAGAACATGGAGTTCTGCATCTGTGCCAGGCATTGGAACAGCAGGAATATGATGCTTCCAGTGCTAAGAGTCTTTAAAGGAACACAAAAAGCATTGAGCCATCGTTGCAAAACGCTGGCAGGGCCATTATGTGGCAAGAGCATGACAAGAAACCACGGTGAGGAGCTTTATTCATATTTTTTCTTCCACCAGTAACTCTATTTAGAGCACCTTCCTGAGACACTTGATGTGTCCTGAGCTCAGGTTGAACTGATGTGCCTTTGGGGGCCTTTTGGAAGTTATTTTGCTCAACAAAAAGCCATCAAAGCTGATTTTTACAGCTCTCTCTGAAGGTAAAACTCATCTTTTGGTAGGTGATGGCTCTAATTTGCCTCCCTGCTCTGGCTGCAGCAGGGCCAGTGTGGTGCCTGAACATGGAAAAGCTGATTTAGGCCTCAGACTAAGGGAAACTTTCAGTGCTTTAACTTTTTATGTGCTCCAAACTTCTAGAACAGACTCCTTGCCAGGGGTGGGATAAAGAACCATCCCCACAGGATAGAGAGAATCAAACAGCAGTGATAGGACTCACCGTCTGAGGAGCTGGGCACAAACCAGCCAGATCACCCTGGGTGAGAGCACAGAGCTCCCAGAGCTCAGAAACCTCTCCCAGTTTCTTTGGGGAGAGCCCAGGGAGCTGCAATGTCCCATTTTGGGAGGGATCGGCACGTGGGTTAGAGAAAAAAACCAGAATTTTTCCCCCAGCCACACGAATTCTTTGGAATAACCCTAGAAGTGTCACCTTGAAGGGGTTGTTTGTATGGCTGATCCACCACAACCACAGCAGAAACCTTTATCTGCCCTGGAGCTTCCTCCTCCTCCTCCTCCTCCCAGCAATGCCAGCACTGCCAAACCAGCTCTGATGGGAACAACCCCAGGGCTGGGACATGCACACAGAATTTTCCTCCCAGCTATAAGTTTTCCCTCACCCCAAAGCTTTGTTTAGGACAGGTTTGGGTTTATGCAGATTCTGGGTTTCCTTCACAGGGATTTTTGGGCTTTGGCTGTTTAATTAACCTCGGGGGGGGTCTGATTAAAGAGTCAAGGAACAACTCAGATCCTAACCCAGGGGTTAGAGCCTCCCAGGAAAGAATATTTCACTGCTTTATGGAGATGATCTTGGCTCTGAAGAGGGCAAGAATGAATAAACCAGCCCAAATCCTTCCTTGCGCTGCCTTCCCCAGCAGATTATTCCAAGTTTCCAGCTGGAACGTGGAGATGTTTAATCCTCACAAACCTCTCTAAGGTATGAGATGTTTCTTGAAGTGCTTAAACAATTTATAGGAGATAACCTTGAACTCCTCAAGGAGGTAAAAAACCAGCTTTGATATCAAGTTCAGTCTCAACTATTCATCTGCAGAGCTGGGTTTACTCTTTTCCTTACACCCACCTAACAAAGTTCTATCAAATAACACAAAAAGTCCAACAAAAATCCCCAGCATGTTGTGATTTCTTAGCTTGAAACATGACCCCAAAGTGATGAAGCAACTGATAAACATACTTACAATAAATAATCTGGCATGTCTGAAGTTGATGTTGGTACACTAGAATTATTGCATGTTCCATTTAAACCTGAAAAAATAAAGATCTGTTTATAAATGTTCTTAAACTTCAAAGCTTTTTGCAATTCAGCTTCAAACTCGTAAAACTTGCCTGAAACATAGAGTTTATGGAATTCTAAAGGATTTCTGTTTTGCTTGGAACTGACAGAGGCAGAGGAGCCACAACAAGGTGGCTCAAAGTTCAAGGCTCCTCCAGTATTTGTCTGTCAGCAAAACAACACCAACATCAGCCTGTGCACCGAGCAGGGAAAAAAATCTGAGTTTAATTGGAGGGTAAACAGTGCCTGGAGTGGGATAACACTGAGAGCAGCACTGGGGAGGAGGAAAACACAGCCCTGAGCCCAGAGAGCTGAGCTGGGCAAGGGGAAACTTCTGTTCTGCTGCTTCCACACTTGAGGGATTGCTCTGGGCGTCTCCAGGGTGAGATTCTGAATTAATATCCCAGAGCAGGGCACCACAGACAGGATTTTGGGGCAAAATCCAGGCATTAAAGAATGCTCAGAAACTGAAGGAAGAACAGAATAAACCTAGAGCAGACTCACCCTGCACATCCACCAAGCAGTGCAGGATAAAAGTGAGGGGGAAAGCAGCTGGATCCACCTTTGGAAAGGGACACTTCCCACAAATTGTGTGTGACATTCCAAACCCTCAGCACGTCCAGCTGCACAACCTGAGCCAGCAGTGCCCTGAATTTCCTCTGCATTTCCAGGGAAAAGCTCTCCTGAGCAGGATGGGAGAATGGCACAGAACCCCCAGGGTTTCTGGATCCATCCCAACCCCAAATTCCCGCTGCAGCTCCTCCTGCTTTTCCCTTTCTGACCGCAGCCTGGGAGATGCAGAGCAGGGTTTGAGGATGGTGCAAGGGACACAGGAGGTTTGTTTTGCCTGTGAGTGCCACCTACTGACTGAAAGGACCCCAAAGGTCCCTCCAGAGCCTCTGGAACAATAAAATTCCTGGGAGAAACTCCCACTTGTGGCAGGAGGTGTCCCTGCCCACGCAGGTGGTGGAAGCAGAGGAGCTTTAAGGTCCTTCCAACCCAAACTTTTGGTGATTCTCTGCTTCCCTACAGCTCCAGGGGGAATGTGGGGAAGGAGCAGGACGAGGCTGGTGCTACCACAGAAGGAAAACATCCCAGCCCTGTCTGTCCAGGATCCAAGCAGGACTGACCACATCCTGTTTAGGATTGCTCCCAGCCCAGCTCGTGTTTGTTACCTCAAAACAGCAGCAGGAACAAACCCCGGCTCCCAATAATTAACAAAAATCCAGGAATTAAACAGCAAAGATAAGCAGAAAAGGTGGTGCAGGAGGCTCAGCAATTTCCCAGGGATTTGGGTGTTTATAAGACAAAAAGAGAGAATTTGTGAGTGTCTCTCCAGAGGCTCATGGGGAACAGAAACAACGTGGAAGAAACACAAAATTCACAGAGAAAAACCTGGGATTGACACAAAAGTGGAAGAATTCTCAGTTCTGCAGTGCCACACACCCATCAGCCCGCAGACTGTCCTTAACTGAGCCACTAAAATGAATTTTGTCACTGCTGCAAAGCCTGTGGGGATGGGGAAGGGACCAGCTCAATCCCAACACCCTGAGAAGCTCCCCCTTTCCAGGAACCCAGCAAAGGAGTCTCCATTTCAAAATATTGTCCTTCTGGAGCCAAAACTGGAGGATTTTCATGCACCAAGGAGGAAGGGGAATGTAGAAAATAGTAACAGGGTGAAGGGAAATGCACAAAGGAATTTAACAGATATTCCCAGAGGCTGCAGGGGAAGTCGCAGGGCTCTGGGGAGCTGCAACAAACAGCAGAAAACATGGAAACAGCAGGAGAAGGAATGGATGGGATCAGCCAAGAAATATTCTCTGCTCTGACTTCTCAGAGAGCACGGACCTGGCTTTGGAACAGTGGCCTGATGGAAAATGTTTTCACCCCACCTCAGTGGAGATTCACTGCTGTGTCAGCCCTTGGATAAATAAATCCCCAGCCCCAGTGGGATGTGAGGAAGCTTTCCCAGCCTGGAAGAGCTGGTTCTCCACTGCTCTAACAGCATTTATCACCAGCTTTATCTATCATTTCTTTTGTAGCCAGTTTTAAAAGCTTTTGTGAGTAACTTTTCATTAAAAACCCAAACAACAGTCATCACAAGAGCCAACACAAGCGCCGCACTGCTCTTCCCACTGCTCCCAGCCTTTCATCCCCACAGATTATCCCAGCTTTTAATTTAACCAGGAGAAACATGACACGCTCTGAGGCAGCTCCGTGAAAGGTTAAACAGGAAAAACCTGATAGCCTGTGTGAGGAGAGGAAGCACCTCTGGTGATCTGGAGGGAGGACAGCGCTGGCATTTGGGTCCCCAGAGCAGCTGGGGTGGCCCAGGATGTGCCCATTGCTGCAGGGAACCCTGGCACCACACCCAGCCAACAGCAGAGCACCTCCGGGCCCCCACTCACTCACCTGGCATCTGCTCCTGGGCAACACTAACTAAATCAGCATTTTTTATTACTTCACAGTTCTGCTTCTCCTCTTTGCACTTCTCCTCGCTCTTCTTCTCCTTCCTGTCCTTCTCCTTGTCTTTGTGCTTTTTGGATTTTTTCTTGGATTTGACGTAGGAGCCGCAGTTGTGTTTGCTGCTCTGGGCACAGTCTGTGGGCAGGGGGTGGCTCAGTCTCTCGGGAGGCTCCGTGCTGCTCTCACAGTCTCTGCCGTTGTGCGCCGGGTCGTTGCTGACATCCGACAGGGGGTCGTGGGGCCTGGGCAGCTCCAGGGCCGGCAGGGAGGAGCTGGAGCTCACGGGCTCCGGGGGCAGGGCCGGGGCAGGGGGGGCCAGGCTGTCCTTGCCGTTGGAGGAACTCAGCTTCCCGTTCAGGGTGGGCTGGCTTCTGTGGGCCAGGTGGGAGATCCTGGGCTTTTTGTTGGCCAGGGGGTCGATGAACTCCACAGGTAAGGGTCGTTTCTGCTAGGGAGAGGGGGGGAAGAAAGGAGAATTAAATCGCGTTCAAGGTGCAGCAGTGGAGCTGGGTGCTGCCACTAGGTGGTGGTGCAATACAGGGGAGAAGGGAACATCCCAGGAAAAGCAGCTGATCCATCCCAGGCTGCTTCCCAGAGACCACGGCTTGGTGGGACAGCCTAAAGAACCCCAGCAGCAATTCCTGACCTGCCCTGTTATCCGCACACAGCCCCGGCCCACCCTCACTGCAGCTCCTTTCAAACCCAGCCCTTTGGAACCCAAACCCTGCCCCATCCCACCCAGTTAGAGAGTGGAAATATCCCTGGAAGTGACCAAAGCCAGGCTGGACAGGGCTTGGAGCACCCTGGGACACACTGCAAGGTGTCCCTGCCCATGGCAGGAGTGGCACTGGATCGTCCTTAAGCTCCCTTCCAACCCAAACAATTCTGGGATAAACACATCTGTCCTGAGCACCCCAAAGTCCCAAAGTGAAGGAAAAACTTGTGCTCAGCCCTCTGGAGCAGGGAGGGATCAGCAGTTCTGCATTTCATGCCCAGCTCTGTGGCCAAGAGCTTCACCCCTTCCTCTCGTCAGGAGCGAGGCGTTGCCCGGAAGGGGGGAGGAAGTGCCAAGTGCTCGCTTCTCAGAATTCAGGCACAAGGGGACATCGAGGCAGCCACGTCACAGGGGCCAACGTGACCTGAGCAACCCTTTCTGAGCAAGGCTGGAGAGGGAGGTGGTTCCCAGCCGTGCCCAAGCTTGGAGGCAGCTGCTCCATGCAAGGAGCCATCCATCAGGCTGAGCCCAGCCCAGGCAGCTCAGCCAGCCCTCGCTGTGTGCCCACCTGGCAGCTCTGGGGCTGCACCAGCTCTGGGCCAAGGATTATTCCGTGCCCAGAGGAAAACAAGCGATAGCTCTGGCTATTTCTCTTGGATAATCCATTATTTTCTTTCTGTCTCAGGCAGGATGGCGACGTGTTTGCGAATGGAAATGTTGTTCCATGGCTGAGGTGCAGCTGCATGGTGGCTGCCCCCTAATTCCTTCTTTTTCACCTGGATTTTTCTCTCTCTTTGCTAACTCAGGGGTCTTGAGGACACTGCTCAGTGCCAGGAATTCTTTCCACCTGTCAGGGTAATTAAGGCAGAGCTGCTGGTTCTGCCACTGAGCTCAAGGGGCAAGGACAGCACGTCCGACCGGCTTGGCAACATCACCTTCCCCAGGAGGGGACACCTCCATCTGCAGGGCTCCCAACAGGTGACACAGCTCAAAAACCTGCCAGGTTTTACAACCTTTTCTCTAAAAACAACCAATGTCAGCTTCTCCGAACTCATCCCTCTGGTTAGGAGGGTTCTGTACATCCATTTTCTAGAATTACCACACCGATCTCCTTCACCTTCATTCCACAGCTGAACCTTCCCAAAATATTCTGCATTCCAGCCCACCAAATCCCAATCCCCTGCTGGCACTGCACCCATTAGAAACCATTTCTCTAAATAGAAACTACAGCCAGAGAGTATTAAAAAAGTGTCAGCTCACAGTGCTGTGGTTTGCTGTCTGACACGGCAGAATCATGCTGGTAACATTTCTATTCCACGCTGGATAGGCTGGTGAAACAGGGACATTCTTAAATCCAACCCAACCAACCAGCCAGAGTTTCAGCTGGGTCATTCTGAGAGATCAAAACCTCACCCTAAAGACCTCTGAATCTTTAAAATACAGACAGCCAGAGAAACAAGATGATTTTTCAACCTTAAAAAACGACACAAAACCATGATCTTTGTGAGCTAACTTGAAGGTGATCATTCTCCATTCACCAGGAACATGGCCACAGCAGAGCAGGAGAGGATTTGCAATCAGCTACCTGGCAAACAAGTTACACAGTCCTTGTTCTCAACCAGAGAACTGCCTCCCTCTCAGTGCCAGAGAGCACATAACTTCTTTACCTGTTAATATTCTTTGCCACTAATCCTCGGTGCGTCTGTCCAGACAAGCAGGCATTACACATTCCATTGGCAGGAGAAGAATAAATACTCAACTTGTCTGGGCTGACCCACACTGGGAGAAGGGAAGGCAGAGCACTGGGAAGGCAGAACGTTTCACAATGCCTGTGCTGGGAGATCCTGGGAGAAGTGGGGACAAGGCACACGTCAAACGTGGCTCCTGTGTGGTTTATGGTCATGGAAAAAGCAGGCAAAATGTTCTTTTCACAGCTCCCTGCTCTGGCATCTTGGAGGCAGGAGCAGCCCAACCTGCCCCTGATCTGTCACAGCAATTAGGCTGCAAAAGGTCAAGGGTTTTAATAACTCAGCCGTGTTTGGGAGCTGCTTATTACAGCTTCGTTCCACTCAATTATTGGTAATGAGGAAAACACAAGCTCCTTCTCCCAGGAACTCCAGCAGGGATGGAGGCACTGCAAAAGGAATTCAGCCCTTAAAACTAAACCTGAGCCTCCTTGTCAGAGATCCTCCCCACAGGCCCTGGCTGAGCCACGTCCAGAGGAGAAACAGATGCTGAGCAAAGCCTAAGTGAGACTCCAAGTTAATAAAAGAGGAATAAAACCCCAAGGCCCTCCTGACCCGGCAGCAGGTGATTACAGGGTGCAGACAGGCACAGCCAGACCCATCAGGAGCACCAGGGGCAGGCAGGAGGGGGATCACCCACCTGGGGGGGAGAGCTGGAGCTCAGCGTGTCCTTTGGAGGGCTCAGGGAAGGAGCTTCTCCCTGGAAAGCGCCGCTGTTCTGGGGCTGGCACAGCTTCCTGCAAAACACAACCGGGCTGCTCACACCCTGCCGGGGCACACTGCACACCCTGGGCTCTAACTCTGCTTCAGGGGTCACAAAGGGGCTCCTCCAGCCCCTGGTCTCTGATAAAATCCGTGAGGAATGGGAAACTACAGTGGGAAAACATCAATGACAAATTCTCCTCCTTGCTTTCCCGTGATTTCTGTGGCTCCTCGGCAATGGAAGGGACACCTTGGACCTCTTTCTTTTCAATTCCCTGTTGAATCTGGAATTCCTTTTTCAACAATTTCACCTTTTTTCTCTTCAACTGGCGACGTAAGAATTCAAACAAATTAATCCCAGCCTCAGAAACATAATTCACATGGAGGCCAGTGGAAGTGGCATTGAATTTGAAGGTGTAAAGGATATCAGATATTATTCCTGCTGATTGAAATACAGCTCGGGGAGACATTAATTAAACAAATTTCTGCTGAGTGTTTGCTTTCTGAGACAACCCAGAAAGCAAAGCTCACTGAAGAGGGGCTGAAACTCAAGCTCAGATGCTGAGGAATAAACTCTTCCACTCATTAGCATCATTAAAACAACATTTTATGGCAACAGGAGCCCTTTCAGCAGCGAGCTCCTCTGGGTCCAGGAAAAGCAGCATTATAACAGGAACTGCTGAGGTATTATTGGTCCACCAGGATTTACATTTTGGGCTTCCCAATAATACTTTTAAGTTGCATCATGCAAAACAGAGCTACTCTGGGCTGTATTTGTGGTATTGGACAAATAAAACAAAAACCTTTTGTAGCAACAAAAAGCACAATTAGAATCACTTGGATTCCCCTCCAGGCTGGGTCTCTGCAGATCTCAGAGTATTTTCCCAGCCCACCAGCTTTGACCAACAATTTTGACACCAGACTGCCCCTCAATTAATCATTCAAAAAAAAAAAAAAAATCCCACTCTTGCATCAAGTTGCAGCTGACAAACTGAAAAAAAAAAAAAACCAAACAGAATTCAGGGTTAAAGGTTTTAATAAAGCAGCTCTGCAGTCAGTTTGTCAGGAGCTGTGGAGCCTGAATAACCCCACTTTTAAATTCTCCCAAGCAACTGGAATCAGCATTAAAGCTCACTCATACCCTTCAAACATTGGGAAGATTTATCTCAGAGATAACACCCAGCACTTGACAAGATCTGGCTTTTAACCTGAGCTTGAACCTTGGGCTGTGCTGCAGCAATATTTGGACATCTGCAGTGTCACCACTGTCCTGGCTTTGTTTAATTTTATTTAAAACAACCTCAGCAGCCACAGAACAGCTCAAGGAAAGGACCTGGGGACTGTGAGCATGGGGACACTGATACTGCCCAAACAACCCAGTCAAAGTGGCTTCTGGGGGCTGCTTGAGCAAGCCTGGCACATCTTCCAATGGTTAATTGTGGATTTAAGGAGTCAGGAAAGCACTGAGCTCAGCAGAGGAAGGATTTCAGGGAATGGTTTGGGATGGAAGGAGCTGAAAGCTCACCCAGCCCCAGGCTGGGACACTCCCACGGCCCAGGGTCCCCAAGGGTGGCACAGGGATGGAAAACACAAAAAAGGAGGAAAAATGACCTGGTTTAACCCAAGCCTAGCTAGACCCAGCTTTAGCATCTGCAGATGTGTTAATGACTGCAGATGTGCTAATTAATTACTGCAGCTGCTGGGGCCACTGGCCCTGACAGCCAGGAGGAGCTGAACCACTGGGTATCATGCAAACCCTGCTGCCTCCTGTGCCCTTTCTCTGTTTTCCTCCTGTCTCCAACCCAACATGTTTTTTTCCCATTTTGGAGCCTCATTACCTGCACTGCCTGAGCAGGGCTTTGTTTGTACAGTTGAATACATCCTTTCCAAGGTCTATTTTTAGACCCCAGCCCAAGTGAATGCCACAATTCTAGAAAAAGCAGTAAACATGGCTTTTATACAGGGAGAAATTCACTTTGGGTATTTTAATTTTTTTTTTCTGAAAGCCATAAAGATTGCATGGCAGTTGTATTTTTCCTTTTAATTATAATTTCCCATCAAGGCCATTTAAATGAGTTTTGATTTTCCTTGAGCACACCAAAGCACTTGGAGTGCAAGTTTTCTGTTGGTTTAAAAAGTCTCATCTCCAAGTCAATTGTGCTTTTAAATCATGGGAAGTGCTCAAAAGAGCATGCTGTGCTTCAGCTTAACCAAAAGTGCAATAAAATAAAGCACAAGTAAAAGCTCTGCCTGCATGACAAAATCTGAACCAAGGCACTGAAAAATATCAGCACTGAGAGCAGAATTCTGTGTAAAACTGGGAGATTTCTTTCCTGCCAGCCAGAAGCTTCCAAGCTTGGAGGCTTCACCTAAGGAAAATATCTCTAGAGGGGGAAAAATGTCAGCAATAAGGATGAACTGAGTCAGTTAAGGGCTGTTCCAGGAGGGAACAAGGGAACAGAGATCACACTCCAAGCAGCAGGATTTTAAAGGGATTTATCCCCACAGAACAACCTCTTGCTTTTCCACACATCCACGATTTCAACCCAATCTCAGATTTAGGGATGAAACACTTCAGGCTGCACAGGAAGATGTGGAAAAGGGAAGGAGAGTTTCAAGGGAAAGCTGAGCTGGAGACATGTAATCACTTCATCTCCATTTCAGACCAGCAGCATTAACTGCACCAGCTCTGCTCCCTGGCAGGTTTTCCCTAAGCTTTGCCTCTAATGATTTAAAGACAGCCCAGGATGATGTGAAGAGTGGATCCATTTGGATATTCAACTTTAGCCACACCTACAGGTCCCTGGGTGATGGACAGTTTAAAATGATGTCAAAATATCAACTTACAGACCTTGGGCACCCTGATTTACAGAACCTTCCCTGGATGATATCACGGAGAAGAAAATGGGTAATTACCTAACGAGGATCCTCTTCAACAACTGCTGATCTCCTTCTGAGTAGCCAGGCCAGTCCTTCTGCACCTCTTTGTATACACAATCTTTCAGTGTGAAAGTGCTGTCCTTGGCACTCAGATTTGCCACCTGCAACAGAAGGAATTTGGAAAACCATCATTAGGCTTTCATTTCCTCACTTCCTCCAGCAAACAAGAGCTAAGATGAAGGCAAAATCTGAGCAGACTTAGCAGCTGTTAGTAGTGTCAGAGAACAAGGAGAGACTTTAATATTTCATTTCCTTATTATTAAGATTATTTAATCAAAGTGTGCCTTTCCTTTCGCCTTGTCACTGCAATAATTCATAATGAGCTTCTAAAGCACATCCAGTTGAGTGGGAAATAAGTCATATCTAAAGGAGATTATTCAGCTTGGGGAGCCTGGAGCAGCACACCACCACTTGATGGAAACACCTGGAAATAAAGCCTTAATGGGAACAGGCAATTCACTTATCACACCTGTCCCACAGCCAAAATGGGGCAGTTTATGGCCAAAGAGGAACTCTGGGGGCCATAACTTGGTTAACAATTGCCAGCAGATAATTTCTCACTAGCGAGCCAACAGAACAGGCCACAGAGAGCTGCTTTCTCAGGGAGCTGTGAGAGAATGCCCTGGGACCACCTGGATTCTATGGAGAACTTCTCCAGGGCAAGAACAGGACCTGGGATTTCCAGCCTGAAGCCAGCAGAGCACGGCAGGGAGCTCAGCACACTCGTGACATTTTATGCAGCCCTACCCCTTGGAGTTTCCCCACAAACCCTGCGTGGTGCCTGCACAGAGAGGAGAAGCTGCTGGAATGGGCACAGCTGGATCAGAATGGAAACAGCCTGGGAAAGAGTTATCCCACTTGGATCAGTCTTTCCACAGCCTGACTGAAAATTTAACTTCTTGCTGTTGGTACACGCCTGAAAATCCAGAGCTGGAGGAAAGCAAAGAGCCCCAGTGAGGCTTTCACAGGGAGTGAAAACTCTTGGGTGATCCATGGAATGCTCTGGTTCCATCGGATTCCAAGGGCAGGGACACCTCCCATTATCCCAGATTGCTCCTTGGACACTCCCAGGGATGGGGCAGCTCCTCTGGGCAACCCCAGCTTGCAGAGCACGGCAGGTTTCAAATGGAAATATGAAAACAAAGCCTTCAACGTGTGTGTGGGGAGGGATGAGGAGGCCCAGGTGCCAGAGGCTCTGCCCACAGCTGGGCACAGCAGCAGCTGCAGCCCAAATTCCCTGCTGGAGCCCCTCAGCCCAGGGACTGCTACCCTTCAAAGTGGAAAATGCTTTCATTCACTGCATGGGGATCTCGTGCATCTGTTTAGGGATTACTGCTCTCCATTCAGGACGTGGCTGTGCTCAGGGATTTCTATTATCCACACAGCAGGGAAGTGCCTCAAAAACAAGCTAAGGAGTGGGAAGTCTTGAATGAACTGAAGATGCTGCTGATTCCCCTGCTTCTGCTTTTCTACAACCTAATATAAAAATATTAAAAATCTAGGCATTTCAGAGCAAAAGGCTGCATAACCACCACAGCTAACTCTCCTGATAAGCAAAAAATAGAAAGCCCAGTTATCAGTTTACATGACAAACACTTTGTTTTTCCTTTCAGTCCTGTCAGCTTTCCAAAATCCCGAGCCAAAATACAACAAGAATTTGAGCTGTGTTTTACATCGAGGTATCCCTGTAAACACACCCAGGAGACAAAAGCCAATCCAGGTTCTGCTGCACCAAAAAAAAAAAAAAAAAACAAACCCCAAAAACCAAAAACAACAACTCTCCCAGAATTTCTCTGTTTCCTGCCTGTTCCTGGAGCCTGGGAAGAACAACTTGGATTTTTCTGTGCACAGAGGCTGAGAGCTGCTACCTCCTTGTTTTGCTCGTGTGGGACTCTGCAAGCTCCACCCCAACCCTCCCAAAAATAGAAACCTTGCAAAATGAGGCAAAAAGGCCGCCAGGAACACGGAGTCCTGCGAGAGAGAGAGAGAGAGAGATGCAAGAGCACAATGAAACCCACACCTAGACAGATTTAGCTTTAACACAGGCTGTAATTTTTAGCTTATCTCTGTCTGCCCGTGGATGGGAGCCCTGGGAGGGCTGAGAGGGATTAACTTTACGAGCTGCACGTTCACAGCCAGAGCAGCCTGAGCGAGGTGGCCCCGCACGCGCCGGGGCTGGGGCACAGCATCCATCAAAGGCCAGCAGCACAAACAGAGATCTCTGCTCTGAAACTCGGGGAGAGGACTGAAAAAGGGCTGCAAAAAAGCTGCTGGGAAATGAAGGGCTCTGGGATTAAAGTCTAAGGAAGGAACGGGTTGTGCCAGCTGTGACTCTGTTTTTAATACGACCTGCCCTGTGCCCTTGGGCAAAGTGAACTCCTGTCTCACTCTTTATAAAAGGAGTGAAACAGAAAAAATAAGGAGTTTTTTTTCCAGAATTGATTCCAATCCAGAAGGAGGCAGCTGCAGCATTTAAATAAATAGCCATGATGTGTTTAATAAAGCAATGAAGGTGTTTACTGTGAGCCCTAAAATGGCACCTTTAATGTGACTCAAAGTGCTAGGAACTGATTCAGCTTGGAGACAGCTTTCACACTTGACACACAAATAATCTGCTTGGCAAGGAGCTGCATGATCTTCACACCTGACCACTGGCACCTCCAAGCAGGAGGGGCTCTGAGGAGTACAAAACAACTGGGGACATCTTTTCCTTCACATACAAAACTTGTACCAATACAGAGCGTGGCTCGTTTACGTCCGTGAGAATTAAATAGAGATTTAGAGGTTATAATCAAATAACTTGAAGATCCTCTGTTAAGAGAATCCTCCCCATGACCAAGCAGAAGTGTCCCTCTGAAAGGGACTGATCTGGTGAGCCAAAACCATCCAGCTTGGCTGCACCCCTCTAACCCGAGGCGTAGCCAGGGGAGGCTCCTGCTATCTCTGCAGCAGCACTGGCAGCTGAGAACTGTGTCCCCCACAGCCTTTAGGGTCACACTCAGCTGCAGCCTGGAGATAACAGCTCCCACTGCCACGGGAGGGAGATGGGGCTGAGGAGTATATATAAAAATAAAAAATTTTTATTTTTTCCCTTTACCTAAATCGTTGCCTTCATCAGAGTACAAACCTGTTGCAGAAGGTTATCCAGCAAATCCTTGTCCTGCTGAGAAAGTCCATCCTTCTGCAATCTGAGAATAAGTTCAGGTTTCTTATAAGGCTTTAGTGCCAGTAAGTGCACAACCCTATCTTTGAAGGGTCTCTGGGAAATGGCACTATTGCCTCTCTTTATTGCACTGGCAAGGTTGACTGGCGTTGGGCGCTTCCTGGAGGGAACAGCATCGGAAGCTCCTGGTGCAGGTTTACGCACCTGAACCTTTTTGCCTAAAATGAGATGAGAATAGTGAAGTGCAGCAGTCGCCTCGCAAAGGCCGGGGGGCTGTCACCACCGATCCAGAGTCCATCACAGCCCTGGGAAGTGGCACGAGGTGACAGGGAAGGACAAACACCACCAGCACACCCCCTGGGTCCCGACGCGCATCCCGTGAGCTTTATGGGTCATGACAGGCTTGGAACGAGTAAACAGCACCACCAAGCTCTGGAAACCTGAGCATTATTGGCCACCAGCTCACATAAAGCTCCCTTTGTTTGCCAGCTTTTCATTTATCCCAAGTGCACGTATCCCCCACGGTTAATCGAACTATTTCTGCCCTCCCTACGAGAGGAAAATTCTGCATTATTGTGTAGAAGAGTGGGAAATACGGAGTGGAAAGACCAGAACTGGTCAACGAGCGGCTCCCCGCTGCTGAGCTCAGCAAAAACGCTCCTCCAGCAGATGTTTCTGCTTTTAGAACAATAGGAACTTTATGGGGCTGGGTCACCTCCCTTCCCCCTCCAAACAGGCCCCATGAATGGGGCTGACGCTGGGCCATCAGCCTATTCATGAGGGTGCTGATGGAATAACCCCTTCTCCACTGCACTGAAGTGACAGCACAGAGCTGCCCCAGGAGTGCACCTCAGCCCCATCCCCACTGTGGCTCTTGGCTGCTGACAGCACGACCCAACAATTCATTTCTGCCATTCCTACTGACAAACAGACCCCTCACAGCATCCCTCAGCAGAGCCCAATCAAAGGATGGGCACTGTTTCAAACGCAGGAGCAGGTTCCTGCTACCAAAGGCAGACCAAGCAAAGCTGAAAACAAAACGTGTGGGTTCCAAGGTCTAGAAACCTGGAGGTCCAATCAATAATCACTTGGGCTGGAGAAAGTGACCTTCACTAGGACAAACAACATCCAGCATTTACTGCAAGTGTTTGGGAGGTTTGTTCCAGCAGGGCACTGCTCCATTGCTAGGAAGCAACGTTTGCAACTGAGTCATCTGAAGATACTGGGGATTGTCTGCACTGTTTGTTTTACTGAGCTGCACATTGCGTAACCCAGGCCCCATTTCCTGGCTTTTTATTCTACACCACAGAGCTGGGAGAGGAAGCATGACCCATCCTCAGCAGGGCTGAGGGGAGGTGAGAGGGGGAACAGCACCAATTCGCACGTTGAACATCCCACAATCCAGAGGTCAACTGGATTTTGTTTCCAGAAATGGGACAGGAGAAGATTCGTCAGCTCTCTAGAACTGCCTTAACTCTTGCCAGGTCATGAACAGTAAAAACATCACGTTGGGAGGTTTCCATTTAAAGGCTGGAGCCAAAATGTGCAGTGATAGGAAAAGAAAAAACCAAGTTAAGCCAGGACACAAAGGATTTTCAAATATTTGTACACGTGCGTGTCTGTGGCTGCAAGCACACACATTCAGTGTGGCTGCAAGCACACCTCCCCTGCAGCTTTACCTGCAGCTCTCCATTTACATTTCTATTTATTCAAGTGTCAGCAGCTCACATCTGTAAGTCCTGCTGCTCTCCAGTTTCAACATTTCCTATAAATTTTTCCACATCTGAGCTGCCTGGAAGGACTCCCCTGGCACTGGAGTGCTGAGCTCCGTGTTCTCCTGGAAATGTGAGAGGCAGTCCTGTCCCTCCAGCCCAGCCTGCAGCAATCAGCTGATGCTGCTGCTGGCACTCCAGGACCTGCAGATCCCACACCAGGACTGTCCTTCCAAGCCCTTCTTGGAGCAGAGCTCTCCTGCTCAAACACTGACATCTCATCTAGGAGCACTGAGCTCTGCCCCTGCTGCTTTCACAAGGCTCTGTCTCCATTTCAGGCCACTGAAAGGTTTTAGCCAGGAGTATTTTTAATTTTAAAAAAGTTTTGCTCCATCTTTCCAGGAAGCAAATTGCTTTGAGAATCTTCTCCCTCAGAAGCTTTAACTTCAGGCACTTACTGTAATGTTCTCAAAGAGGAGCTAAACAAAATAATCTTCTGGCCTACGGGAAATCAATGCATTTCCTTCCTGATTACTATCTCCTTTCTCAGCCCTGAGCACTTGGCTGCTGTGACAATGAGTCTGGGTCAGTTCTACATTTTGCAACTCAATCCTTCTCATCACAGATCCCTCAGAGAAGAGACTGGCTGCAGATCACATGGGCTGCAGGAAAAGCAGCTGCCTCAGGAAAAAAAATAATGAAAACAGTGAAACTGCATTCTGGTTACTGTTTGTGCCCAAAGTCTGTGAGCTGAGCTTGAGCAGGGCCCTGGGTCTGTGCAGGCTCCCTGCGTCATTTGCCATGGTTTGATTTCCTCTGCTCAGGCTTTCCTGCTGCTGTCTCAGTGAGAGGGGCTGTGCCAGGCTGCTTTAGTGCCTGTGTTTATACAGAGGGCACTGCTGCCTGTGCCCTCCCTGCCAGGGTGCCGTGGGGCACAGCTGTGACACGGGGGTGGCACTTTCAGCTGAGCTGGCCAGGAGCAGGGACACTGGGAGGGCTCAGCAGGGCCCATGTGACAGACGTGACCCAAGGCCAGAGCTCTGCACATGGACAACCCTCAGTGCTGCTGGCTGGGTGCCACCTTAAAATCACCCTGTGCCACCCTCTGCCAGGGCAGGGACACCTTTGGGCTGCTCCAGCCTCATCCTGGACACCTCCAGGGCAGCCACAGCTCCTTGGGGTGACGATGGAAGTGAGGACAACACGACACAACGAGAGCAGCCCCCTGAGTCACCCACAAAGAACTACCAGGAACTTTTCAGGCTGCCACAACCGAGCCAACAACATCAGGATTTGCCTCCAGAGCCTGCTGGGTCCCAGCTGGAGTGCAGAGCCCCCGAAGGAGTGGCTGCTTACCTACATATCTCCCCCCAGGTTTAATGACTATGGCGCTCCGGCTGCGAGTCTCCTCCTCTGCCTGTGCCATGCTCTGCCTCGCCTTCTGGTAGGAATCATCGGTAGCACACACGGTGATTTTATCCTGTATGCTTCCCAGGCAATCCAAATGGATATTGCCATTGCTGCAAGAGAAATGCAATGCAAAAGGTACTCCTGGCACTGCACAGGGACACCAGGCTGGCACTGGGGGGTGTTAGCTGAATAACAGTGGGGGCACACAGGGGAGCTGAGAGGGAACCAGATGCTTCCCAAAAAAACCACATCAAAACAGATCAGAAAGGCTCTAAAAAGGAAGAACGTGCATCAAGCTTCGTTAGGGAAAAGATGCTCCAGAAGAGAAGGTAAAAAATAAAAATAAAAAACCAAAAGAGGCTGGTTTTTCCTCGGACACACTCACCTGGACACATACTGCTGGATGCAGTCAAAGCTCCCCTGGGGGCTGTCCTTGCCAATGTTGGAGAGATAAAAGGTGAAGGTCCTCACTTCTGCCGGTCGGTCGGGCCTCGGGATGGCGATGTGCTGCTCGGGACAGGAGGAGGAGGAGGAGGGACAGCATTGGTCACTCGGCTCACCCCAGGCTCAGGAGAGCTCGCTCCCCTGCAGCCAGGCTGCTCTGAGGCATTGTGCAACGAGGAAAGCACCTGGATACTGCACACACAGGCTGCCAGAGGAATTCCAGTTATCTGCACTGTGTGCAGGGGAAGGAAAAGGTGACTGAGGGAAAGAGCAGCTGAGGATGTTTGAGGCAGCTCTGTTCTCTCACAGCCACATCCAGAGCCCACAACCACCCTGCTCTAGGAACCTGACCCAATTCTATTGATTCAGCCTCAAAACAGGCTCGCTCCCACTGTTTATATTCAATGTAAAACACTCGAGGCTCGTTTCTGTAGAATTACTGATCCAGCACTAAACATAGCACCAGCCAGGTCACTAGGTAGCATGCTTATTCTTTTTTAAGAAATTATAATTCCATAACAAGATTTCATGGCTCACAGTAGAGTGTGACGCTGCTGCTAAATTAAATATTTAATCAAGCATTAAGTGTGCTCCACAGACAACTCCACAGCCATCCTGCGTTGTTTTCTTCACCCCCCTCCACCACAGCCATTCATTTTTCAAAAGGGAAAACTGTCTCCCCTCTGCATTCAGGATCCAGCATAAATGTCAGCATCTGAGCTCTACTATCCCATCAATATTTGATAATTAAGATGGCTCCCAGAAGCTGAGCCAGGAGGAACAGCAGCCCCAGCCTATTTTAGGCCAGGCTTTAGCACACGGGTTTATATTTACCCAGATTGCCACATGTACGCAGAACACACACGCTCCCAGCAAGGCGGCCCGTGGCACCCACACATGACTGTGCTGGGCCAGGAGGGGTTTTGGGTGGTTTCCTCCAGCCCTCAGCCGTCTCCAGCAGCCTGGAAAACCCAGGGATGTGTGTCCCTCTGCTAAACCACAGCACGTTCTCCAGCCGAGCCCGAGCACGGCGTTCCCCTGCCCTCAAACAGAGCTCCCTTCTTCCAAAAACCAGCCCAGAAACCCAGACCCGTGCCTTGCTTCGTACAGCAGGACAAGTTATCCCCGGGATGCAGGGCTGACAATACTGGGAGCAGATTTTCTGGGTGCTGCTGGACCCTCCCTGAGCAGCCCCATTATCTCCCCTGCCAAACGTGTGCCACAGCCCTTGAGCCCTTTTAATCTCTCCTGGCATCCTCTGCCCCCACCCAGGCAGGGGGAAGAAAATTCCCTTCTGCTTTACAAGAAGAGCCAGAAAGGCAGAGTTATGTAAGCAGCAGATTTGGGGGGATTTTACAGCTGGAAATTTGGTGGGAATGGGAAGGGAAGAAGAGGAAAACCCAACAGGGGGATTGAGCTGTGCTGCACCTGAGCCTGGAAAATAAAACCTGCAGGGTGTCACCAAATCACATCCCCACACACCAAAGAACTTTCTCCTCGCTCCTGCTTCACCCACTGGAAAAAACAGCTGCTCCAAAAGCCCCAGGTTTGGATTTTTGTAGGGTTTTTGCAGCGTTTCCAGAGGCTGTAAAACGAGGCAGAGTCACTTTAGTACTGAAAAGTGTCTCGTGTGCGAGCCGGCCGTTATCTAGGAATTATTTTTAGCTGAAAACAGAAGGTTTTCTCAAGCCACCAAATCAGCATGGTGACTGCTTTGAGGGAGCCCTAATTTTGGTGCTGGGTACTGCACCAGTAACCAGAGACACTTAAAAATAGCCTGGTACAGATGTAACTTCTGTTTTCCTCTTTCAAGTAACATTCATCTGTGGACAGCTCTGAACTGAGACTTCACCTCCCTCTGTTAACACCAAAACTTCCCCAAGCAGCAGGGGAAATGCTGCATTTTCCAATCACAAAGCAAAAGGTGTTTTTGCTGCCAACAGTCATTCTAAAAATGCTGCGCACACACGTGTGTGTTTGGCGCCTGAAGGGTATTTTCCCCCCTCAGTTCAATTCTGCCCCTGCTCTCACTACCCCACAAGCACCTGCAAATTTCAGCCAGCCTAATGATTCTGCATGTCTTTTCACCAAAATAGAAGCATTTTCAGTAATTCTAGCACACAATTTGTAATGCTGTGGTACTCCAGCTCTTAAATTCTAATTTACGTGCACACTGACACCAGCAAAATGCTCAAAACTCCATAAAAATTGATGAAGCTATCCAAGAAAATCCACGAGGATAAAGTGACAGCCAGGTGCTGCTCCTGAGGAATATCCATGGTCCCACTTTAGAGGAACACTCTGGTAAAGACAACCTGGTTATTACAGCTGAAATTCTGATTATTACACAGAATAAAAGCCATTAACAAGAGCAGCATCACCACAGAGAAACGTCTCAAGGCAGAATCCCAAAAGTTTTTATCAGCTCCTGTGAGATTGGATCCAGAGCAGGGTCCAGGCAGGAGAGGTTTTGTCCCTTATCACTGGAACAGCTGTTTTATTTTTATATTTTATTTTTACAACCACTGACTTCCTCCTCTCTGCTGCACCTTGCTGACCCCGGGTTTTATTCCAACAATTCCCTTCCCTGGTTAATTAGTGTCTCAAACATGGAAGTTTCTTTTTCTGTGTATTAGAAACTGAAAGTATCTTTGACAGCTTTTAGAGTGACACTGGAATAGGTGAAAACACATGGCCATAGTAATTTAAGGGCTTCTAGATAATTAAATTCAAGAAGCAGCAGTTTGTTTAAATTCTTATTTTATGTCCTGCCTCCCTAAATCATCAAGTGAAGCTTTTCCCTCTTGAGAGAGGGATACTTGCACAGAAAATCCCCACTATTAAAACCTCACTGCTTTAAATCACACTGACACCTGTGCTATGCACAACCTTCCCACCCAAAAAAGTTTTTGGGATTCTCCACCGATGCTTTGTTTTGGGAAGCAAAATAGGAAGGCAGCAAATTGGGGAATTGAGGAAGGAATATTATGGAAGACATAATTTATGGAAGAATTAAGGAATAATTTATGGAAGCAATAATTTAAAAAGTAAAATACGTTTTAATGTTTAAAAGTAAGATATGTTGTAATGGCATCCTCTGGATGTGAGAGCCTGGGAAATTCCTGGAATTATCTCTGCAGCCCAACTGATGGAGGATCCCTAGAAAGCATTCCAAGGCTCAGCTCCTTGAAAAGCAGGAGAATCCTGACAGGCAGAGTCCTACCCTTAAAAGCAGATGGTTCCCCAGCTGCCAGCTCCTTGTCATACCCAGGAAAAATAATAATGAAGGGACAAAGAGCTCTTTCTGTGCTCCCAGGGAGCCGCAGCTCCCCCAAAGCTCTACCTTTGGCCTCTCCTCGTCAGTGCCATCGATTAAACAGCGAGGAGGAGCAGGCAGAGGTCAGCCCTGGCTGCCACATCTGAGCCCAGCCCTGCCCTGCTGGCTCCTCTGCTCCTGCAGGGAGTGACACTGCAGGTGCCAGGCAGCTCTGCCACCAACAACTCACCCCGGCAGGTCAGGGCTCAAACTGAGTTAACTCTCCTATTTTTGTAATTTTTATTAATTATATTTTTATATTTTTAATTTCTAGAAGCAACTGTAGCATTTGAAAATATTTTTAATTAGCCACAGAAATTAATATTTTGCCCATATCAGATCCATGTGGAACCCACCACCACCAAAGGCTCAGGGCAGAGGAGCATTTTAATCTGTTTTCATCCCTTTTGCTGCATTTCCTTCAAGGAAAACCATTCAGAGGAGGCATTTCCAGAACTTAAACAGCTCTACAGGAAAATTCAGGTGTAGATCCTGCTTCCAAAGGGAAAGGAAGGCATTCCCAGTGCTTTTAGCTCCCTCATTCCATGAGCAAAGCTCATCAAATAAAGACACATCACCCACCCTCCATCCTCCTCCTCTCCTGACTGTGCCCAAGCTCAGGGGCAGATTTTGATCTCAACTTTCATGCTGAGCTTTCAGGGAAGTTTGAGTCTAAACAAAGTAAAAAACCTGGAAATTGCTCCTTTCTTTATTTCCCAGGACAAGGAGGTCTGTATTTTTCTTCTAAACTTGCAATAACAATCATGTCTTTCCTGCCACATTTTCTATGGCTCTTAGTGAGAATAATATCACAAAGTAGGATGTGGGCAAGGACAATGTGCTGGGTTTAATGTCCACTCAGCCCAAGCCTTTTTGAAAGCTTTAATGTGCCAATGCATAAAAAATAACCACAAGTTACAGCTAAATTCAGATTCTTGAAAAAAAAATTTTTAAAAAAAATTAAATTCCCCTCCTTTATGCAGAAACTAAAGTTAAAGACAGGCCTTTTTAGCAATAAAAGGTACCTAAATGACATTTTTCAAGTTCACTGAAGGGCTGCATTGCTTTACCAGAAACACCAGCACGTAAATCTCAGCGTTGTCAGCAACTGGCATGACAGACTGGTGCAAGGGGCTAAAAATATCCCAGAGTTCTGTCACTGGAACACAAGTTGGGGAAGTAAAACTCCTAAATCTAAAATAACTTCTGGTGCTCCCAGCACTGCAGTTACATTAAATAAACCTCCCAGACTCTCAGGGCAGCCCCCAAGCTCTGCTGCTGGGAGGAACTGGGACCCCAAAATCCCTGCAGTGAGTTTAGCACGGGGTTTTCTTGGGGTGCAGGTGAGGATTCCGTGGATTTCTGCTTCCTTTCCTTTTCCCTGTTTAATTCATTACCCAATTCATAAATCTGAATTTCCCATGGATTTAGCAAGGTCAGGAAACAAAGAGGAGGGAAAAGGTTTTTTAGAGACCCCATGAGCAAACCCCCTCCTGGAGCTCCATCTCAGCAATTCCAGCATCATTCCTTGAGCTGGAACAGCCCAAACTCCTCAAGCCCATGAAATGGAAAAGAACTTTCCAGGACAAACTTACCCCTTGGCTTCCTTGAAACTGGATGACTGGTTTTGACGTCACAGCATCCTACAAAAACAAGTGGAAAAACAGAAATTACCTCAGAGAAATTCCCAACTCCGCCAAGTTTAGAATTCACCAAGCCACACTTGAGATTGATTTTTCACCTGGATTTTTTAACTTTCCTTATTATTTTTTCAAGGGGAAAAGTCAGAGAAGTGTGTATTTCAAATAAGAAAGCAGAAAAAAGCCCTGAAACAGTGATTTGTGCCAGGAAAAGGATAAGCTGAGGTCACCCTGAGCCCAGGAGAGCAGCAGCTCAGAGGTGACACTTGGTTCCTCCTGACCCTCCACCACATTCTGGGCACAGAGCAGCTCAGCTTCGGTGCTTATGTAAGTTTGGAGTTAAAAAATGGACACTTGAGGGGAAAATTTATTCCAGCTCTCGGCCTGAGAGGACGCAAAGCGAATTTTTTCCAGGAGAAAGCTGGCAACCCTTTGGAAAAGCAAACTGCAGCTCCGTTGCAAAATCCTCTTGTTCCTTTGCCTGTTTCAACAATCGGCCTCTTCCTCCAGGCTCAGCTGCTTACATTTAAAAATTGTATTCCTGTGACTCTAAAATGCTCCATTTCAGCCTTTTTGCCTCACTGATTTCAGAGATCCCACAGACACCTCAATTCCAACTCTCACCTGCGGTTTTAATTGAAGTAAAAAGTACCAGAGCCGACCCAAGGCAGGCTGAGTTTGGATTTCCCCCATTCCAGCAGAATTGGGGCTGTGGATGTTTCCTTTCCTTTCCAAGACAGGAATTGTGCTCCATGGGGCTGGTGGGACCCCACTGTGAAGCTTTCCAAAGGGACAGAAGAATTTATAAAGAAGATGACAGCATCATTTATGAGTGCAAATGTTGTCATGTGTATGGGAGACACATTTCTATGGGAAAACCACCAGGAATTTGGGAAAAACAAGCCCAAAACGTGAGTCGGATTGTGCTGTTTGTGTCACCCAATTTCCAATGAATTAGAGAAACAGATATTTAAATTTTAGCAGCAAGAGAGTTAAACAGCTTGAAATTCATGAAGTTAACCATCCCTCATAAAACTTTTCCAGCACAGCAGAGAAGAATCTCAGGCACGACATCCACAAAAAAATGGATAAATTCACCAACAAAATAAAAACACTTTCAGGCCAGATAAAGCTAACAAAAGTTGGATGGATAAAGGAACCCAAGACAGAGCCCATCCAATGGGATTGCCCAGCTCTGCATCACACCCAGGATCATTACAGGACATTTATGATGCTGAGGAAAGCAGGAACGCGCTCGGAGCTGACAGCACTCCCTGCGTGCTGGATAAAGAATTTTATAGACCTAGAACAACCTTTAGAAAAGCACCAATAAATAACATCTTGGTACAAAGATCACTGGATTCCTCGAGTGCCACGACACTGCATTCCACAGCACACTGTTCATGGACAGCCTGGCCAGCTTTTTGTTCCCCGTGTCCAGAAATTCACAGCAACATACTTGAGCAAACAAGCATTTGAAACATGATAAAAATCTGGATTTAAGAAAAAAAAAAAAAATCAAACCAAGCCATGTGGTTCTTGTACAGCAAATTACAGATTTGGGAAGTTCTCTCTTCTGGAAAGTTGTTTAAAGGGAATAAAAAGGGGGTAAGGAGGATGGAAGTGGAATAAGGAGGCAGGAGCAGAAGTCCTGATGCACAAATCAGACATGGTTTAATTACAGAACTTCTAAATCCCACAACCTACAAATAAACTGCTCTGAAGTGAATGGGTAACATCAGCTTTATGCAATTCAATGGCAAAGCTGAGATGTATTCCCAAAATTCAGCATTTCTGCCTGTGCCTGTTTGGGATCCCTGTGGAGGAAAAAATCAGTGTTGGAGTTCCCAGGCAGGCTCCAGAGGGGATCACAGATGGATCTGGATGGAGGGGATCACTGATGGATCCGGATTTCCAGATGGGTTGGATGGAGGGGATCACAGATGGATCTGGATGGAGAGGATCACAGATGGATCTGGATTTCCAGATGGGTTGGATGGAGGGGATCACAGATGGATCTGGATGGACACTGCAAACTCCAGTTCCCTTTGGAGGCAGGGAAGGATTTTGGGATCTCAGCAGCACCATCCTGACCCTCCCTGATGTCCAATTCCCCAGTTCCAGCTCCTTCAGGGGGTTCATGGAAGAGGAGAGCACACTGCACACCCTGAACTGATTAAGGATGTGACTCTGAGTACCTTTATTAGGTGAAATTAAATCCCTGCATGGACACCTTCATTCAGAACAAAAAGAACGGATGAATGACGTGAAACCAAACTAAAACCACATTTCCATTTTTATCTCCATTTGGATGAACAGCCCTGATCATCGAGTTCCTGCTGCCCTTTCCAAAACCCCTGTGTCATTCTGTGAGGAGTCACCTCAGAGTCACCCAATTCCTGTTCCTCAGTGATGCCACAACTGCATTTCCTGTGTCAGTTCCTACAAATGCCATTCCATCCCTCCTGAGGGGAACTTGGCCTTTCCAACTAAAACAAGGCACCAACCCAGCCCTGCATGCAGCAAATCCTGGCAAATCAAGGGTGCTGATGAAACCTCAGCTTTGTGCTCAAACACGAGGAAAACCAGGCAGATTTGTCCAAGCAAAGGGGCACAACCTCATCCCCTTCCAATGAATTCCAAGACACTCTCTGGGTTTAAAAACAGCTGGTGAAAGATAAAAATCTACGGAAGAAAAGCACAATTTGGGTACTCTGCAGCAGGTTTTGTGCTGCTGCCAGGTACCAGATAACTCATCCCTGCAGCTCATCCATGAGGGGGGATGGAAGGAATACAATTCCTGAGATCTTCCTGGGATCTCTGGGACTAGGGAACAAGCATGAAGGAGCACAATTCCTGGGATCTGTGGGACCAGAAAACACAATTCCTGGGATCTGTGGGACCAGAAAACACAATTCCTGGGATCTGTGGGACCAGAAAACACAATTCCTGGGATCTGTGGGACCAGAAAACACAACTCCTGGGATCTGTGGGGAACCACACACAAGAACCTGCAGCTCCCAGAGGCAACAAAGCCCCCTTAAGCTCACCCCAGCTGCAGGAATTCCATCCCTGCCCTGCCATTGTCCCAGCTGAACGCCCCCTGAGCAGCTGGAAGGTTGGCAGAGCATTCCCAAAGCTCCAGAGGCCGCCAGGTGCCACAAGGAGCTGTGTCAAACTTCCTCTGGAAGGCAAAGGAGCTGCAGGGCCCCCGCTGCAGCCCCAGAGCTCCGCAGGAACAACTCCCAAAGGAACATCCAAGCCACAGCTGCAGCTCTGAGATCTACCCAGACATGAATGACCAGCTCCAGCCTCTGCGCCTGAGTGCAAACAGACCCTCAGAAACGGCCTGGGTACACCCCAGCATCTACCCCATAAAATGTCATTGATTTCCCATCAGGAAAGAGAACTGCCTCATGTCCATGCCCATTCTCTCCTTTCCACAGCTCCTGCTGCATTCCCTGGGAATGAGGGAGAAATAAAACCCTTGAAGCTCTGCTCTGGGATGCCAACATGAATAAAACCCCACAGACCCAAGTGGCTTTTGTCAGCCCTCCACATGCCATAAGATTATTTCAAAAGTCATGAGATTAAACCAGAAAAACCCCAAAACTCATCCCAAAGCTCCCACAGGATCTTTGGCTTTTATTACCACAGCATTCTGCTCATCCTTGAGCTTCCCCAGGCTAGAGGAGAGCAAGAAACCCTAAACAGAGACTCTAAGAGCTCACAGAGGTGGTGGCAACGCACAAACACTGCTCACACTTAAATACTCCAGGTGTGGAAGCTGAGGAAAAATAAGAGAGCATCAATAAAATATGGAAGAATTGAATGTAAAATGAATGATTTTATCAGGGCTGACTGAAGCTGGCAAAAGGTTTTCAACACCTTTAGAGGAAAAGCTGGATGGGAAGTTCCTACCCAGCATCAGAAAGGACACTGGAAACACTCAGGTCAAGGAGCCAGCTGGAAGCCTCTCTGTTCCTTCAGGGAAATACAGATAATTAAAGAAGACATCATTTTGGGAAGTTCTGTCGTGTATTTACTGGAATTTATACTGCAGGCTGTGTCCTATGGAAAATGCTTGCCTAAACTCAGTATTGATGTGTTTGTGTGTTTTGTTGGAAGTTCAGAGCCACCAGTGCTCAGAGCGCAACTGAAAATTTACCCTTATTTGTGCTGGAACAAGGGCATTATTTTCAGAATTTAAAGCTTCTTACAAACAGTTAAAATTAGCAGCAAGAATTCCAATAAATATAGAGAGAAACTATAAAATCCTGCTGAGCAGGGCTGGCATTAATGGGATGTTTCCAACCATCATGAGCAATTCCAGGTAAAACCAGTGCCCAGGTAAAGCTGCTGCACCTCAGCAAGCACTTACAAAAATGGGAACAACAAGAAATTGCTTCAAAAGCACAAATTTCAGACTCTGTGATGGCCCAGACTCCAGGTTCCTCTTTAATTCTTTGGTTATGACTGGTTTATATTCCTTTAGCCCACACAGCAAGGTCCAAATATAGGCAGGGCTGCCTCCCCTGCTTGCTCTGCTTCCCAGCACCGCTGGGCTAAAGGTGGGGTAAAAACACCCCAAATCCAGGAGGATCCTCAGTTCCAGCACACCCGCCAACAGCTCCTGCACACCACCCAGATCGCACTTTCCATTTATATTTCTGGTTTTATATTTCTGTTTTGCCCCCAAGAGCAAAGCAAAGCAGAGTCCAAAGGCAGAGCAGATCCACCCCGGCCCAGGGGACAGCTGCGAGTCCCTGAGTTCATTAACAGCAAGAAACCCAAATGCCAGGGGAAAGGAGCCCCTGGAAAAGCCCCCAGCTCCCAGGGAGCCAGTTAGCCCAGGCTGGCCCAGGAGAGAGCACTGAGGCTGCTCCCACTGTCCCAAGGCTGGTATTCACCTCCTCCCAGAAACTCAGCAGCCAAAAAAGCCTCCTGAATATTCCCTTTTTCATGTCCCATCTATTACTCGTGGAATTAAAGCACAGCCTCCCCTGCAACACCATTTCCATCTGCAATTTGGGGCCTCTCAAGGATCCCGTTTGAAGTTGAGCACAGATGGGACGGAGTCGGCTGTGAGTCCAAAATTACAGTTTTGCTATTCAAATCCAACATTCTCATGTAGGGAGCCCTGGAAATTCCATGTGAATGCAGCAGTGTTTGAGGCTTCCCACTCAGGAGAGGAGCCAGGTGAGCTTGGGGATGCTGCTGGAGGATTTGGGGCTCACCCACGTCCTGGCAGGGATGCTGATGGGATCCTGCACACCCCAGGCAGTGCAACCCCCAAATTACCCCATGGGCACCTCTGCTCCCTCCTCCCCTCCAAGATAATCCCATTTAGATCCAGCGCTCTCCCCAACATTTAAAAGAATTTATTTTGATAATCCCATTTATCACCCCCATGATCCAGTGCTCCCACAGACCCCCCTCATTTTCCTCTCCCCAACATCTAAAAGAATTTATTTTGGGCAGAAGTGAACACTCGAGCTTTTAACACAAATAATTATTAAAAAAGGTGCTTTTGATGAAGGTTTAAGGGCTGGACTCTCAACAATTACTCTAAACTGTAGTTTGTATTTATTATTTATCATTTGCCTAATAGGCATTAATGGACACATTATCACCATAATATTAAAGCACCTACAAGTCCTGCCCAGAAGTACAAGCAGCAATAAAATGCTCAAAAGCTTTTATGTCAGCCAAAATGCTGGGCTGCATATTTGAAAGTTTTTAATTGCTAAACTGCAAAAGGCACACTGGCTTCTTTGGTTATAATTGCATCATTTAAAGTGGGCTGTACAGCACAAATGTTGCTTCCTCAGTAGTTTAATTTTCCAGGGTTAAAAATCGAGATTGAAAATAAAGGAGTTTAAAGTGTCAGCTCAAAAAAACCCTCAACTTGATCTGCTGAAATTTATGGTTATGTTAAAGAATTTTACCATTCCCAGCTCCTTGAATTTATAGAATTTCATTCATTCCCACCTCCAAAGTTACAGAATTTCATTCACCATTCCCAGCTCTAAAGTTACAGAGTCTCACCACTCCCAGGTCCTCAGAGTTACAGAATTTCACCATTCCCAGCTCCAGAGTTACAGAATTTCACCATTCCCAGCTCCAGAGTTACAGAATTTCACCATTCCCAGCTCCTCAGAGTTACAGAATTTCACCATTCTAACAAAATTACCAATGTTACCAGGAAGCATCAGGAGCAGGCTTTGACACCACCACACACTGAGCATCTCAGCCATCATCCCACATGAAATGCAGGAAAACCTCCACCTTTGTGCAAAGTTTAGAGAGTAAGACACATGATTAATTTAAAACCCAAACTGTAGCCTAATGGAAACGCTTTGTCCTGCCCTGTACAGCAGAAAGCCAGGCCCTAAATGGACAATGGGCTGTATCAGCAAAGCAGAGAGCAATTAAACTCCACTGTCATCAAGATGTCACCCCACAGGCACGAGAGCCGAGCCAGCCGTGCAGCCTGTTCCCTCTCGCATGCCTGGAGCTTCTGATCTCAGCTAATCCAGGTTAAAAAGCTGCTCCTGAACAAAATGCAGGGTGTTTGTTGGGTCCCTGCTGCAGCATTCAGCTGGGACTCCAAATGAACTGAGCTGTGCAGGGCTGAGGCAGCCCAGGCCTGCAGCTCTGCAAGGGCCAGAGCTCATTGCGGCAGGAATGAGATGGAATTAGGGGAAGGAGATGGAATTGGGACACATGAACTCATGGCTCCCCAAATACCCACCCCAAAATCTCAGGACAAGGGATGGAGGTGGGGGCTCTCCAGCCTCAGTGATAGGCTGCAGCACATGGTGATTTTTGCCAGATTCCCACTGGTTTTTCACAGAATAACAGAATGGTTTGGGTTGGCAGGGACCTTAAATCCCATCCAGATCCACCCCCAGCCACGGGCAGGGACACTGTCGCTATCCTAAGTTGCTCAAGCCCAGCAAAACTTTTTTGTTTCAATTTGGTAACTCCAAGTAAAACTTTCCAGCACTTCAAAGCCATCTTCTGCTTCCTAGCACATCATTAAGTGATGATTTTTCTGTGTTTCCCAAAAAAAAAAGCTTTAAACTCCCAAAGAACAGACAGCTCTGGCACAGTCTGATCCTCTGTCATCCTCAGCCAGCTTGGGAAAGGTGGATTGGGAAGGGAGCTCCAGCTCCCCACACACCCCAAAAAGCCCTGGGACACCCACACTGCTCCTGAGCACCAAGGCAGGATGTTTGGCCAGCACAAGGTGCAGGTGTTTTCCACCAGGAAGGAAAGCTGGACACAGAGGCAATTTAGGCAATGCCTTTCAGGAAGAAAATGAAAAGGAGGCTCAAATCCTTGGAGGAATAATTAAAGTATTGTGAATTGGTATCGAGTTTGCTCAGCCCACTGAGGAGCAGGAGACTTTGTTTGGCTGGAGCAGAGCCCGGCTCTGGCAAACAGAGCAGCCCCATCCCCGGGCTGAGCCTTCCCCAGAGCAGGAACCACCAAATGCCCTCCTGCAATCCCAAATTTCCATTCCCAAACGCCTCCCTGCAATCCCAAATTTCTATGCCCAAATGCCCTCCTGCAATCCCAAATTTCCATTCCCAAACGCCTCCCTGCAATCCCAAATTTCTATGCCCAAATGCCCTCCTGCAATCCCAAATTTCTATTCCCAAATGCCCTTCCTGCAATCGCAAATTTCTATAACCAAACGCCTTCCTGCAATCCCAAATTTCTATTCCCAAATGCCCTCCTGCAATCCCAAATTTCCATTCCCAAATGCCTTCCTGCAATCCCTGCAATCCCAAATTTCTATTCCCAAATGCCCTCCTGCAATCCCAAATTTCTATTCCCAAATGCCCTTCCTGCAATCCCAAATTTCTATGGCACTGCAGAACTGAGGAACTCTTTCATGAGCACAGACATGGAGAGGGATTTGCTCTGCAATAAATACAAACACAGAGAGAGAAAAGGCTGCAAGGAGGAAATGCTGTCTCCAAAGGAAATTCCAGCTTGTTTATGCAGAGGACACTGAAGAGTTAAATGCACCTGTCTGCAGGGACAGGCTCACCTGCCAGGGCATGGGGAGACACACTGCAAGAGGACAAGAAAATACAGGTTCATTACAAGAGCTACAACATTTTTATTCCAGACACAGCTCCCTTGGGGATGGCCAGGCAGGCACTGGATCCATTGCTGCTTCCTGGACACCCAACCCCACTGCTGGATGGGATCTGGGGGCTTCTGGCTGAAGGTGGAAAACAGGAAAACCACCCCAAAACCAGAGGGGACTCCAAATGCAGCCCCGAAAACGAGAGGGCTTCCAACCCACCCCAAAAACGAGAGGGCTTCAAACCCACCCCAAAAGCAGAGAGAACTCCAAATGCAGCCCCAAAAACGAGAGGGCTTCAAACCCACCCAAAACCAGAGGGGACTCCAAATGCAGCCCCAAAAATGAGAGGGCTTCAAACCCACCCCAAAACCAGAGGGGACTTCAAATGCAGCCCCACACCCACCCCAAAAACGAGGGGGCTTCCAAGCCACCCCAAAAGCAGAGCGCTCTGAGGCCAGGGGGAAGGTGGGTGGCAAGAAAAAGGAAAATATCAAGGAGGATTTGTGGCTCCCAATTAACTCAGCAGGCTGCAGATCCCAGGGGCAGGGGCGGCCTCCTGAGGGAATCCAGCTTGGGACACTCTGGGCACGTTTCCCAACGGGACAGCTCTCCTTTTTTTAACTTGGTGTTTTCCCTCTTTGCCTCTGCACTGAGCTAGGGCAGACCTGCTCATTAAGGAGAGCAATAATCATAAAGTCTCATCAGCAGGCTGCCACAAGGGCTGTAATGATGATTATCTGCAGTTTAATCATGACAAACTCCCACCAATCCCACTGTTAACAAGACGGGGCTGCTCAGGGAGGCTTTGTCAGAGGAGCAGGAGCCAACTCCCACGGCTTCCAAGGGCTCAGGGAGGAAAGGGTTTGGGAGGAAAAAAGCTCCTGTGCACCCCTGTGCAGCTCCCAGTGCTTAGAACTGACCACAGCAGGCAGAATCAATTAACAGTGGCAATAATGAAAGAATTAGCAAGTCACAGAACACGGTGCCCCTTTTTGAATGTAATAACCCAGGAGCTTCCTTCCTGCAAGTAAAAATCCTCCCAGTTTTGATACAATTGCTGCATCTCCCTGCAAAGGAAGTTTCATTTTGTGTGAGTAGATTTTCTGCATCTGCTGCTTCCTCCAGAAGGGTGTTCCAGACCCTCCCTGACACTGAGAACCAGAAACCCTCAAAGCTATTTTAATTTAATTGCTCAGTGCTGCATTCTCGAGTCAGAACTGTCCATTCAAACACCTTTACCTTTATTTCAGCCTTGTCCTGTTCTCCTCGAGGCAGAGGTTCAAGGATCCCTTTCCCTTTTCCACAAGCACACCTGAAATCAGCAGAATTCTGCACTAACTCTTCTTTTTATCACCCTTTTTCCTGAAGGGATTTCTCTCCTCTAACTCCAACTAAAAGCAATAAAAGGTAAAAGTGGGAAAGCATAAAACAAGTTGCAACAACATTTCCCAAAGCCCTCCTCCAAAGATAATGCTGTGCTGACAAATTCAAATTGCAGGAAAAAGAAATAAAAATAATCAAGTCCAAACCTAGAAATAAGTCCTATTGTTTTATGACTTGCAACTAATTTGAGACAGAGTTAAATGAACAAATCCCAATGCTCATCCCTTATTAAAAGTAGCAAATCTAGAGTAGGTTGTTTACACAGGAAAGAAGGGGCTGAAGTAAAATTAATTTTGAATTTAAGTCTGCTCACATGGCTCAAGTCTGCACTGCCTGGCTTTTACAGTTACAGTAAATTAAAGACAGGGTAGGAAAAAGGAAGGTAAATATTGGTATTTCTAAAGTGCAGGCAAAGGAAAGCAAACCCTTAGACTTGTTTTTCAAACACATGGATTTGCTTTGAAGCACTGTTTTCAACAAAAAACATTATTGCAGAAGGAAGCTTCCTGTTCTGCCTCCCTATACTGGAAATAATAATATTAAATATGATATTAAATATTATACTAAATATGATATTAAATGATACTACATATGATATTAAATAGTATATAGAATATCATATTAAATATGATATTATGTGTGATGTTAAATTTGATGTTAAATGTGATATTAAATATTCCTCTAAGAGAAGTCCAGCAGTATCTGCAGCATCTGCACACATCTGCATTGCAAGGCAATTCAGAGACCTCACTTTGGCAAGAATCCCATTAAGACATCCATGCCCAAAATTCCCTGGGCAATCATCTCTTGCATGCAACACTGCTTGTTTTTGCAGTGTTTTATTGGAGTTATCAGATGATCCTGTTAAACTGGGAAAGCACAGAGGGGAAAACAACAACACCACAGCAACAAAACTGGCAAAGGAAACTGAATCATCCAAAATCCCCAACTCTGCTAAAGGTGACAGCAGTGCTGGTTTTCCCTGGAGGATTCACTTGTTATGAGCCAAGAATTCAGGGGGGTTAGATGCTTTCAGATTCATGTTTTAAGAGTCATTCCTGTGGAACACGACACCTCGAATGAAGCCTTCTGTGCTGTCTCTGGCAGCAGAGGGAAGTTTGCTGATTTCAGGGTGCTGGAGATGTGGCCACCTCTGCAACAGCCCCAGAAACCTTGTGGAAATTACAAGAAAAACAAATTTCCATCACACAAATCACTTGGCTCGCTGCTGTCCCTCCTGGAGATGGCACTTTTCCCTGATTTGAGCCTTTCTGAAGCAATGCAGTTTTGGGGCTCAGAGGGTAAAATAATTAAAAGCCTTTCCAGGCCCAGCTGTATCAAATGTAGCTACTACCAGTATTTTGCTTTCTGCACTGCACAAAACGCCCAAGTGCCAGGAGAAAATGCTTCCCAAATTAAGACAGAAGTGTGTCACGATAGCACATCTCAACTCCCCCTCATCCCCACCAGGGATAAATAAAGCTCCCAGAACTGACTGAGGCACCCAAGCTCCTCCATGCCAGGCTGAGGGCCACACAAGTGATGGGAAGAGACTCCAGTGCCACACTGAGGGCTGGGATTTGTTCCTTAAATAAAACATTTCAGTCCTGGAACAAACTGCACACCCACCTGTCCAACACAGGTCATGTTTCCCAGATGGAAAGAGCTGCATCAGTCTGGTACCTGCAAACCAGGGATCCTCAAATCCTAGGAAAATCAGGGAATCACTGAACTCCCTGAGCTGGAAGGGATTCCCAACAAGGAATATCAAAGTGCAGCTCCTGGCCCTGCACAGACACCCCAACAATCCCACCCTGTGCCTGGATGGGGATTCCTGAAAACAACCACAGAGCAGCAGGAGACACACAAAGGAAGAAAATTAAAAAGAGCTTCATAAACAACTTGGAAAAAACTTTTCAGAGACAACAGCTCAGGCATAATTTTCAAACCACAACCTTTAAGTTAGGCCGAAAAGTAAAGATTCATTTAAATCCCACTGATGCTGGAATGCCCAAGGATTCCAGCACTGGCTGGCTCCAAGTCTGCCTCAGAGAAAGGGAGAGGGATACTCTTGAATTACACCAGGTGGATTGCACTGAACACTGAGGCACCTCAGCTCAAGCACCATTCCAAGAATAGTTTTGTAAAAAAGCTGAATGGGTCCAGTCAGCTACAACTCAGCTAAAAATAAATCTCTTAAACGCCTTCCAATATACCTGCATTGCTGTGTTCTTGGGCAACCTCAGGGTTTCCAATAATTATTATTGTTTTTAAGCTGTTTTCTTTCACCCATCAGGTTAAAAAGCCACACAGGCACAAAGAGAAGCTGGCTAAGTACAGCTCCAAAATTGCCAGCAAATGTACACTTAAGAGAGAGCTGGTGGACAAATCTGCCAGTTTGGCATCTGCAGCATTGTGTGTAACAAAAAAAGGTAATTCACCTTTTCAGCCCCAATCAAGGTAACATGGCTGTTCCAGCCAAGATGTTATTGGGAGCAGTTTTACTGTGTCAGGCTGCTCACACAGCAAGCTGAGACACTTAATACGTGAAAATTAAAGCGAGAGATTAAACACAGCAACACTGGGTTACAACTTATAAAACAGGAACAGTGAAATATCAGAAGCTGACGGTTGTTTCTGACCTAGTTTTCACTGGAGAACAGTCAAAGAGCTGAAAAGACTGAGGCGAGGCTGAAGGTGCTGAAATTCCAGTAGTGCTGGGGAACAGGATTAGAGGAAAAGCCTTCAGACATTCAAAGGGCTGAGGGAGCGTCACAGGGAGGTACAAGCTTGGCTTCAGTGACATCCCGGGGAGCAGCAGGGACAGCAGGGCTCCAGCCAGCTGGGGATGAAGTCAGAGTGGCCCAACACCTCCTCAAAGGGGCAGCAGGAGGCCAGGATGAGGAGGAGAGAAAACCTCAAACACGGGAGAGAATCATTTTAAAAACATCGTGCCTGGATTTCAGGAGGTATTTTCGTTGCTTTTCTTCTGAGAACACAAATGCGCTGTCACACACCTGGGCTCATTTGAATAACAAGAGGAAAAATTAAACCCCTTTATGCAAGAGAACTGCGAGTACCAGGAGAGATGCGGGGAGGGAGGGCTGCTGAGAGGAAAGCCAGGTGATCCCATCCCTGTAAGCTGTTCACATGTCTCCCTCTGTTCTGCAGCTCCAAATTTACTTCCACCAGGCAGCTCCACGCTGCTTTTAAGCCTCATTAAGGAGCACTATGTTGCTGGGCTGACATGTCAGATTTTTAAATGACCTTTGGACCGACAACAGCGTTACCAAGCTGCTAAGAACAGGGGAACAGAAAAAAAAAAAACAAACCAAACAAGTGGTTTTCCACGATTAGGAGAGGTACGCCGTGGCTGTTTGCGTTTATCCGAGCTCCAAAAAAACTCCCACCTGTCAGGAAAGCGAGCCATAAAAAAAAAGAGCAATTCTCTCTGAAGGGCAACTGTGACGGCATCAGCACTGCTGGCCATTCTTAACGTGGGACTTATCACAAGGTAAACAGGAGTGACTATCAGTTAATGAACAACACAACCCCGAGGCTGAATTTTAAAGAGCGTGTTCTCCACTGCAATCTTTTAATGAAAATACAGCAGTTCAAACCCACCGAACTTGCTTACGAAAGTCTCATTTATTTTAGGACATATTAAGACACCAGGGCTGATTCACTTGCCTATGTGCTCATAAGGTGGCTTAAATGAGCTGCTGAAACATCAGAACGATTCTTATCTTCCACAGGGCTTTACTCCTTTTCTTGCAAGACGAAAATATAGAAAGACAATTGAGAGATCAGATTGACGAACCCGTCCAACCATCCCGGAGCAGATCTCGCCTCACACTGCTGAGCCCAGGAAAACAAGCCTGGGCCAGTTCTGTGCTCCCTGTGCCCAGCTATATCCTATTGACACTCGGAGGGAACAGTAATTACTAGTCTGAGAAAGTTCTGCTGGAGATGATCTTCAGATGTTCCTCACAGTGCTGCTGGTGGAGGCTGAGATACAGCAGGGTCAGAGGCTGGATCCTGAAGGAATCCCAGAGAAACCCCACCAGCAGCACCCCACGAGCCAGAGCAACCCCAAAAGTCAAATCAAGATGCTCAGACACAGATTCTTTTGGCCTCCAGGCAAACAGAGGCGCTCCAACACCAGCCAGGACAGAGGGAACACAACCTGACAGACATTGGGAATTCAGCAGGGGTGTCACCCAAATTCCTGCCATCTCCACAGGGGACAAAGCAACAAAGCACTCAAATATTCCAGGTTTTTTTCCTATCACTGAGGGAAGCTGCCCAAGAAAAATCCAGCTGAGCACACTGAGCAAGAGAACCTCTCTAGATTTCCTGCCACGATAGAACCTTGTGTTACATACCCTCTGCTAACAGCCTCCTCCAGCTTCCAGGGATGCTTTCTCCAGGAGAAGAGCGAAGGCAGTTGCCTGAAGAAGTTAAATTAGGTGCTGCCTTAGCTTCAGCAAGAAGCACAGAACCTGCACTGTTTCAGCTACCTCTGTATTTGCACTGCCAGGCTGGTCAGCAACAAACCTGCTCCAAAAATAAAGCCACAAACAGTAAAAGAAAGAACACACTCTTCTCAACTGGCAAAAATCTGCCTAAAAAATAAGTCAGATGTTTCTTTGCTCTCCGCAAGGACACCTGAGAAAGTTCAGGTTACAACGAATTCCAAAAATAAACATGAAAAATTTTCAGATAAGAAGAGGAAAAACATACCAGGGCTGCTGACCAAACAGGGAGCGACCACAGTGCCACGAAAAGCCTCCCCAGGCCTGAGCCCAACAGCCCTCAGAGAATTCAGACATTCAGACAGAATCTCTCTTGCCTGACAGAGGCAGCTCAGCCAATTCACACATGCAAAAAAAGTGGTGTGGCCACTGAGCCGGCACTTAATTGTCTGACCAGAATTTTTGGTCTAAATTTAACAATCCAGGCAAGTCATAGTTAGCTGGAACGTTTTGCTCTCTTAGCCCATCTGAGTTAGGGTAAATGTGTTTCTTCCTGCTGTCAGCGTCAGTAAATTTAGTCTTAATGACAAGTAAAAGGTCTTTAGATGCAGTTAAATGGCTTTAATTGTATGAGAGAGCTTGCAGCCCGATGCAGGCAGCACCCACATTAGGTACAGCTCCAAATGCTTGCAGGAAGGTTGTGGAAACATGCCTGGAACTATAACATCAAACCTTCCAGGTAATAAATCTGTTTCTTCTCCCCCTTCACGTTAAGAAACCCCCAAGTGCTCTAGATTTTAATGCAGTAAGAACAAAGTTCGTAATTCATGAGCAGAAAAATGTTTGCTGTTGGTTTTAATCACCACCACGTTCCACGTCAACCCCGGTGCCCGTTCCAAACACATCCAAGATATCCCATTCACGTCCCTAAAGGTTAAATATGTTTTACTTTATCCATTACTGCCTCCCTCTTCCCATTTCCACATCTGCAAAGATTAAACACGAAGCCGCTTCCTGAGCAGAGCTGGGCGTTTGGGACTCTCCACCAGCTCCAGGACTCCAGGCTGGGAGAACTGGTTTGTGACAATGCTCCTGTGGAAAACCACCCTTTATTTCTGGAATAAAACCAGGGATTGGCAGCTGTGACATGTGCAGGAACACGGGAGCTTTCAGACGCTTAGCCACCTCAGGGGCATTAGGGAATGAAGCCCTGAACGAGGCAGGGAGCGTTTGGGATTTGCAGCAGGACAAGCAGCAGCAGCAGCTTCCCACAAAACACTCAGATAACCAAAGGTTCTTTTGAGGGGTGATTAAATGAGAGAAGGAAGCAGAGCTGGTGGCCAGGACCACCAGGCTGCCATCAAAACACAGCTGCCCTGCAAGGACACGGGGTGGCAACAGGAGCAAGGTCACAGCCACGGGTGTCGCTGAAAGCACTTTTCAAAAGAAATTGGTCGCAGAGCTCCTACGCACTTCTTAAGGGACTATTTATGGGAGCAGAAGTTGTTCTTAATTCTGCGAGAAGCAGAAGCAGAGGTCACCATTGGGGCTCCGGCAGCTCTGAGGGCTCAACATCCCTGGCAGGGGGAACAGGTGCTGCCAGGCTTTTCAAAAATCTATTTTAACGCCACAGGAACTCTGCTTTCGGAGCAAAGTCCTGCTCAGCACTGCCTGCAGTCAGCAGGATCTGAAGGAAATGCAGACACCCCGTGACAAGAGGCTCCGACCTTCCCAGCTCCGTCACTTTACAGCAGTTTCGCTCTGAATCACGAATTTCCGCCTCCGTTGGAGCCCCACAAAGTCAGGCAGTTAAATTAATTAGCTGCTGTCACCCAAGCAGGGCGGCCACACCGTCCCTGGGCAAGTGGCAGACGCACAGGGAGCGCTTCAAAGGCTCTGCAAGCCTCCCTGGGAGCGAGGGCTGCTCCCTAACCCAGCACTCGGCGCAAGGTGAGCCCAGCCAGGGCCGCCTCGCCGGCCTTATACGGCGTCCAAGGCTCCATTTCCGCTTGCCCAAGCCCAGGCGGGGTGGAAAATTCGCTTCCTCGCTACTCCGCCCATGCCGGGCTCCAAAAAGCATCCACTGAACGCCGCATGGGGAAGGAATGGAAGAATTGACACTCAGATCCCTGGAGGAGGTGAAGCCTCGGCTCTGGCATAACCCTGGGGCACCTCAAACACCGGGGAGCAGAGGGAACCTGGAACCACTGCTTTTATTCTCTGCATCCCCTGTGAAAAACTCTCATTTTTCTTGCCACTCAGCTGCACTTAAGCCTTTCACGTTTGATGGCAGCAAGCTTTACAGGTTAACAAGGAGTTGGGAATATTATTTCCTTTCACCGATTTAGCCATAATACACTTTATTATATACCGGGAGCACAGAAAACAGCCCTGGCTCAGGGTTCCACACAGTTTTTGCACAAGTCAGTATTACTGTGAGCAATTCTGAAGCCAGCTCTACCTCCTGGTCACAGTGAGGTCTGTGTTATCCAGGTCTGGTGCCATTAGCAACTTCTCTGAGCATCACAAACAGACCAACCCTCCTATTCACTAAACTAACACAGCCACATCCATCATCCTCAACATCCACCAGTGCTGGCAAAAAACGAAGCCCAGTGTACGCAGGCAAGTAAAAAGCTGCTTAATTTTCAATAAATGCTCTCCTTCTGTGGATTATAAAGTTGTTTTTTACTTTTTTCACATCAAGCTCATCCCTTTTTTCACAGCAGATTCCTCTCAGTGCAAGAAGCAGAGATTTATCTGCAGCCATCAGTGGTTTGTCCTTGCTCTCACCTGCCGCTCACCAAATGGCAGAGCCCAGCTCATCCACACACAGATTTTCTCAAAAGACACAAAAAATTGGTGGCAAAGGAGCTTATAAAACCAAGTTTTACCCATTCCCTTGTTGCCTTCTTTTCTGGGGACTGGGGAAGGCAGAAACACAGCCCGTTTGAGTTTCTCATAGAAACCAGGAGCCAAAACCAACTGAAATCAGCGCCGGAGCTGGAAAGGTACAACAAAACTCACACAAACATAAAGTCTAGACACTGAAATGTGGAAATATGATTCAAATAACCACAACTGGCACATAACACACTGATTGCAGCCCATCGCAGAATGGGCCTCAGTGGGGAGGAATATAGAAGGAAGATTAAATTAGTTCTTCCACCTCAGTTGTAGAAAATATGGATCCTGTGGGCACAGTGATATGGATTGAGCCGGAGTTTCTTCCGTCCTGCTGGGATTTTTGTTAGGATTTTAAGTAACACACATCTGCTCTTGCTAAGTAACAACAATCAGCTTAAACTTCATATCGAATCATAGACTCAAGAGTGGTTTGGGTTAGAGAAAAAATCACTAAATTCAGTTTATTCCAGGAGCAGGGACACCTTCCACTATCCCAGGTTGCTCCAAGCTGGCCTGGGACACCTGCAGGGCTGGGGCAGCCCCAGCTCCTCCAGACCTGCTCCTGCCTCCCCATCACTGATCCCACATGAACCTGCCCCGGCTGCCACATGGCTGCTCTTATCAAAGCATGGCTGAACTCATACATGCTCAAAACACAGAGCCAAGTAGCCAAGAGGATGTTTGTGCTGATGAAATCTAAATACTACAGAGACTGAGGCAATTGGTTGCTCTCAGGAAGTTTTGTGGTACCTGCTGAGCTGCATCACGTGTGGACACCAACCTCAAGGACAAAGTCTGCGTCTGCCATTAAACCCAACAGCACAGGATGGAGCCCAAAAGGAGAAACAGCTCAGCTTTCCACAAAAATCTGCACTGAAGTGATCTCTCCTGCATAAAAGGGAGAGCAGAGGGTTAACCCTGGACCAGAGCAGGGAAGACTCCGGGTGGGTGGAGGGGGACAGCTCAGTCAAGCCCTGCTCACCAGTGCTGACCTCTTTTTGAGTTTAACAAATGCTGGTTTCTTTAAATTAGAAAAAGGCACTAGTCCAATGTAAAGAAAGGAGAGACCAAGTGCATGGAGCTGTGTTTTCTCTAGACTGTAATGCAGAAAGGATTGGATTTTGGGAAGTCTGCTCTCCCAGTGCAGCAGGGATACACACAGCACTCAGCAAACTGAGAGGTTTAGCATGCTCTTTAATATATAAATGCTTGGAAAAAAACCCCAAACCCACCAAAATCCCCAGTCAGAAGGCAGTGCCAGATTACCAGCGTGTGCAGAAGTTGCCTTATGTACATGGGATGTTCCTAAGCAACACATGAGCTACTCCAGAAAACTCTTATCAGCAAATCCAACCTCCTTTCCTGGATAATTCATCTAGGTCAAGCTAAGGCACGTTGAACACCAAAGCCCAGTTTTGGTGATGCCTCCTCTGTATCCACCCTGGATGAAATATTAGCACAGTTCAGGTTTTATCAGCATGTCTTTTCATGAGCATTGAGTTCACTGCAGATAATGGCTCCTCCAGAAACAGCATTAACCTTAATTATTCAGAGGTAACTCTATCCCAGCCTTCCTGATGTTGTGATGCTGGGTGAGCTTTCCCCTTCCTCCCAACTTCTCCTTTCCCAAAAACCCAAACAAATCCGGGATATTACAGCAAATGAGGGTGCCCAGCACAGGATCCCAGACACAGGGCATCCCTTCAAAGTCTACCTAACCCCGTGCAGCCACTCCATCCATTCAAACGCGTTCTCCTGTGCATTAGCAGCAAAAGCACCAAGTCAGCCAAAATGTATTCTTCTCCCATGGATTAGCTGGCACAAATTAGTACGGGAGTGACGCATGCAGTCTGTCCCTTCCCATTTTTCAACATGCACAAACACCAGGGATTTGGAGACGCTTCACGAGTTTCTGCTCACAAGTCACAGGCGGAGTTTAAATGGTCTGAAACGTGCAAATCGTTCGGGAGATAACACGGCCATTTACCCAGGAGACCTCAAACGCTCCCTCCACAAAGGCTCCCCTCCCTCCCTGGGCAGATAAAGGCGCTGCTGCTGCCCCAGCAGAGCCAGCACCAGCAAGGGAACTGTTTCAACAGCAGCCAGCATGTGCCAAGCGGCACCAGGACAAACCCAACCGAGCAGGACAGAGCGCTTCACAGGGCTCAGAAAAGCCCCGATGCTGGAGGATCACTCGGAGCTGACCAGCAGCAGCCACTCCAGGGTCCTTGGGAGACACACTGTTCTGAAGAGACCTCTATGCTTCAGATGGAAGTTAAAAAGATATTATAAAGCTTTTCTTTCTGCTGTTTGAGTAAGAAATTAGAATATGCTGAAAAAGAGAAAGGGTTTAATTTTGTAAGGAACACCATCACGACATCCATCTGCCAACTGATGAAATACCCCCTTGAATTAAAAAAAGAACAACCTAGCCCCATACAAATAACATAAAGGGTTAATCTTCTAGCTTGCTTCCCCCTGCATTGCCAGAGAGCAAAAATTATTAATTCAAATTCAACCTCTCCAATTAATGGTAGGGTATGCTTTGCTGATAAAAAGCAGATCACGTTTGACTAAAAAAAAAAAAAAAAAAAAAAAAAAAAAAAAAAAAAAAAAAGCAAGCCCCATCAGTCACAAGGATTCTGTCACAAACTTTCTATTTTCCTTTGGCACATCACCAATTAGACCTAGTTCTTCAGTCTGCTACCACCAGTATAAAAAAAAAAAGCATAATGGGTTTATAATTTGCCACCAAATCCCATAGCAACTGTACGTCACTTCAGATGTAAATTACAGACAATTCCTTCCAATGCCGTTTGAAAACTACAGAGATGAATCTATAATTTGAGCAGATCCAAATGCTATACGGCTGAGAGAAAATAATGGAAAGGAAACTGCCACGGGCCAAAACACTGCTCGTGCACAATGTTCAGCGTCTCTTTGTCCCCCTGCTTGCCATGGGAGGTGCCACATTCAGGTCAGCGTGAAGAAGAACACCGAGCAGGGGCTGAGCAGCGCAGGGTGTTCTGCAGATCCTGTCCCATTTCTGCTGATGAGCCGTACGTGTGCCATGAGCTTCCTCTCCAGGCTCCTGTGATTCACTCAGTCATGTCACCGACTCATGCTCCCGATGTCGTAAGAGCCTCAATTTTGACGGACTACAGCATCAGTGAATTAATAGGACAGGAAAAAACAGGTTACGGGCAAGGAGGAATGATGCAGAAAGCTCTGAGATAATTCAATGAATTTTGATAGGAAAGGCGGATTGTTCCTCTCCTGACACCTGCGAGCAGCTTTCAATTCTCAAGTCAGCATGAATACGCATTACCCTAAAGACCCTGTAATGACAGCACAGCCTTCATTTTGTGTTTCGTGCTTTGAACACAGCAAGATGAAGGAATCTCCACAACCTGCTCCAAAAGCCAGGGCTGGAAAGTTATTTCAATAAATAGCAGCTCCCAGGGGTCGGGTTAACCCTCATTTCCAAGGGATTGCTTCTCTCACGGTTGGTTTTAGGGCAGCATGGGGAAGAGGATTTGGGGAGCCACATCTATGAGACCACAGTCCCAAAATTCAGCTGGGGGAGCACAGGGACAACGTGCTTTGGTTATCTCAGCTTAGTCCCCACTAAATATTTGTGCATCTGCCAAAGTTCACCAGTGAATCAACTGGTGGCTGCAGTTCAAAACGCTCTGGGGTAGCAGGGGCAGAGAGGGACAGCGGGAGCAGGACGTGCTGCTCAGCTCCAGCACCAAAGGATGCTGCAACCTTCTTTAAAGGGTTCTTAAAACCCTCCTAAAACCACCAGGAAGGCAGGACCAGGAGCAGAGCCCAGCCATTGTTAGGTCAACACAAAATGACAGGGAAAGGTGTACAATCACATCACGTTGCCTGCAACCAAAGAACCACCCCTCAGCCACAGAGAGAGGTTTACAGAAATACGTGGAAGTTGGGAAATTCCCAGGTAAGGGTTCCAGGAACAGCCCTAACACCGTTTGTGTGCCATCAGCACCTTCAGTGCAAGGGAGGCAGAGCCACTGCCAAGGGACACTCAGGTCTGCCATGTGGCATCTGAATCAGGCAGGAAGATGGGGCTTACCCAGGATGCTGCTAAAAAAACAGATGTGGAAAATACAGGATGGATGATAACTAAGGGAATTAGGTGAGGATGGTAAAATATCTCCTCACCAAGGACAGGAATGAAAGAGGAAAGCAAGGCACAGGCGCGAGGAGTTCCCTTGTACCTTGACAGGGGCAGGAACAAAGTTGGGGCCACACAAGAAGTGATGGGAGAAGTCATGGAATCATCTAATCCCAGAAAGGTTTGGGTCAGAAGGACCTTGAAGACCACCCAGCTCCATCCCCTTGCCATGGCAGGAACACTTTCCACCAGATGAGATTGCTCCAAGCCCCATCCAAGCTGGCCTTGGCCATGCCCTGCCTTTTTGGGGGGAGTGGCAATGCCTAACCAAGCACACACCCCAAAAGGAAGGCAGCAAACTGCAGGCTGCTCTGGAATTACGCTCCCTGCAGAAGCCAGAGCTGTTTTAGGTGAGCACACCAGACTGGCTCCGTTTCAGCAGTGGACAAACCAACTCGGGACACGCTTCCCACTGCTCGGCCCTCTGCGCTCAGCAGCCAGAGCTCTCAGTTTCACAACTGTGGGGAAACAGTTTCAGGGGCAGCAAGTTTCACAAGGAGCAGCTGGGTGACATCTCACTGTGTCCCCTGTGAAGCCAGTGCTAATTCTCTTTTTAAGGCTCCTATTTCTTTCAGGTGAGCTACCAAAGAAACCCTTCCCAGGACCAGAAGCCAGCAGCCCTGTGAGCTGGAGCTCCTCATCCTCTGCCCCTGACACAGGAGCAGCTTGCTGGAACAGGAGAGTTGGGGATCAGTATCTCAGAATCACAGAATGGTTTGGGCTGGGAGGGACCTTAAAGCTCAACCTGTTTTAAACCCTTCCATGAGCAGGGACACCTTCCACTAGACCAGGCTGCTCCAAACCCTCTCCAGAATTTGGATCCCTGACCATTTTCTTCCCTAGGACGCAGACAACTCAGCAGAAGCGCAAGAGCACAGCTCAGCAGAGGCCCAACAAGACAAATATCTGTTTCTCCACAGCCCTGCTGCCTGATCCACACATGGTGCAGCTCCACACCAAGCCTGCAACTGCTCTGGCATCAGGGACACTCCAAACACATGGCAGCTCGCCCGGCTGGGTGATCATTTTTGGATTATGTAATCCCAATACATTATTATTAGCCCAAGAACAAACTCAAGCAAGGCACTGAAGACATTTCCCTGCCCGCGCTGGCAGAGGGACAGAGCCCCGTCGCAGGAACGGCACGGACGTGCTCCCCCGGTGCCCCAAACAGGTCAGACTGCACACGCTGGGCTCCAGGTAACACAAAGAGCAGGATTGGATTCCAGGCCATTATCCACATTACACAACGCTGCCGTCGGTTCCACCGCGTTTCAAACCGAGCCCGGCGCGAGGAGCCTGAGCGAATTTTTTCCATGGAGCCGCCGCAGCCCCAAATGAAAGCGGAGCTGGAGTGGACAAACAGAAGCTGCAAAGGTGTGCTGGGGGTGGCTCCTGGCAGGGCAGGGCCCGCAGCTTCCGAGGAAGCCCAGACCTTCCCCAAGCCGGGGAAACTGTTTATAGAACCCATGCAGAACGAGCATATGTGTTTAATAGCCCACTAATTGTTGCGTTATTCACTACACAAACAAGCAGCTCTTCTGCCCTTATCCCTTCCTGCCCAGTTAATCACCAGGAGCCTCTGACTATTTCTCTTTTGGGTGGCGGTGAAGGAAGCAAAGTTCATTAGTGGCCGTTGGCCACCAAACAATCCTGAGCCCAGACTTCATTTAGAAAATAAACACCACTATTCATGTGTGACATGGACTCGGAATAGCTTCCCAAAATATTTAACGCAGCTGCCTGTAGTCTTCCTACTCTCCCTCACCCAAAATAAAAGGCTTTCCCAATATGTAGGAAAGAATTATTTGGATTATTTGTTTCGTTTTTCAGAGAGAAAAAAAAGCTAATAATTCAGTCTACCCAAGTCACTTATTCCTCCTGACTTCTCATAATGCTGATAAACACTCATTAAAATATAAGTTGATAAACCCTGGTACAGTCATTACCTTCGTCCTCATACAGAGATTGCCCAATTCAGTGATGTGATGTAACCAACACCCTAAATTAAAAATAGTGTTGTGACAACATATGGTTTATCCTACAGAAGCTGGCAGGCAGGACGCTCCTAATGACAAACGGGTTTAGGCTCCCAGCTTCCCCCAGCAAGGTGAGGAGACAGAAATGCTCGTCGCAGGATCGGAGGCGGAAAGAAAAAATACAATAAAAATAAAATTACAGTAAAAAATGACAGTTTTGAACCCCTCTCCGGTCCATCCCAACACCAGCTGCCGAGCTTTTGCCATTATTCTCTATTTACATGACTAATAAGCTCTCTGGACGCATTTCAAGGAAACGGCACGGAAAAGACAATCTGGAAATTTCAAAATACAGTCTGAACGTGCCTCCCCCCGCTGCCGGGAGGGGAGCACCGACCGGCGGGGGACGAACAACCGGGAGCACCGGGGAGGGGGCAGAGATGGGGGGACCCCCCAGCCCGGGATGGCAGCACCGGGGACGGACCCGCCGCCCCCCCCCCCCCCCTCCCCCGGCTTTGCAAACCCACGTCACGTTCACCGGGGAAACGGGGGGGGCACCGACGTCCCTGGGCCCCCCTCCCCAGACACTCACGGGGACTGACGGCAGCTCCTCGTCACCTCCCGGGGGCACCGAGCGCCCAGCCCCGCACCGGCACCGCGGGGCCCCGGTCACCCCCCGGGGGTCTCCGCTCACCCACCGGGGCGGCGGCACACGGGGGTGCCCCCGGCAATCACCGGGGCGGGGAAGGGGAGGCACCGACAGCTCCCGGTGCCCCGCGGGCACTCGGCGGAGGATCGCGACCCCTCCGCGGTCACTCACCGGGGGGCCCGGGGGGACCCCGCAAACACCGCCGGGGATGAGGAACACACCGGGGTGCTCCGGGGCGTTACCGCGAGCGGCACCGCGGGGTCTCTCCGGTGTCCCGCAGGCACCTGGCACCGGGATCGCCCCCCCCCCCCCCATTCCCGGTTCCCCGGTCACTCACGGACGGGGCGGGGGGGGGGGGGGGGCGGGAGCCTCCGCACGCCCTCAGCCCCCACCAGGGAGTCCCCCCGCCCCGGGCCACACAGCCACGCCACGAGGAGCTCCCCGCTCTCACCTCCCCTCACATCCCCGCCGGTGCCGCCCGCAGGGCTCCGTCCGGGGGCCTCGTGGCGGCCGCCCGCTCGCCCTCGGCGGGGCCGTGCCCGCCGCCCCTCGCCCGCCAGCCCCGTACCTTACAGGCCTGGTAGCTCTCGAAGGCGCGCAGGGCGCTCTCCGTGAGCTTGACGTGGAAGACGGAGACGCGGGTGCCGCGGCCGAGGCGGCCACAGGACAGCCCGTACCCGCGCTCCGCCTGCAGCGCCGCCATCTTGGGACCGTCTCCCCCTCCGCGCCTGGGCCGCCGGGGCCGCCTGCCGCCGCCACGCCCCTCCTTATGAATTATTCATGATGCGCCGCTCCGCCGGCCACGCCCACGCGGGGCGCCTGTTGCTGGGGCGAGGAGGTGGGCAGCGAGCGCGCCGATTGGCTGGCTGATGCCGGGCGCCGCGCCGGATTGGTCCGTGGGGAGGAGGAGGCGGGGATATGTAAATAAGGGCGCGGGGCATGCTGGGGAGGGTGGTCTGGCGCAGCCGGGGAGCGCTGCGGGAGCGTGGGGAGGGGGCGGCGGGTGGGGAACCCCCGGTGTGAACCCCCGGGAATGAATGAACCCTCCGGGTGGGAACGCCCTGAAATCCCTTGGCATCAATTACCGGGTGTGAGCCCCGAGGCGTGAACCCTCTGGGCCCCAGGTGTGAACCCCCCAGGTATGAACCCTCTGGATCCCCAGGTGTGAAATCCCCAGGTGTGAGCCCCCCCAGGCATGAACCCTCTGGATCCCCAGGTATGAAATCCCCAGGTGTGAGCCCCCCCAGGCATGAACCCTCTGGATCCCCAGGTGTGAAATCCCCAGGTGTGAGCCCCCCAGGCATGAACCCTCTGGATCCCCAGGTGTGAGCCCCCCAGGCATGAACCCTCTGGATCCCCAGGTATGAAATCCCCAGGTGTGAGCCCCCCCAGGTATGAACCCTCTGGATCCCCAGGTGTGAAATCCCCAGGTGTGAGCCCCCCAGGCATGAACCCTCTGGATCCCCAGGTGTGAGCCCCCCCAGGCATGAACCCTCTGGATCCCCAGGTGTGAGCCCCCCCAAGCATGAACCCTCTGGATCCCCAGGTGTGAGCCCCTAGGTGTGAGCCCTCCAGACCCCCTTGGGCATGAGGCTCCTGGGCATGGCACTCCGTGGTGGGCACCCCCTGTACTCCCCCAGGTGTGAATCCTCCGGGAATGAACCCCCCAACCCCTGCAGCTCCCCAGTCATGGACCCCCTGAGCCCCAGGCAGAGCCCAAAGGTTCCAGGGCCGATTTCGGGGTGCCAGGCTCCCCCCTGAGCACAGTCCCCCCTCCAGACTCTATGTGTCCCCACGTGTGCCAATAAACAGGCCGGAAAGTGAAGGAATTGTCCTTTATTTGGGAAGTTCACAGTCAGTTTGGGGTGCAAGGACAGTGCTACAACCCCCCCACGAGCAGAGCTGAGGCTGGGCAGGCGCTGGGGGGGCTGCAGAGCAGGGAGGGACCCCCGAGGGGCTTGGAGCCACGGGAAGACAGCCTGGACAGAGGGTCTGCAGCGCTCCCTCCTCCATCCCTCCCACCGCGGGTTTCTTTGGCTTCCTTTGGACATTGCACGCTCCAGGGATGTGCAGAGGAGGGCAGCGGGTGCCTCCGGGAGGGCTGAGCCCCTGGCAGCCCCCAGGAATCAGGGAATGTCGCTGCATTGCCCCCTGGGCACATCCACATCGCTCCCCACACCTTCCTCCTCCGTGCCACCCTGTCCTGGCAGCAGGGATGGGCACGGCCAGGCCGTACCGGGGAGAGGCAGCTCCTGCTGCCCGTGACACCCTCAGGGCTGGGGCTGAGCCCCTGACTGCCAGCAGGCTGCCCGGGGGTCCCTGCTCTGCCAGCACCCCCTGCCCACCCCGCGGGTGGCGCCCGCCCGTGCCAGGAGGGATGTGGGGAACGTCGGGAGAGAGATCCGGCACCTCCGGCACAGAAAGCAACCGTGGGGCTGCGAGCCCGCGGGAAGGAAGGGGTGGCGCAGCCTGGGGGCAGCCCCTCGGCACAGAGAGCCAGGCCCTGGCACTGCCCCTGTGCCCGGGGGCCGCCCCGGTGCCAGCCTCAGTTCCTGGCGGCGATGACCACGGACAGGGCCACGCCGCCCAGCGCGATGGCCGTGGCGCCGAAGAGCCACTTCCAGGGGATGGACTGCGGGGCAGAGCAGGGGCAGGGACGTCAGGGGCCGTGCCCGTGGCAGGGGACACGTGCCACCCTCCCCGCCGGACAGGGCATCCCGAAAAGGCAGCGCCTGCGGGACAGCGTGTGCCGCCAGCTGACAGCGCTTGCCGACGGGAGCGGGAGCAAAGTCCGGGGCGTGCAGCTGGCACGGATGGCTGGGATCCACAGGCACGCGCTGCCAGGGCACAGCCTGCTATCTGTTATCTGGGATGTGTTCTGGGCACGGCTCCCGCAGCACGGGCCCTGCTCCCAGCGGGATCCTCACGCTGCCCGAACGCGTCCTGCACGGGCTGGGTCCCTGCTGGGGACCTGGGGGACACTGACACAGCCCTGTGGGTCACCTGGGGGGCTGTGTCCCTCCTGGGGGACACTCACACAGCCCTGTGGGTCCCTTGGGGGGCTGTGTCCCACCTGGGGGACACTCACACAGCGCCTGTGGGTCCCCTGGGGGACACTGACACAGCCCCTGTGGGTCCCTTGGGGGGCTGTGTCCCACCCGGGGGACACTGACACAGCCCTGTGGGTCCCTTGGGGGGCTGTGTCCCTGCTGGGGGACACTGACCCAGCCCCTGTGGGTCCCATGGAGGGCTGTGTCTCACCCAGGGGACACTGACACACTCACTGTGGGTCACCTGGGGGACACTGACCCAGCCCCTGTGGGTCCCATGGAGGGCTGTGTCTCACCCAGGGGACACTGACACACTCACTGTGGGTCACCTGGGGGACACTCCCACAGCCCCTGTGGGTCCCCACCCCATCCCAGAGGCCTTCCTTACCCAGGGCAGTTTGTCTTTGCACTTGCTGGGGGTGCTGGCGGCGCTGGGGTTCCCCAGCATCTTCCTGTACATCTCGGTCTCCACGTTCCTCTGGTCTGCGTGCTTCTTCACCAGCTTGGAGAGCTCGGCGTGGATGGTCTGGGGAGGAGAGCGAGCTCTGCTCGGCCCCGCACCATCCCCGCCTGCCAGGGAGGGGACCCACAGCCCTGGAATGTGCAGCCGAGGGGGTGACGAGGCCTCATCCTGCCCCACATCCCAGCTCCATGGGGACACTCTGTGGGGCCAATGCCCCTCTGTCCTTTCTGGCTGCTCAAGCAGAGCCCAGAGCTGATGCCAGGCACCAGGGAAGGGATTTTATCCTTTAATCGAGACAGGAAAGTGTCTGCCTTGAGCACAGACGTGCACCAGCCCTCCCACTTTCCGTCTGGGAAAGCGGCCTTAAAACTCAGCCTGGTGTCAAGTGGGATTGCAGCAGGACCCACAGCGTGCCCACACCTGCCCTGCCGGGGCAGGAAAAGGCTCTGAGCCCTGCGTGGGGCCCACAGGCTCCCCAAAAGCCGCAGGAAGCCCCGGGCAGGGCAGGGTGGCACAAGGACGCCGTGGTGGCCCTGGTGGCACAGCCACGCTGTGCCCTCTGCTGGGGGACACGTGCCCACGACACAGCTCTGCCAGCTGGGGAAATCTGCCTCCAACGCGAAAATCTGGGTGTCTGCAGGACAGAGCTGCTGCTCAGAGCTCACCAGGGCTGTCGCACCAGTGCCAGAGGGGTCACAGGAGGGACGCGTGTGACAGCCTGGCGGGAGGCAGGTGGGGCCCAGCACTGCTGGGTGTTTTCAGCACCGGTGGCCCCTGAGTCACCCAGGCCGCCCCTGGAGCCGGGCAGCAGCTGGGGAGGGCAGTAATTTGCTGTTCTTGTGGTTTCACTGGACACGTCACTGCCGGGCACTCGGATTTTCCAGCCCTCTCCAATTAAAAGCTCCATCGGAGCTGCTGGGGATGGGAGCAGCCGCCCTGCCCAGGGACGTGCCAGGGGAATGTTCCCTGCGCTGCTCCCTCTGCACCCTGACCTTGATGGCAAACAGAGGGTTTGGGGTCCTGCTCACCCTCCCAAGGGAGCTCAGAGCAGCCCTGAAGGTGCTGTGGGGCCACCAAGCACCTGCTTGTGCCACATGCCACCCGTGACCTTCAGGGACTGGATCATGGCACAGATCCTGGTGAAACCCCCATGTGAGAAATGGGCACAGCAGATCCACACAAGGATTAAAGCCCATCTGGAGAGCCAGGACCCCCAGGACACCCCTGTGCAGGCAACACCTCCCCGTCTCCTGCCAGTCTCGCTCCTGCTGGGGTCATTTCCTGGCACTGCTTTTTGATTTCTCCCCAGGCTCCAGCCCTGCAGCCGATCATTAACTGACAGGAAATTCCTGACCCAGAGCTCGCCCTGCCCGGGCGCTGGACCGAGGGCTGGCTGCTCCCAGCCCCTGGTGATTCACTCTGGGGCTGCCCAGCCAGTTTGTGGGGACTCAGCTCTGCCCCACTTCCCCCGGCCACAGCACAAACTGCCCGAAGCACCTGGGCCAGCCTGGACCCTCCCCACGGCAGGGAGATGGGCTGGCAGGGACTCCTGCCACCAGCAGGACCAAAGGTCACCAGGGAACCTCACGGCGTGGAGATAAGGCTGGAGAGCAGCCCAGCCACACTGCATGTGGGGCATCCTTCCCCAGGCTCTGGGGGCTATTCCAAACATTCCCCAGGCTCTGGGGGCTATTCCAAACATTCCCCAGGCTCTGGGGGCCATTCCAAACATTCCCCAGGCTCTGGGGGCTATTCCAAACATTCCCCAGGCTCTGGGGGCTATTCCAAACATTCCCCAGGCTCTGGGGGCTATTCCCATCTTCCCCAGGTTCTGGGGGCTATTCCCACCCTTCCCCAGGCTCTGGGGGCTATTCCAAACATTCCCCAGGCTCTGGGGGCTATTCCCACCCTTCCCCAGGCTCTGGGGGCTATTCCAAACATTCCCCAGGCTCTGGGGGCTATTCCCACCCTTCCCCAGGCTCTGGGGGCTATTCCAAACATTCCCCAGGCTCTGGGGGCTATTCCAAACATTCCCCAGGCTCTGGGGGCCATTCCAAACATTCCCCAGGCTCTGGGGGCTATTCTCCCTCATTCCCCAGGCTCTGGGGCCTATTCCCATCCTTCCCCAGGCTCTGGGGGCTATTCTCCCTCATTCCCCAGGCTCTGGGGGCCATTCCCACCCTTCCCCAGGCTCTGGGGGCTATTCCCAGCCTCTCTTCATGGAGCTGGGGGCAGCTCCAGGGAGTCTCAGCCTCTCAAGGGGAACACTGAGGTTTGTAGGGGCAGGGACAAGGGAGAAGCAGCAGCAGCGAGGAGACCCCCAGCCCAGGGGGAGCACGGGCAGCACACACCTCCAGCCTACCTTGTTGGAAGGCTCCAGCTTCAGGGCTGCCTTCAGGATGGGAATGGCCTCTCTGTACTCTCCCTGCTGAGCCAGCACCTGCAGGGTGACAGGGGACGGTGCAGGGTGGGGTCTGTCCTTCATCCCTCACCACACCACGGAGAATGGGACCCCTCCTCACCTTCCCCTTCCTGAAGAGAGCCTTGATGTTCCCCGGCTGGTGCTCCAGCACCAGGTTACAGGACTTGAGAGCTGCCTTGAAGTGGTCCAGCTTGAGCTGCGAGGCCGCCAGGTTGTTGAGACACTTCACCTTCAGGTCCAGCAGCTCGGCCTCCTCGTCCGGGCTGAAATCCACTGCACACCCACCGAGGGCAGGTCACAGCAGGGCCACGAGCCCGGGGACCCTCTCTGGGCGGGGACAGGTACCTTTGGAGCTGGAGCCCAGGATCCTGAGGGCGATGTCGTACGAGTTGACGGCCAGCACGTAGTCTGCCTGCTGGTAGAAGAAGTTGCCGTGCTCCCGCTTGCGGTTGGCCAGCTGGATCTTCTCCTTGCCAGTGAGCAGCTCCAGGTCTGGGGCGTCCCGAGCCGCCAGCAGCTCCACCTCCAGCGTGAGGGGCGCGTTGGGGGGCACCTCAGGGCTCCTGCACAAAGCCAGGCCACCGCTGTCACCCCCCAGGGGCTGCTCTGAGGGTTTGGCACCGTGAAACCCAAGCTCAGAAATCCCTGATGTGGATATTTGCCCTCGAGATAGGACACCCTGCTCACGGTCAGGAGCCAGGGCATCCCTCTGGCTGTCCTGAGCAGCCCAGACCCCTGCCAGGGGGCTCAGAGACCCTGGCACAGAGCCCAAGATGCCCCCGTGGGTTTGATTATGACCCGTGGAGCAAGTTACCAATCTTAGACGAAGATCTGCAAGCCACAACAAATTAAGTGGAATGATAGTGAATTTATCACGGGGTGGAAAAGTAGATTTTGGGGTTTTTAAACTGAGGGTTCAGGGGGCAAGATGGAGGGAACTGGGTGTGTCCAGCCTTTCTCCTTCTTCTTCTTGGCCTCCATCTTCTGCTGTGATGTTGGCACTTACAGATTGGTTTAGAGTAGAAGCTCACTGTCTAACATAGGTGATAGGTATTGGGAAGTTATTGTAAATATTGTACATGTAATTTTTAGTATAAAAAGATAACACTGCCCCAGGGGCAGGCAAAGTGCATGGAACTGTCCTGCTGGACAGACCTCAGCAGGACAGGAGAAAGAATTTTATAGCTAAGATACAATAAACAACCTTGAGAGCAAGAAATGAAGAGCCCTGACTCCTTCTTCAAGCCCTGGGCTGGGAAAAGAGACTTTCTAACACATCTTGGGGTCACTGTGAGTAGCAAGAGACCCCTACAAGGAGGCAGAGGTTGGACAGCTGGGGTGCCACCAGGTGAGCAGGGGACATGAGCAGGGGACAGCTGCCCCAGGCCTGTGTGGGACCCCCCTGCCCCACCTGGGGGGCTGCAGCTCACCTGCCCTGAGCTCCGTAGCAGTACTTGGCGTCTGACACGATCAGAGCCGTCTCGCCCATCTCCAGGAGCTGCACACACAGGTCCAGAGCCTGCAGGGGACAACACGGCACCACCATGGCAGGGACTGTAGGGGTTCTCCAGTTCCAACCTCCTGCCACGGGCAGGAACATCCTCCACAAAACCAGGTGGCTCCAAACCCCTCTAACTCAGCCATCACCATGGGGAGAGAGCATGAGCAAGGTAGAGGGGCCACTTTGATCCACAAACAGGATCTCACTGATCCCAACCCTCCCTGCAGCCCCTGAGGCGAGGTCCTGCTCCCAGGTGAGCCCCCAGCCCGCGCCCACCTGCAGGACATCGCAGTCCCCCAGCGTGAAGGTGAGGGCAGGCTCCTGCTCCACCACGGTGCCATCCTCCAGCGTGGCCTTCAGGCGGATTGTCACGTCCTGGCCCTTCTGGGGACGGCTCTCCACACCCTGGCCCGGCACCAGCGTCTTCTTCTTGAGCAAACCATTCCCTGGGCACGGAGAAACCGGGGGCACATCGGAACCGGAGGGCACGGAGAAACCGGGGGCACATCGGAACCGGGGGCACAGAGAAACCGGGGGCACATCAGAACCGGGGGCACAGCGGGACCGGGGGGCACAGAGAAACCGGGGGCACAGCGGGACCGGGGGGCACATCGGGACCAACGGGGAGGGAAAGCCCGGCTGCCCCCACCCTTGTGCGGCTCCTGCAGGCCCGGGGAGGCCCGAGAGGCCCCGGCACGGAGCGGCCTCAGCTCTCACCCAGAACATCGAGCCACTCCTCGGGCTCCCCGGCCGCGTCCCCCGCGCCCCGCACCGAGGGGTGCGCGTCGTCCCGCGGCGGCGCCGTTGGCCGGCCCACGTCCTCCAGCGGGGGCAGCTCGCTCAGGTCATCCTCGTCTTCGTCCCCTTCCTCCTCCAGCACCTCGAAATCCTCCGCCGTGTCCAGCTGGGCCGCGTCCGCCTCGGCGCCGGTGCCCGCCCGGCCCGGGGAGCCGCCGCTCGGTTCCTCCCCGCTGGACGCCATGGCGGCGGAGCGACCTGCAGCGGGGACAGAGGGCGGGGATCGGGGCCGCTCTTACCGGCACAGACCCGGAGAGCGGCGGGACCCTCCGGGAGCCGGGGATGCGCAACGGGACAGCGGAGACCGCGGAGCGCCGGGGAGGGCTGGGGCCTGGCGGGCAGGGGCTGGGCTCGGGGGGATGGGATGGGGATGGGGATGGGGTGGGGGGTCTGTCCGGCGGGATCGGGGTCGGGGTCGCGGCCCCGGCCCGGTACCGTGGGGGGGGCGGCCCCGCGCCCCCCGCCCGCCCCACGTGACCGCCGCGCGCCCCCCGCCGCTCCCACCTGGCCCGCGGACGCGCGGGCGCTGGCCCCGCCCCCCCGCTCCTATTGGCCCGTCCCCGCCCACCGCGCGACGCCATTGGGCGGGGAGCACGCTCGTCAGCCGCGCGCCCGCGGCGGCCCCGACGCCTTAAAGGGGCCGCCAGCAGCGCGGCTGCCCTGGGGCTGCGGGCGGCGGGGCCGGGGGCTCGGCGCCGGTACCGGAGAGGCTCCGTGATGCCCGCAGGGGTCGCGCCCCTCTCACCTGGCCGCTCTCCGGGACTTCCGGCTCGGCGCCGTGACGCAGCGGGGTCGCGCCCCACGTGACCGCACACCCGGAAGCGGCGCGGAGCGGCCGCCGGTGCCGCCCCCGGTACCGCCGCCGCTCCCGTCATGTGAAGCGGCGGGACGGGCTCCCGCAGGTGCGCGGGCGCTGCTGGGGGGAGGCCCCGGGGACACCGCTGCAGGCCCAGGCCGTGACCCCGAGGGAACGCGGGGCTGGCGGCGGAACCGGGGGCGGCGGGCGGCCGGGGGACCCCCGTTACCGGCGTGTGGGGGGCACGGCGGCTGGGTACCCGGCACCGGGCGCACGGCAGGGCGGAGGGGGTCCCGGTATCACGGAGGGTAAGGGGAGGGTCTCCGTTACCGGCGCAGGGGCTCCGGTGCCCCGGCTGAGCCGCCCCGCGGTCCCGCAGGTCACGATGGAGCCCTCGGCCTCGCAGGTGTTCTGCGGGAGGGTGCTGGCCATGGTCAACGCCGAGGACGTGAACGCCATCATCCTGGCCCAGAAAAACATGTGAGTCCCGGGGGGACAGCCGGTACCGGCACCGGGAGCCCGCCGGGATCGTTCCCGAGCTCCCGGTGTCTCCCCCGCGCAGGTTGGATCGCTTTGAGAAGACCAACGAGATGCTGCTCAACTTCAACAACCTGTCGAGCGTGCGCATGCAGCAGATGAGCGAGCGCTTCCTGCACCACACCCGGACCCTGGTGGAGATGAAGAAGGACCTGGACAGCATCTTCCGCAGGATCCGGTGGGGAACGGGCGGGAACGGGCCCGGGAGGGGCGGGCGGGGTGTCAGAGTGGGGCACAGTTGGGAGTTTGGGGGGCTGCGAGAAGGAAAATCTGGTGGGGAAGGGATAAGATGTGACGGGTGGAGGTTGGAGCTTTGGGTTTCCATGATCCCGCCCTGGGTGGGCTCCGCTGCCGCGGGAGCTGCTCGGGGTGGTCACAAACCACAAAATGTGGGGCTCAGGAGCACCCCGTGTGCTGGGGATGGGGTGTTCTGGGGTTTGGGGTGGGAATGCTCAGCTTTGGGGTTGGTTTGCACTGCCCAGGGAGCTGTGGGGCCGCCCTGGATCCCTGAGCTCCCCACGGACTGGGATTGCTCTCTCCTCCCCAGGACGCTCAAAGGGAAGTTGGCAAAGCAGTACCCGGAGGCTTTCAGCAGTGAGTGATTCCTGACCCACGGATCTGCAGAGTCGTGGCATGGTTTGGGCTGCAGGGACCTCAAATCCCACCCAGTGCCACCCCTGCCATGGCAGGGACACCTCCCAGTGTCCCAGGCTGCTCCCAGCCCTGGCCAGCCTGGCTTGGGCACTGCCAGGGATCCAGGGGCAGCCACAGCTGCTCTGGGCACCCTGTGGGAGGAATTCCTGCTCATTCCTTCCCAATATCCCATCTATCCGCACCCTCTGGCAGTGGGAAGCCATTCCCCTTGTCCTGGCACTCCACACTCAGTTTTCCTCCTGTGGGAAGACTCTCTGTTCCTGAGGGATCCCTCAGGAATCACAAGTCCCCATGCTGGCCTGTGGCTGCTTCCCCAAAACCCAGCAAACTCCTTAAATCCATTAAATCCACTTGCAAGAGCGGCCTTGGGACGCGGGGAGCGGGGCTGGATCCCAGAGTGGGGGCTGGAAGTTGGAAAAAATTCCAACCAACCCCCAGTTTACACCCTGTAGGGTTTTTTTAACCCCTACAAGCTGCAAGCTCAACCGGGGAATCCCTCTCACCACAACTCTGCCTCCTTCTCCCCCTCAGACATCATCCATGAGTCCCCCATCCTGGGGAACCTTGCAAGAAATTCCAACCAACCCCAAATTTACACCCCGGCGATTCGCTGGGGATTTTTTAACCCCTGCTACAACCACACTCAGGGAATCCCTCTCCCCACACCGCTAACCTCTCCCTCAGACATCCACGAGTCCCCCATCCTGAGAAATTGCAAGAAATCCCAACCAACCCCCAATTTACACCCTGTAGGGATTTTTTAACCACACTGATGCAATCCCTCTCCCCACACCGCCAACCTCTCCCTCCTGCCCCCAGACATCCACGAGTCGCCCATCCTGGAGGACGACGACGACTTCGACCCCGTCCCCAAGAGCACCACGACCACCATCGCTACCTCGGAGCAGAGCACGGAGTCCTGTGACAGCAGCCCCGGCCTCATCTCCCCCACCACCAGCCAGGAGTTTGAGGATTTATCGCAGGGCCACTGCGAGGGCCCGGCCCTCAACGGACAGAGTCTCACAGACGAGGACACGGCCACCCTGGACTAGACCGGGAGCCCCTGTGGAACTTTCTAGCCTGTATTTATAGCTGTGTGTCGCTCTTTTGGGGTTTTTTGGGGCTTTTTTTTTTTTTTTTCCTCTCTTGGGAAGAGGGGAGCCAAGGCTGGGAGAAGCAGAGGGAGGAGGAAGGGGCTGCCCTTCTGCCTGGAAGGTGTAAAGCCACCTTCAGGCTGGCTTCAGGGGGAATCAGTAAATCCTGGGTTGGAAATGCCTCTTGTCCTCCCTCCTTCCTGCGCTCAGGAGAGCCGCTACACTTCACCCTCCGTGTAGATTTTTTGGCGCAGAAAAGCCGTTTTGGGGGCGAAGACGTTTGTGTTTTGTAAGAAACGTTGTCTCTGAGGCTCTGTGTGCCCGCCAGCTCTGTCCCTGCTGCTAAAGGACTTGCGCTGGCTGAGTTCTCCCTGCTGGCTGAGCCAGAGCCGTGTTTCCCTTTGCTTCTCACACTCAGCCCTCATACGGAGCTGCTGCTGGCTCCACAGGCAGGTTCCCAGCAACTGGAGCTCTTCAGATCTTTCTGTGGTGCGATGGAGGAACTGCTTGGCTTTGGGGTCCTGAAGGCCTGCGAGGGGATAGAGGGGAACGGGGGACTGGAGGAATGGCTGCTGGGGCTGACCCTGGAGCTGTGGGACCAGCACGGGGATGGCTCTGGGCTCCATGGCGTCGGTGTGGCCCCAGTCCTGTGGCCATGGGGTCAGTGTGGGGCCGGTCCCAGGGCTGTGGGGTCAGTGTCCGGTTTGGGGGCCGGTCCCGGGGTCAGTGTCCGGTTTGGGGGGTTGGTCTCAGGGTCAGTGTCCGGTTTGGGAGCCGGTCCCTGGGTCAGGGTCCGGTTTGGGGATCGGTCTGGTCCCAGCTCCGTGCGGACGCTCCCGTGCCCTGTCCCGCGGTGCCGGTGTCACCCCGGCAGCGATAGAACAGTGCCGGGACGGTCTCGGGGCGGTACCGGTGTCCCCGCCGGAAATGACGGAGCCGTCGCGGGGCGGTACCGGTGTCCCCGCCGGAAATGACGGAGCCGTCACGGGGCGGTACCGGTGTCCCCGCCGGCAGTGACGCACCGCGGTTCCGGCCCCGCCCCCCTTTCCCTCAGCAGCGAGGCCGCGGGTGCGCGCGGTGCGGGACCGGAGCGGGCCCGGGGCCTGGGGCGGGGGCCCTGCATCCCGGGAGGGGCCGCTGCATCCCGGGAGGGGGGCTCGGGACACGGGCAGCGGGGGCTGGAAACCCGGGAGGGGCCCTGGGTCCCCGGGGACGGGACTGGATCCCGGGGCAGGGCCCCGAGACCCGGGGTGGGGCTGGATCCCGGGATGGCGGGGCTGGGTCCCGGGAGGGTGTTCGGGAACGGGGCTTTGAGGGGCCGGGGAGCGGCGGGGCCCTGCCCGGGGGCGGCACACGGCCATAACGGGGCCGGCCCGGGGTGACGCGGCCGCCGCTACCGCAGGTGAGACGGTGCCAAGATGCAGATCTTCGTGAAAACCCTCACGGGCAAAACCATCACCCTCGAGGTGGAGCCCAATGACACCATCGAGAACGTGAAGGCCAAGATCCAGGACAAGGAAGGTACAGGCAGGGCCGGGAGCGGCGGGGCGGCCCCCGGGGCTCCCCCGGTGTCCCCACCGCGGTGATCGTGTGATTGATTGTGCGTCCCGCAGGGATCCCCCCCGACCAGCAGCGCCTGATCTTCGCGGGGAAGCAGCTGGAGGATGGCCGCACCCTCGCAGACTACAACATCCAGAAAGGTGCTCCCTGCACCCCGGGGGTTTTTGGGGGGCGTTTTTGGGGTACCGGCTGCTCTTTTCCCCCGGTGTGACACCGATGCCTCCTCGCAGAGTCCACCCTGCACCTGGTGCTGCGCCTGCGAGGGGGAATCATCGAGCCCTCCCTGCGCCAGCTGGCCCAGAAGTACAACTGTGACAAGATGATCTGCCGCAAGTACGTCCCCGTGCCCCCTCCCCGTGTCCCCTCAGCCCCTTCCCGCAGCCCCCAGAGCCCTCCCCGGGGCCAGGGGCTCTGCTGACCTGTGCTCCCCAGGTGCTACGCCCGCCTGCACCCCCGCGCCGTCAACTGCCGCAAGAAGAAGTGCGGGCACACCAACAACCTGCGCCCCAAGAAGAAGGTCAAGTAGAGCCCCCAGCCCTGCCTGAGCTGGCTAATAAAGTATTGCAACGCTCAGCCCCGCCTTCTGGTGGTTTTTTTAGCCAAATTGTGGTGTTCAGCAAATGAGGGCCGTGCTGGAGCAGCATGGAGGGTGGAGGGAGGGAGGTGGTGGTGATGGTGGGCAGTGCCTGCAGCAATGTGGGCACAAACTGGGACCCCCTGCCCACCCACGGGACCCCTGGCTGTGTGCACACAGCAGATGGATACTGGGATCACACACAAACCCCCCGTTAATGCACTGGGACCCCCAGCCATGGCAGGTGACTGCCACCAGAGCCCCCTACACGGCCCTGCTCATGCACTGGGAGTCCTCTGGTCACTTCTGGATGGACACCGGGCCCCCCTGCCCACTTGCTGGGACCCTCAGCCAGGTGTGGATGGGACCGCCTCTGTCCTGGCATCTCCCTGTTCGGTGGCAGACACACCGGGAGCCCCGGCCGCGTGTCCAGGGACAGGCACCGGGACCCTCTGTTCACGGAGCCCCCACCGCATCTCCCTGCCCACCCACCGGGACCCCCGGCCGTGTATTCACAGCACAGACGCTGCGCGGACCGTACCGGGGACCGGGGCTGGCGGCGCTGCCGCTCGGGGCCTGCAGGTGGCGGCGGAACCGCGCTCCGCCCCGCGGGCCCCGGGCCTGCGCCGTGCGGCCGGGCCAGGCCATGGTGAGCGGCCCCGGGAGCGGGACGGGAGCGGGAGCGGCCCCGGGGGGCGGCGGGGGCGGCCCGGGCCCGGGCGGGGTCACGGCGGGGTGGTGGATGCGGGGTCCCGGTGCCCGTGTGTGCTGCGAACCGGGGCGATCCCGGTGCCGGTCCGCGGACACGTGGCCGGGGGGCTCTCGGTGCCCGTCTGGGCTGTGTGAGCACGGCCGGGGCTCCCGGTGCCGCTCCGGGCGTGCACAGAGAGGGGTCCCGGCGCCCTTCGGTATCGCGGGCACTGCCCGGGGGTCCCGGTGTCAGTCCGGTTCGTGCCCGGGTGGCCTGGGGGCCCGATGGGTGGGCAGGGGGGTGTGAGGGGTCCCGGTGCCGTCTGTGTTGTGTGCACAGGGCCGGGGGCTCCCGCTGCCGGTGCCGGGCTCAGCTCCAGCCCCGCGGCCGGAACCCACCGGGGACCCCCAGAGCCGGTGCTGGGCCAGGACGCGTTGCCCCGGCGCTGGGGTGACGCCGCTGGGTGACGCCGCCTCTGCCCGGTGCCGTTACCGGCTCACCGGGGCCACCGCGTCCCCTGTGTCCCGCAGACGGGCGAGGCCGTGCGGGAGCTGCTGCAGCGGCTGCGGGAGCTGCAGGGCGAGCGGGTCGAGACGTACCGGCTCTTCGAGGAGTGAGTACCGGCACCGGGGGCGGCACCCACCGGGGCGGGCGGGGCGCCCCCAGCAGGGAACCGGATCCCCGTCCCGATTATTTTGCATCCTGTTGGGACGGGGCCATGGGGATGGCTGATGAGCTCCAGCTGGCAGCGGGGCTCTGCGCTGGACACCTGAATCCTATTTCAGCATCCAGCGCAGGATGGACTTCCTGGGATGCAGGGCTGAGAGCGTACAGGATGGAAAAACCCAAACCCCCGACTTTCCCTCCCAAAAAAAGCAGTTTCCAGCCCTGTCCCGTGTGAGGGGTGAGGCTGCCTGCTCATGCTGCCGAATCCAGCAGGAACAGGCAGGAAAACCCCGCGGGTGGTGGGCGGCAGAGGGGGCTCAGCTCCAGGATCGGTGACAGCGGCTTCCCCCCCTCACTGTCCGCAGGGGCCACCGGGCGTACCTGAGCAGCGCCCCGCACTATGACTTCCCGCGGTACCGGCAGCTGGTGCACGAGGTCACGGTGGCGTTCAGCGGCATCTCCCGGGAGGTGCTGGCCATCGCCGGCCGGCTGCGGGACCAGCTGGGCCGCCCCGAGCTGGCCCAGCACCTGGCCCGGCTCCAGGACCGGGAGCAGGAGAAGCTGCAGCTGGTGGGTGCTGGGCTGGGCTGGGGGGGGGTCCCTGGGGCTGCTCTGGGGGGTCTCAGCTCCCATGGTGTCCCCCACAGACGGCGCAGCTGCAGCTGGCCCGGCAGCAGGCACAGGACCAGCCCGAGGTGGACGCCCATCAGCAGGAGGTGCAGGAGCTCAAGCACAAGTAGGTGGTGGCCCCGCTGCTGTGGCCCCTCATTTTGGAGCCCAGAACCCCAATTCCATCCCCTCCTGGCCCTGTTTGGGGATGGCACCCCCTCCCCAGCCCGCGGGGTCCTGGGCTGTGCCGAGCTGGAAGGGACACACGCGGGCCATGGAGCCCAGGCCAGGCGCCCCTTGCCTGCCTCTCCCTGCCTCTCCCTGCGGCCCAGGGGGGCCCAGATGGTGCCGTCGGGGTCTGGCGGCGCTGCGTGGCCGCGTCCCCTCGGCCTCCCCAGGCTGAGTGTTTCATAAACAGCGCGGGGAAGGCGAGGCGGCCCACATAATACGCTCCATATGGGCTTTATTTATAGTTTCCATCCGCTCTCGTAGGCTAATTAAAACCATTGAGGCAATCAGCGAAATTCTCCAGGACCTTAAGTACGATTCGGAAGAAGTTGAGTGATGGGTGTCCCCGTGGGAACGGCTGGAGGGGCCGGCCTGCTGGAACGGGGGCCCCGCTCGTCCCCCACCCGCCCCCGGCGCACCTTGGCAAGGTGGGCATTGTCCTCTGGGCCCCTTCTCTGCAGCACAGGCTGGAGGGGTGGAGGAGCTCCCTCTGGGACGAGAGGGGTCCCCCCAAATCCCGAGTGCCCCTCAGCAGAGGGGTCCGGCGTGGGGCTGGTTCCCCTCCCCGGCTGTGCCAAAGGCAAAGCACAGCCCGCAGTGCCAAGGGCTGCTGTGCCAGGCCTCCATCGAGCTGGGCACTGTCCCTGCTGCCAGCTGGAGTCCCACGGGCAGCAGCCCCCCCAAACCACACCTCGGAGGCCGGCTGTGCCCCCAGCCCCACTGCAGCTCTGGTGCTCCACACGGGCTTTTTCTATGGTCACCCCAAATAAACCTGTCCCCACAGAGCTGGCCTGAGTGGTGTGATCCCTAGGGTTCCTGTAGCCCCCTCTGCCCCAGAGCCACCCCCTCCACCTTGTCCCGGTCCCCTGGGAGCCCCGGCATGGGGTGACAAAGGCCACGGGCCCCACTTGGCTGCCCGCTGCATCCCCGTCCCCGCGCAGCGCTGCCGCTCCGCTGACGCAGACCCCGCTGGGGTTTCAGAGGTTTATTGGCATTAAGCTCAAATCTGTTCCTAATTGACTGAAATGGAACCAAAATAAGGCTGGTTTGAATCAAAACCGGAGCAGGCACTGGGCAAACCCCAGCAGCCTCCAATCAGCCCGCGCGGCTCCCTGGGGACGGACCCCTCCGCGCGCTCGCACGTGGGACCCGGGCGAGAAAAAGGCCAAAATCGCTTCCCGGGGGGAGCTGCGGCGAGGGTGGGGTGCCCCGGGAAGCGCCCGGCGCCCCGTTCATGCCAGGGGCTGCTCGGGCTGGCGGAGCCAAGGCCCCGCGGTGCCTCCCCCGGCCGGGCAGGGCTGCGGGCTCCCCTCGCCGCCGCAGGGCCGCGGTGCCGCCGAGCCCCCGGGGCTGGGCCAGCCCGGCCCCCCGAGCTCTCCCCACCCCGCTCCCCAGGGCTGCGGGGCCGCGCTGCGCCCCGGCCGCCTCCCGGCGCCCCCGCGGCGGGGCCGGGGCGGGCGCGGGCGGTCCCGGGTGGGCGCCGGGCGCCCCGTGCCATCCTGCCGGCGCTCGGTCCCCCGCGGGCTACAGCTTATCGCCGGGAAGGACCTGCGGAGAGGAGCGGAGCCCCGCGTCGCCCCGGGGTCGGCGTCACCCCCCAGCATCCCTGGCGTGGGGGGTCACCCCGCGTCCCCACCCGGCCGGGGAGAAGAAGTGCGAAAGGCTCCTTACCTACCTGGTTGCGTGTTTTGTGCGATTTCTGCAGCCACACGCGCCACTGGTCGTAGAGCTTGATGCCGAGGTTGGAGCAGCCGTAGGCGTGTTTCTTCACCCAGCCGAAGAACTGCTTCAGCTCCCGCCGCAGCGTCGTGTTCTGCTCCCCGCCTTTGGGGTCGCAGCCCCCCGCCACTCGCTCTGTGGGGACAAGGGGGGCGGTGGCACACGGGGGGACGCGCCTCGACCCCCCCATGGCCACCGTGCCGTGAATGGGGAGAGGAACCCGAGCAGGTTCGGGCTCCCGGCTGGGAAAGCCGAGCTCCAATTTGGCTCCTTTGCAGGAGATCCGGGTGCGGGGCACGGAGCGGGGCAGGGCCCCCGCACATCCCCCGGGGCTCGGGGAGGCACCGGCGGCACCGGGGAGCGCTGCCGGCCGCACTCACCGCTGCGAGGCGTGGAGGCGGCCGTGGGGTTGCTCCAGTCGCTCCAGATGCCGGCTTTCTTGGAGCCGTAGATGCTGAAGGGGTTGCAGCGCACCTGGACGAAGTAGACGGTGCCGGGGCGCAGGCCGGCCAGGCGGCACGAGGTCTGGTTGCCCACATCATCCACCACCTGCAGAGGGACGAGATGGCAGCGCCCGCACCCTCGCCCACCCGCGCTGTGCCCAGACCGTGCCCGCGCACCTTCCACTCGGAGCTGTCCTCCACCCGGTATTGGATCTGGTACTTGGCTTGGAAGAGGAAATCCTTGAGCGCCGGCGGGGAGCTCCAGCGCACGCTCAGCTGGTCCTCCAGGTCGCCCACCCGGCTGACGTGCACGTCGGACGGAGGGTCCGTGGTGACTGCGGGGACACGGCAGGGCTGGCCCGGGGCACAGCGGGCAGCGCCGCGGGGCCGCGAGGGTTAAGGAGCCGCGGATGTGGGAGCGACTCGGAGCAAACAGCCTAATTCGATTAGGAGCAATTCTGCTCACATATCGCCCATTTCCTGCTGCCCTCGCCCAGCCCACAGGGTCACCGGCACCGGCACGGCGGGGACACCCGCGGCTCACCCACGTCCAGGATGTCCAGCATGACCACGTCAGACACGGCCACCCCCAGGCGGTTGGAGGCCTCCACCCAGATCTCGTAGGGCGTGAAGAGGGCCAGGTCCTTGGGGATGTGGCAGGAGTAGGTGCCGGCCGTGTGGTACTCCTGGCAGGTGTTGTCCTGGCCGTACCACCTGCGGGCAGGTGATGGGTGAGGCGCTGGCACCGCTCCCCCATGCTCCCGTGGGTCACTTTTTGGTTTTTCCACGCTGCCAGAATCGGGGGACTGACCCCGTGGTTCACTCAGGGATTCCCAACTCACCCAGGCCCACAGCAGCTTCTCCTCACCCTCCCCAGCTCCATGAGGAAACTGATCCCAACAAAGCAGGGGCCAGCCAGGAGGCATCGAGCTGCCCTTCCCTGTTTCCCATTAAATCCCACCCCAAAGTTTTTAACAACAACAGGGATGAAGGTGAGCACCCACCTGCGCTTGTACTTGAGGGTGTAGTTGGTGTGCAGGAAGGTCTCCCCTTCTGTCCCTGGCGCCCACTTGCAGGTCAGGTCCTTCATGTTTTTGGACCAGCAAGTGATGTTGACTGGTTTCTCTGGGGGTACTGGCAGAGACAAAACCCAAAGAACAAGAGGTCCCAGAGCTGTTTTTTTCCAGCCACGGAGACACAAGCCCCAAGTCCAAGCTGCGTTCCCAGCTGAGCCTCTGTATTCCCGGGAATGCGTAGCGACCCAAAAAACAAACCCGAGCTGCATTCCCCGTTCCGATTCCGTATTCCTGGGACAGAGCATCGGCCTTAAAATAGCCCGAGATAAAATCTTACGATTATTGGTTCGGACAAGCGCGTTTTAACCGAGGCTTTGCCGAAACAGCCTCGGAGCTGCACGCGGGTCAGGGCTCCACCAGGGCAGCTCCTGGCACACTTTGGTGAGAACCAGCACGCTGATTCCTCCCTGGGGATCCCCGGATTCTCTCCCATGGGGGAGGCGCATCCCAGTGCTGGCCAGACCCCCGTACAGAGCAGCTGGACCCTGGCACGGAGATGGACCCTGGCACAGGGTGGCGGGATCCCAGGACAGTGACCAGACTCTGGTACAGAGAGGCTAGAGCCCAGCACAGAATGACTGAATCCTGGCACACAGTGACCGAATCCTGGCACACAGTGACCAAATCCTGACACAGAGTGACCAGACCCTGACACAGAGTGACCAAACCCCAGCACAGTGACCAGACCTTGGCACAGAGCAGCCAGACCCCATCACAGAGTGACCAAACCCTGACACAGAGTGACCAGACCCCGACACAGAGTGACCAGACCCCGGCACAGAGTGACCAGACCCTGACACAGAGTGACCAGACCCCAGTACAGTGACCAGACCCTGGCACAGTGACAACACTGCAGTACCGAGTGACCGGACCCCAACACAGAGCAGCCAGACCCCAGCACAGTGACCACACCCCAGCACAGAGTGACCACACTCCAGCAAAGTAACCAGACCCCAGCACAGAGTGACCAGACCCCAGTATGGAGTGACCACACCCCAATTCAGAGTGACCAGACCCCAGTACAGAGTGACCAGACTCCAATTCAGAGTGACCAGACCCCAATTTAGAGTGACCAGACCCCAATTCAGAGTGACCAGACCCCAGTATGGAGTGACCAGACCCCAATTCAGAGTGACCAGACCCCAGTAGGAGTGACCAGACCTCAGCACGGAGTGACCAGACCCCAGTATGGAGTGACCAGACCCCAATTCAGAGTGACCAGACCCCAGTACACATTGACCAGACCCCAATTCAGAGTGACCAGACCCCAGTATGGAGTGACCACACCCCAATTCAGAGTGACCAGACCCCAGTACAGAGTGACCAGACTCCAATTCAGAGTGACCAGACCCCAATTTAGAGTGACCAGACCCCAGTATGGAGTGACCAGACCCCAGTATGGAGTGACCACACCCCAATTCAGAGTGACCAGACCCCAGTACAGAGTGACCAGACTCCAATTCAGAGTGACCAGACCCCAATTTAGAGTGACCAGACCCCAATTCAGAGTGACCAGACCCCAGTATGGAGTGACCAGACCCCAATTCAGAGTGACCAGACCCCAGTACAGTGATCAGACCCCAGCACAGAGTGACCAGACTCCAATTCAGAGTGACCAGACCCCAGTATGGAGTGACCAGACCCCAATTCAGAGTGACCAGACCCCAGTACACATTGACCAGACCCCAATTCAGAGTGACCAGACCCCAGTATGGAGTGACCAGACCCCAATTCAGAGTGACCAGACCCCAGTACACATTGACCAGACCCCAATTCAGAGTGACCAGACCCCAGTATGGAGTGACCAGACCCCAATTCAGAGTGACCAGACCCCAGTACACATTGACCAGACCCCACGTGGCGCGGCAGCACCCACGTACATCCAACATAGAGGCAGGAGCCGGCCAGGATGCCGCCGTCTCTGCTGTGGCACACCAGGTTGTCCCCCGACTGCTGCCTGGAGCCGTTGAGGCGCGCCAGGGCCACGCTGAGCGTGGAGGGGCCCAGCGCGGCGTAGGAGGCGGCCGGGAGGCGCCGCCCGTTCAGGGTCCAGTACAGATCCTCGGCCCGCAGCCGCGAGTCCGGGCTCACCGTGCACGTGGCCACCAGCGAGGAGCCGATGAGCAGCGTGGGGTCCTGCGGGGAGATCACGGCGGGGTCTGCAGCCGGAGACAGAGCGGGGAAATCGGTTATGGGGGCTTGGTGCCGAGCTGAACAGGTTAGAGCTGTGCAAGTGCGTCTGCTTATCTGCTTTCCATTGATTTAAAGGCCTTGATGTCTCCTCTGTGTTCATTCATATCTGTTTAAGTGCATTGTTTTGCTATTTTGCATCAATTTAAATCAGCGCGTCTATATCAATTGAAATCACGGTATGTGTTTTGTGTTAATTTAAATACGTTGTTTAGCTGTTTTAATCGATGTAAATCATCGCGAGCCTATACTGATTGAAATCACACATCTATTTTATATAGATTTAAATCATCCCATATCTATTTTATATCAATTTAACACACTGGTTTCCATTTTACATCTATTTAAAGACACTGGTTTCTATTTTACATTGGTTTAAATGTGTTTCATATCTATTCTTCTGCACATTTATACCTAAAGACATTTTATATCTTTTATATCTCTTTAAATACGCTTTATATCTATTCTGTATCTCAATACACACCTATTTTTTATCTATTTAAATACTCTTTACACCTACTTTTATATCTACATACATTTTATATCTAAACACATTTAATATCTATTTTTATATCTGCATCTATTTCAGAACTTTAAAAATACTTTTCCTATCCACTTTTTATCTTTATTCTCCCCAGGGCTGGGGCGGGGCTGGCTTGCAGCTTCGGAAGTTTTTCCGCGACAAAAGGATTTCAAAAAAAAAGAAAATTCGAGGGGATTTTCCAACACTGCCAAGCTCCGGCATTTCCCCCTGGATCACCTCGCCCAGGGGTGAGAAGCGCTTCCCAAGAGCTCCTTCCTCATCCTCACCATGTGCTCCCAAATCCCACCGATCTCCCCTCAACAGCCCGGGTGTGCCCGGGCTGGGGGAGCCCCTCCATGGGTGGAAATTCCATCCTGGGACCCCTCCCCAAATCCCCTCTACACCCCGGGTGTGCCCGGGCTGGGGGAGCCCCTCCATGGGTGGAAATTCCATCCTGGGACCCCTCCCCAAATCCCCTCGACACCCCGGGTGTGCCCAGGCTGGGGGAGCCCCTCCATGGGTGGAAATTCCATCCAAGGACCCCTCCCCAATCCCCTCGACACCCCGGGTGTGCCCAGGCTGGGGGAGCCCCTCCATGGGTGGAAATTCCCGTCCCGGTTGACCCCGGCCCCCTCGGCTGCCCCGGCCCCGCCGCTCCGTGTCCGCCAGCCCTTATCGGCTCCATCCGCACGCGCCGGGCTAATATTCCCAAATTACCTCCCGGAAAGTGCCGCGACCTCCCGGCCCCGGCGAGCCCCGGGCCCCGATCGGCTTTCAGCGCCCGCCGCCCGCCCCGGTCCCTCCGGGCGCTCCCGGATCCCCGCACGATCCCAACGCGGGTCCGCCCCCCAGCCCCGCAATTAGCGCTCCCAAATCCTCCTCGCTCCGGGGAGGCTTAATTAGGAACTGCCGCCGAGCTTGGGGGTGCTGGTGAGGGGGAGGAAGAAAATCCAGCGGGGAAAAGCGCCCCAAATATGCAGGGATTGGTGCCAGGCACCCGCGGCGCCCCCGGATCGGTACCCGGTACCCCAAACACCCGCGGGATGGTGCTGGGGACTCCGGGGTGCCCCGATGGTGGTGGATCCGTCCCACCCCCCGAACAAACCCTTCCCAAGGGCAGCCGGGCCTCTGGAAATCTCATCCCCCTCTGTGCCCGCCCCGCTCCGACCCCGCCGCGAGCCGAGCCCGGCTCTGCCGATAACAGACCCGGCGCTCCGAGCCCTGATTCTGCTCAATCTTAATCTAAACAGCCCCAGAAACTCGCGCGAGCACCGTAAAACAGACACGTTTCCCATCCTCCGAGCAGGACCCTCTGGAGGGGCCAATATTCTCTCTCTCTCTGTATTTTTTTTACCCCTGGATTTTGGTGTTTTTTTTCCTTTCTCCAAGCAGGAGCCTCTGGAGGGGCCAATTATATACATATATATATTATATTTTTTTCCCCCTGGAATTGTTTTCCCCCCTCTGCACGGCCGCAGCGCCGAACATGTGTTTTAAAAGGGAAAAGTGTGAAGTTTTCCGATCGGAGAGGAAAGGGCCGGAGAGACGCAGGCAGGCTGTGGAATGTGCAAGTTGCAACGAAAATACCTGCTCGGGGGTTTTATGGCTTCTCTATTGCAAAAAAAAAATGCTGATCAGGTGCTAAGTAATGCTATAAAGTAAAACCACATTTCCAAGGTGTCGGGAACGTTTATGCTTTTCTTCCGAAGGGCCGGATTTCATTTTGGTTTTATATCGGAGTTTTAAGGGGTTGGCAAAGAAAAGGGGGGAGGAAAAAAAAAAAAAAGCTCCGATAAGTGTCAGAGACCACGCAGTTAAAAAAAGATTTATTGAGCTGTGCAGGGGGTTAAAGGAAAATAGAAATAATTGCCCTGAAGAACAAAAGGGAATTTGGGAAGCTCTGAATTCCACAGGAAAAATAAAATTAAATATATATGTGTAGTTTGAGCTCTTCTAACACTCGAGCAGCGAGGTTTGCGGGCAGACACGGTACCCAGAAATGCTTTATCCCTCTTTTCTACCCTGCTCTCCAGTAGTTTTTCCCCCTTTCTCATCCCCGCCTGGCATTTCTCGTGCCCATCCCTGGGCTCGAGGAGGGATTTATAAAAAGCCCAGGCATTCCAGCGCGGCCGAGCTGCACCGAGGGGAAACTTTCGCTCTCTAAAAGGAGATTTGACTTCGCCTTCGCCAGCGCCGCCCGTCGAGGGGGCAGCGCTGCCCCGGACCCCCGTGGGGAGGGGGAAATGGGGGTCGGGGGGGAAAGGTGCGGGCTCGGCCCCACCGAGGGTCCGGCCGTGGCCTCGGGCGGCTCCCGGCGGGATCAGCCCCTCCGGGCACCGGGTGGGCACCGGGTGGGCACCGGGTGGGCACCGGGACTGGCCGCTCTCGCTAACGGAGGGGTTTTGGAGCGTTCCTCCCGCCCACCCCATCGCTCCAGCAGCCCCTGCCCCAGCGAGCGCCCTCAGGCTCCCCGCTAAGGACGGGGCTGGGCCGGGGCTCCGCGCCGGTGGCCGGGGAGGGGACGCGGGAGCGGCCCGGCGGGCGAGCGGCGCCGTTTGCGGCGGGTCCCGTTGGCCCGTCGGAGCGGAGAACATCCATGGCCCTGAGAAATTCCCATCATAGGGAGGAAGCCGAACTTCCTTTCCTGCGGCGGGGAGCGGGGAGCGGGCAGCGGGGAACGGGGAGAGGGGAGAGGGGAGAGGAGCGGGGAGCCGGGAGCGGGGAGCGAGGAGAGGAGCGGGGAGCGGGGAGAGGAGCGGGGAGCGGGCAGCGGGACCTCGCCCTCTCCGGGCTGCAGCGGGGGCAGCGGGGCGGCGGCCGGGACGGGGACCGAGGCTCGGTCGGGTTTGGGGCTCTGTGGGGAAGGGTCGGGACCCCGATCCCCGCGTGTCCCCCCACGGCCAGGGGAGCCCCGATCCCCGCGGGGCCGAGGCCGCTCCGCAGCCCAGCCCACAGGTGGCACCGCCCGGACCTGCCACCGCCGGGTGGGGCCCCCAAACTGGGCATCACCGAGGGGCCCCCAGGGGGATTTTATTTTTTTTGGGGGGGGGGTCGTTGTTTTCCGTGGGGCGGGGAGGGAGATCCTCGTTGTTCTGGGTGGGAAAAGGGGATTCATTGTTCTCTGGGATGGGGGGCGGCTCTCCGGGGGAAGGGGGGACCCCGTTGTTCTCGGCAGGGGGAGGGGGGCTCTCAGAGGCTTTGGGGGGGGCACAGGGGGTCGGTGGCTCCCGGGGCTGCCAGGGGGTCGCTTGGGGAAGGGGTTCGCTATTGTTCTCCGGGCCGAGGCCGGGGGTTTCCATTGTCCTGGGTGGGGAATGGAGCCGCATTGTTCTGCGGGAGGGGGGGCTGCACGGCGGGGAGGGGGACGGGGGGGACCGGCCCCCCTCGGGGTCCCCGCTCTCCGTGGGGAGAGGGAGCACTCGCTGCTCCGGGGCAGGGGGGCTCTCCTCGCGGCTCTCGGGGATGGGGGGCAGCACTAAAAGGTTCCTCCATTGTTCTCTGCGGGGAAGGGGCGGGGGGGTCGGGGATGGGGGATCCCGGCTGCCTGTCGGGAGGGGAGGGGGGGGTCCCGGCTGCCCTCCGCGGGGGGGTCCCCGTCCTCCTCCTCCTCCTCCTCCTCGTCGTCCTCCTCCTCCGGCGAAGCGCAGCCCCGAGGTGCGCCCGGGACCGCTCCGCATCCCGGGGCCGGGGGGAACGCGGCGCACGGAGAGGAGCGGACAGCCCCGGGGGGCTCCGCATCCCGGCACCGCTGGGGGGAACGGGACACGCGGGAAGCAGCGGCGGAACCTCGGGGGGCTCCGCACGCCGGGGCCGGGGCCGGACGGGAGAGCCCCGGGGGGCCCCGACGGGACCCCCGCCCGCGCCCACCTTGCGGGAGCCGCCGGGGCCGCCGGTACTCACAGGAGAGCGGCTCGGCGCGGGGCAGGCGCGGCAGGAGCAGCAGCAGCAGCGGCAGCATCGCGAGCGGCGGCGGCGGCGGCATGGCCTGCTCCGGTGCCCGTCGGTGCCCGGGGCGGCGGAGCGCACCGGCACGTCCGGGGAAGTCCCGAGCAAGTCTGAGCAACCCCCGGTTACCAAAGCCCCAACTGCCGCCCTGGCCCCGCCCCGGGACCGCCCCCGGGGGGGCAGAAAGCCACCGGCCCCGCCACCCCCCCCCCCCGCCATCGTCCCGCTCCGGTACCGGCCCCGGGAGCGGCCCCCGCCCGGTGCCCGCCGCCGCCGGGGGATGCTGGGCCCCCCCCGCCCTCCCGGGGCCGCGTCCCGCTCCCCCCGACCCCCCCGGTAGGTGAGTAAGAGCCGCTCCGGGGCCGCCGGCCCACGGGTGACTCACGGGACCCTCCCGCGCCCCCGGGGCCGCGCTCGCCGCCGATCGGGCCCCCCCCCCCCCGCGGCTTCCCCACGCTCCGGGCCCCGCTGGGATCCAAACCCCGGTTGTTGCTTATTTCTGGGCTGAAAAGAGGAATATCATCCCATAAATCCCCATGTTTTCTATCGAATCCATCATCTCGGGGCTTTCCTCCTCCAAACCCCAAGGAAGTGGAAAAAACACCCCAAGTTCCCCCAGGCTGGGGCTGCGTTTGTCCCCAGGGGTGGCGGCGTGTCCGGTAGTGCCGCCAGCACCGGGACAAAGCCGCCCACTCGGGCATCCCCCCGTGCCCCCCCCCGTGCCCCCGCCCGGGGTCTCGGCGGCACCGGGAGCTTTGCAGACCCCGGGCAGGTCAGAGACCCCCGGGACAGCGGGTCCTGGCCACGGCGAGGCCACTGCGTGTCCCCGGCTGTGCGGAGAGGGGACACCGCTCCCTGCCAGCGACGAGCACGGAGGGTGGCAGGGGACACGCGGGTGGCCCGGGGTGCCCCGCGGGCTCGGGGCGGGGGGTGACACCGCGTGGGGCTCCGAGGTGTTGGGCAGCACCAGGGATTGCAGAGATTAAAAAACACAATAAAAACCGAGAGGGGGAGGGAGCCCGAACAATGCCTTTTCCCATCGTCCTGTTTTTTGGAAGCTTCTGAACTGTTTTTGTTGAAATTTCCCAAAAATGTCAGGCTCCGGGAGCCACCCAGCCTGAGAAACTTCAGCCCCAGCGGCCGCGGTCTGGCCGAGTGAATCACGGCTGCCCCGGGGCCGGCGGCCGCCCGCGGTCCCGACCCACGGCCCGCGCCCCGGGAAACCGCGCAGGGACCGGGGCAGCGCTGGGGGCTGCGGAAAGGAGAAATTCCCCCTCTGGAGCGGGATGGGGGCTGCGGAAAGGAGAAATTCCCCCTCTGGAGCGGGCTGGGGGCTGCGGAAAGGAGAAATTCCCCCTCTGGAGCGGGCTGGGGGCTGCGGAAAGGAGAAATTCCCCCTCTGGAGCGGGATGGGGGCTGCGGAAAGGGAGAAATTCCCCCTCTGGAGCGGGCTGGGGGCTGCGGCCACCCCGGCTGCCCACCGGCACTGGCCGGAGCCTTCCCCCCTGTTTGCTGCCCCCCTGGCCGGGCTGCCCAGCGAGCACCCCGATTTTGGGGGGTTTTGGGGAGCCAGGGCGCGGGTGGGGTCCCGGGGAGGGGGTGACTCCGCCCTGGGGACATGGGTGGCTCTGGGTGGCACAGGCATCATTGGAAGGTGGCTTGCAGTGCAGGGGGAAGGCGGAGGGACGGCGGCAGTGGGAGGGCAGTGTCGGTCCCCACTGGTGTCACCCCAGGTGGCACAGGGACCTCGCAGCTCTCACAGCACCTGTGGCACGGGGCCAGGGTGAGGGCACAGCGGTCCCCAAGCGCGGGCAGTGCCGGGACCCGCCCGGGAGCAGCCGGAGGTGGCCGAGCCGCTCTGAGTCAGCGGCGGCCGCTCAGCGCTGCCCTTTGCCAGTGACCTTTAAAGCCGCTCCCTGCGGCCCACGGGCCGCGCTCACAGGCACCGCCGGGGCGGGATCCAGCCCGGAGCCCCCTCTGACCCCCAGGATCCAGCCCGCACCCCCTCTGACCCCGGCCGGGCTCTCGGCGTCAGCACGGCGTCCCCCGAGGCCGGGCGGTCCCGCTGCGCCCCCGGCGCGGCTCCGTTCCCAGGGCCTCTGTGCCCCGCTCCGTGCGGGATCTGCCCGTGGGGCCCAGGCCCTGCCACGAACGCTCTGCTCTGCCCGGGTGGCCCTGGGGACATCCCCAAAGCCGCCTGAGCATCCTCGGTCCAGCTTCCCGCCAGCCGCCACCTTCCCGCCTCCCTCCATCGTGTGTCACCAGGGCCCCGAATTAATCTAATTACTTGATTTCCCAGCCAGAGCTCACTCCATAAAATCCTTGGACGCAGACAGCATCTGGCTCAAGGGCCAGGGTGTAAAAAACAAACAAGAAAAAAACCCCAAACCCCGGGAAAAGCGGGAGGAGAGGCGCAGCGGAGCTGCCTCCACTGCTTGCATCCTTTTAAAGTGACCTGGGGGAAAAATAAAGAGGCAAGAAATGCAAAGAATCCAGCAGGCAGAGTTTGCTTTCTATTCCTCTCAGTCACATTTCCACATCCATGGGTAATTTATAACCCGCTTAACCCCTTCCCTGCCGCCCCCCCGCACCCTTTCCCTGCAGAGCATCCTCGGGGCGGCCGCACCTTCCCGCCTCTGTTTGCTTTGGGAGGCACAAACAGTCCCGTGGCGGAGTCTGAGCAGCTCCAGAGGAGGGGAAAAATGTCGAGAGGGTGCTTGAGCACGAGGGATGGGCTGTGCAGGGCTGGGACGTGGAGTGAAGGGACCGCGGGGACACCCCAGACAATGTGGGGAGAGCCCGAGGCTCCCCGAAAGGCTCCGGCAGAGAAATGTAGGTCCGCAGTGATAAATGCGAGAGGCATCGAGTGTTTCTGGAGAGGGGAGGAGGGAGGGCAGCAAGGCTTTGCCAGCTCGGATGGTTTAGCCTGGGAAAGGCTTTTTTCCATGGAAAGGTGAGCGGGCGGAGCGCGGGCAGGTGCAGGGGAGCGGTGCCCACCGGAGGGAGGCTCCCGGTGCCCCGGGGCTCGGGCTGCGGCTCTGCCCCTCCTGCCGGGCCGTGATTTACGGTGACAGCCCCAACCTGCCCCATTTACCGGCCGCTCGTCAGCGGTGCCGGACCCGGGGCTGGCGGGGCTCCAGGAGGGGGAAGGGGAGCGCGGCCCCGCCGGCCCGGCCCTGCTCCGTTCCTGCCGGCCCCGCTTTGATTAATAAGATGAATAAAGTGGCGGGGCGAGGAGAGGCCCCGCTCTCTGCCCTGGGGGGGGGGGGGGGGGGGGCACGGGCTGCGCCCCCCAGCACCCCCAGCCCTTCTGTCCGCCCCAGGGCACCCCCAGGGCTGAGCTGGGACAGCGAGACCCCCCCTTCCCCCGCCGGGGTCCTGCCATGTGTTCCCCATTAGGGCCGGAGGTGAGCGCGGCCCCCAGCCCTCCCCCTCCCCCTCCTCCTCCTCCTCCTCCTCCTCCCCCCGGGCCCACTTTGGGGTGCTGCCATAAATTAGGGGAGTGGGCAGGGCAGGGGTGAGCGGGGGTGCCTTTGATGTCCTGTAAAGCCTGGAAAATCACAGCTGTAAATCCGGGGTGTCAGGGAGAGCCGGGGGGCCCTGAGGAGTGAGGATGAGGATGGGAGGCATGAAGGTGGCTTGGGGAGTCCTGGAGGGACACAGAGGGTGGCACGGTGGGGTGTGACACTGGCTGGGGACCCTCGTGAGGGGTTGGTCCATGTGGGGGGCAGTGGGGCAGCCCTGTCCCTCTGTGCGACACCAGTGGGGTGTGACAGTTCCCGGTCATGGCCTCAGCCCCCCTGGTCCCTTCAGTCCCGAGCCCTGTTGTGTCCCTGCGCCCTGATCCCTGCTGCATCCCCCTTAGCCCACGGCCCCCCCACGCCCCTGCTCCCCATAAATCTCCCGGTCCCCACGTCCCCTTTGTCCCCCTGCACCCCCTGGTGTCCATCCATCCCCCCATCCCGAGCATCCCCGGTCCTTGGACCCCCCCCGTTCTGCTGCATCCCGGGGTCCCCTCACCCCCCGCTGCCCGGGCATCCCCATCCTCCCTCCCGCACCTGGGCTCGCTATCCCCGCCCGGTGCCGGTGCCGGTGCCGGTGCATCTGCGGCAGGCTGCGGCGGCTCCCCCCGCCCCCGGCTCCCCCCGCCCGGCGCACGGCGCGTCACGGCGGGGCCGGCGGCGGCGGCGGCGGGTGCGCTCGGCTCCGCTCCGCTCCGTTCCGCTCCGCTCCGCGCCCGCCATGGCGGCCCCGGCCCGCCGGCCCCGGGCCCTGCTCGCCCTCGGCCTGGCCCTTCTCGCCGCCGCCGCCGCCGCCACCGACCCCTTCTCGCCGCAGCTGGGAGACACCGGCGGGTGCCGCGGGCAGTGCGGCCGCAGCCTGCAGCGCCGGGCCGCCGCCGTGAGTCCGGGGCACCGGGACACCGGGGGGGCAACGGGGGCGTGAGGAGCATCAATGGAACTGGGGGTACCGGGAGCATCGGGGCACTGGGGGCACTGGGGGCACTGGGGGGCACCAGGGGCATGGGGAGCATCAATGGCGCTGGGGGTACCAGGGGCATCATCGTGGGCGCTGGGAGTACTGGGGATATTTGGGGACCATCAGTAGGGGGCAATTCTCAGGGGCAATAATTCTAATAATCTCACATTGGAATGGGGTACCAGGGCATCGGGGCACTGGGGGCAATGGGGGCACTGGAAGGGACTGGGGGCAGCAGGACCACCAGGAGCAGTGGGGACACCCCTGACAGGCATCTCTGCCACTCCCCCGTGGGAGAAACATGGGGGGCACCGAGGCACCCCCAGTGTCTCCTCCAGCAGCTTTGGGGTGCCCCCAGTGAGGGCATCCCCACGGGTTTGGGGTGCCCGCAGTGTCACCCCTTTACCCTGAGCCTGCCCCATCCTGGTGACATCCGTGTAGGCTCTGTGTGCCCCCCACACCCCCTCAGCGTGTGCCCGGCACCCCAAATCGTTACCCCTCCTCCAGAGCAGTGCACCCACACCTCTGCCAGCCCATGCCAAGGCCTGGCTGGTGCCACCACAGACGGGGGGACCCTCCAAGCCCTCCACCCCTGGCCCCGTGCGGACCCACAATGGGGGCACCAGGGGGGCTTTGGGGAGCTCTCCCTGCTCTGGGACCCCCAGCTTTGGGGTGCCAGCCCTCAGCACGGCCCCGGGCGGGGGCGGCGCTGCCCGGTGCCCCCCAGCTGGCCGCGGGGGCCCGGGGGGGCGTCCGGCTGAGCCCGGTGCCTGCGCCCGGTGCCAGCTCCGCGCTCTCCTCCTCCTCGCCGCAGGATGCTGTTCTCAACGCCTGTTACCGGGGCTGCCGGCTGTTCTCCATCTGTCACTTCGTGGATGCGAGCGCCGAGCTCAACACGACCAGAGCCGAGTGCGAAGCAGGTGAGAGGAGCTGCGGCCGAGCGGCCCCCGCGCCCCAAACCCCCGGGGGATCCCCATCCCCATCCCCACATCCCACAGGAGCAGCCAATCCCTGCGCAGCCCCACAGCCAGCGGGGAGGCCTGAGGGGCCCTGGCTGGCTCTGGGGACGGGCACGGGGGTCCCCGGGATTGGGCACCCCCAACCCCGACCCCTCCTCTCCCCAGCCTGTGCTGAAGCCTACGGCAACGCAGAGGAGCAGTTCGGGTGCGTGACCGGGTGCCGCAAGCAGCTGCCCGAGGTGGAGGAGAGCAGGAAGGAGAAGGTGAAGGGAGATGGGGAAATCATTCCTTGAACAGGAGCTCAGCACAGCCCCTCCTCTTCCTCGGGATGGGGGACACCCCACATGTGCAGCCCATCCATCCATGGATCCATGGATCCATCCCTTCATGGATCCATCCATGAACCCATCAATGGATCCATCCATCCATCCATCATCCATCCATGAATCCATGAATCCATCCATCTCTCCATCCATCCATCCATCCATCCATCCATCCATGAATCCATGAATCCATCCATCTCTCCATCCATCCATCCATCCATCCATCCATCCATCCATCCATCCATGAATCCATCCATCCATCTCTCCATCCATCCATGAATCCATGAATCCATCCATCCATCCATCCATCCATCCATCCATCCATCCATCCATCCATCATCCATCCATCCATCCATCCATCCATCCATCCATCCATCATCCATCCATCCATCCATCCATCCATCCATCCATCCATCCATCCATCCATCATCCATCCATCCATCCATCCATCCATCCATCCATCCATCCATCCATCCGTCCATCCATCCCTCTATCCAGGTGGGAGCTCCAGCTGTGCCAGGCTGATCCAAGCCACCACTGGTTGCTTTGTCACAAATCTAAAAAGCAAATTAACTGGGCTGGGCTGGGCTTGGGCCAGGCAGGGCGACCACAGGGAATCCCCAGGGTGAGAGGATCTGACTGGGCATCGTGGCAGATTCCCCCAGTTTTGATTTGTTATCCTTCCCAGTAATCAGCAACGCTTTCCCCTCCTACATTTAATTAATTCAGCTATTGCCCAATTAATTAAATTAGACTTTGGCCCAAGGAGGAGGCTTTTGGCTCCGTGCACGTGCAGGCAAAGATGAATCAGCGCCGTAAAAAGGGTGAAAAGCTCCTTTGAACTCCCCTCCTTTTGCAGCCCCGTTTTAAGACCTTCCCAGTGCCTGATCCCATTTCCCAGCCCCTCTCCAAGGCCAGGGATGAGCATCTGGGGGTGACAGGCAGGGCCCTCACCCCCTCCACCCACCCAAAGCACTCTCCCTCAGGTTCCCAGACGAGCAGGCAAAGCAGATTTAGCATAATAATTAGATACAGAATCTGACCTATTTATTTCCTGTTTGCTGGTTTGACCGTGCAAGGGGCTGTCGGAAAATGTTCGGAGCCAGTGGCAGGGAGCAGCCAAGCGGATTCCAGCAGGGATGCTTTAAAAATAACAAACTGCCGCGACGGCCAAGAATCCAGGGCACCGAGAGGCTGCCAGGAGAGCAACGCCCTCGGCACCGCGGCCGCTCCGCTCCCATTGTCCCCGGCACAGGAGGGAGATCCCACCCCAGAGGGACGGGCCTGGGGCTGGGGGACGGCCCCAAAGCCGGGTGGTCACTCCAGGGACCCTTGGTGACCCTCCTGGGGCTGGAGCACAGCCTGGAACATCCCTCTCTGTGCTGGGAGAAGCAGAGCCCAGAGCTGAGCTCAGCTCACCCCAGCCATGACCTGGGGTGGGATGTCCCCTGTTGGGGTGGGTGACGAGGGGACAGCTGTGAGGTGATGTCCCTTCTCCTTCGCAGAGCCTGGAGCTGAAATTGCCGGCGTTCTCCATGCTGGATTTGGTCTCCACCTTCTGCAACGACATCGTCAGCTCTGCCCAGAGCTTCATCTCCTCCACCTGGACCTTCTACCTGCAGGCGGATGATGGCAAAGTCGTGGTGTTCCAGGTGGGGTTGTCCCCAGGACCCTTCTGTGGGTGCCCACAGGAGTGGGGACCCCTTTCCTGACTGCCTTCTCCCTCTCTCCCTGCTGACCCAGTCCCAGCCTGAGATGGAGTTCCCAGCAGCCGAGGCCCTGGAGATCCAGCCAGCACAGCCGGGATCGGGGTCGGGGTCCAGCCCTGGTGTCCCCCAGCCCCACACAGGTTTGGGGGGCTCTGGGCTGCTGGGAGGGGGCTGGGAGGGGGCTGGGAGCCTCCGAGCCCTCCTGGCTCCCTTCCGAGATCTCCAGAGCTGAAGAAATTTCCCATTTCTTGGGTCTGATCATCTTCTCACACTCCCACCCACGCTGGGGGGATCTGGATGGGGCCCTGGTGGGATCCTCAGTGCCCCCTTAGCGGGCAGGGGGGTCCCAGGGGGAGAGGGGAGGGTGTGCCCATGGGTGTGCCCACATGGGTGTGCCCAATGTTCAGCATCGCCTCTCCCCTGCCAGGCCCCCGGGCAAAGGGGGACAAGCCCCCCGTGAAGGAGCCGCGGGACAAGGCCAAGGCGCATCCCCCGGAGCCCCCGCAGCAGGAGCATGACTTCCTGGGCTGCATGTCCAAGTAGGTGCTCTGGGACCCGCTGGACGTGGCACAGCAGATCCCCCCCAGCCCCAATCCCCAGCCCGTGCCCTGCCATAAACCCGTGCCTCCTCTTTGGCGGGGGGTGGTGGGGTGCTACAGGCGCTCGGGCCTTCCTCGCTGGATCCTGGCCGCCTGCCTCTTCCTCTCCATCATGGTGATGCTGTGGCTCAGCTGTGCCAGCCTGGTCACCGCCCCCGAGCAGCACGTCAAGACTCAGGTACGGGGTGAGCACAGCCCCAGGGTGCCAGGGACGCCTGGCACGGTGGGGTGGGCATTGTTGTGCCCTCTTTGTGCTCCCCACTCCTGGCATGGCTGGGTGGGCATTGCTGTGCCCTCTTTGTGCTGCCCAGTCTCTGTGTGGGGTGTGAGGCTCATCCACATCCAGCCCCGCGGTGCCCCCAAGCCGGGGGTGATCTGCACCCCGCTCTGGGGCTGCACTGTTGTCTCTGCCTCTCCTGCAGCCCCTGAGCATCAACGGGGACAAGGAGTACCTGGAGGACCTGGACGGCCCCGGCCCTTTCCCGCTGCCTCCCGTCATCACCGTCACCCTGTGCCCCGCGCCCGGCGGGGAGGACGCGGGGCCGCTGCCCCTCAAGGTCGACCTGGACAAGACCATCCTGTAGGGCTCCCGTCCCTGCCCACCGCCTCCGCCTCCCTCTCACCGACCCCACGGCATCGCCCCACGGCTCCCCGCGTCCCCCGGTCCCGCAGGGGCATCTCCGCCTCCGGCCGGGCCCCGCTCCCCTCACGGGCACGGCCGGGTCCCGCTCTGATCCCCGGGCACGGCCGGGTCCCGGGTCCCGCTCCCCTCACGGGCACGGCCGGGTCCCGGGTCCCGCTCCCCTCACGGGCACGGCCGGGTCCCGCTCTGATCCCCGGGCACGGCCGGGTCCCGGGTCCCGCTCCCCTCACGGGCACGGCCGGGTCCCGGGCCCCGCTCCCCTCACGGGCACGCCCGCTCCGGGGGCTCCGGGGGCTCCGGGAGCCGGGAGCGGCTCTGCCTCCCCCAGGGATGCGCTGCGGGCTGGGATCCGGGCCTGCGGAGCCGAGAGGGAGCTGCCAGGGCGGGCAGGCCGCAGGGAGCCCGGCGGGTCCCCGAGCGGGACTCTCAGTCTGCCCCGCCCGGAGCCGCCGGGGCCCCGCAGCCCTCCGGGCACGGCTCCAGCGCTGGGCAGGAGGGAGCCGGCTGCGGTGGGGGATGGAGAGCGTCTGCAGCCTTCGGAGCTTTGGCTCGGCATATCCCCGGCCTCCCACCTTGGGCTGAGCCTCCGAGGCGCCGGCCCCGGCCCTGGGAACTCCCTTCCGCCGGCCGGAGCCGATTGCCTCGGGGAGCCGAAACGTGGCGAATGGATTTGGCCTTGGCAGCCGGAGACGGGAGCGGATCCCGCCGCCTCCGTGCCCACGCCAGCGCCCGGCCGGCCCCTTCCCGGAGCTGCGGAGGGGCCCTGGGATGGCTCCTTCCCCTCCCGGCTCCGTGATGCCCTTGGGCAGCTGGCCCTGGTGCCAACAAGCTGCTGGTGGGACCAAGCCGGGGATGAGGCGGCGTTTCCCTGACTTCAAGCGTGGACAGGAGGTGGGAGCTGCTGGGACGGCTCCATCCTGGGCTCGGCATCCTGCAGGGACGGCTCCATCCTGGGCTCAGCATCCCTGCCCCACGCTGGGAGCAGCCTGCGGGGCTGTAGCTGACGGCAGGACCCGGTCTCTGTGTCCCTGGGCTCACAGCGCTGCCAGCAAAGCGGGCAGTGGGACCAAGCATGGCTCCCCTCGGCTCAGCCTGCACAGCCCCCGGGCATGGAGGTGTCTCCCTGCTCCCCACCTCCCCTCATTCTCCACCACTCGATTCCATGCATCGTTCCGTGGTTTGATTTGCACCGGCGTGCCGCTCCTCGGCCCCGGGGGACACCCCAGTGCCGGAGGGTGTCAGTCCAGCCGCCCCTCTGTCACCTAACACGTCTGTACAGATTAACTTATTATCCCGACCCCTCCTTGGGTTTTTGGGCTCTCTCGTGTGCCGGCGGCTCATGGGGCCGTGCTGTGCTGGGACCGGGGCCTCTCATCCCCGTCCCCACCGGTTTTGTGCTGCTCCGTGTCACTTCCACCCATCCGACATATCTGGGTTTGGGGAACCGGGTTGGGGGGAGGCGTGGGGGGGTCTCGTATCAGTTTTGGGGTCCACTTTTCGTTGTTGCTTTCCGGCCGCGTGTGAAGCTCGGTGCAGTCAGTCTGTGATGTTCCGGCCGCGGCAGCGCCCCCGATCCCCGGGCAGGAGCTGCGGGGACAGCGGGGCCTGGAGCCCTCCTGGTCCTGGAGCCCTCCCGGCCTGGAGCCCTCCCGGCCTGGAGCCCTCCTGGTCCTGGAGCTCTCCTGGTCCTGGAGCCCTCCTGGTCCTGGAGCTCTCCTGGTCCTGGAGCCCTCCTGGTCCTGGAGCTCTCCTGATCCTGGAGCCCTCCTGGTCCTGGAGCTCTCCTGATCCTGGAGCCCTCCTGGTCCTGGAGCCCTCCTGATCCTGGAGCCCTCCTGATCCTGGAGCTCTCCTGATCCTGGAGCTCTCCTGATCCTGGAGCCCTCCTGGTCCTGGAGCTCTCCTGATCCTGGAGCCCTCCTGGTCCTGGAGCTCTCCTGGTCCTGGAGCCCTCCTGGTCCTGGAGCCCTCCTGGTCCTGGAGCTCTCCTGATCCTGGAGCCCTCCTGGTCCTGGAGCCCTCCTGGTCCTGGAGCCCTCCTGGTCCTGGAGCTCTCCTGATCCTGGAGCTCTCCTGATCCTGGAGCCCTCCTGGTCCTGGAGCTCTCCTGGTCCTGGAGCCCTCCTGGCCTGGGGCCCTCCCGGCCTGGAACCCTCCTGGCCTCGCCTCGAAGGGCAAACCCAGCCCCGAGCTGGGAGGGGGAATAGAATAAAGGTTTGTACCAGAGCTGGGTGAGTCTGTGGCTTGGTGGGGTGCTGGTCCCAGGGTGGGAGCGGGTTTGATTCCCCACATGGGGCCGGCAGGAGGGCACGGGGCTGTTCCCGTTCTGGAAACTGAGCCGGGATGAAAGCTCTGGCAAACCAGAGAGAAATCCCTGCTGGGCAGCTTGGCATGGGCACGGAACAAAGATCCTCTCTGCTGCTGGGTTGAGACGTTCAGCATCAGGAGTGGGAGGAGAGGCAAGGCCCCCAAACCATCCCCTGCGAGCTGCAAGGAGGGGAAGGCGGGGATGCAGCACCAGGGAGGGCTCCGTGCATGTGGAAGGGCTGGGAAACGAGGGCTTTTCCCACTGAAAACCACCCGTGGACACCATTTGGAGCAGGGAAATAATGGGGACATGCCGGTGTCACACACCAGTGTCACACCCCAGCACACGTGCAGCACCGGGGGGCTGGCACGTCCCACCTTCCCTTTCCCTGCCGTGTGTTTGTCCTGGCGCCGTGCCCACGGCCCAGCCGGGCTCTCCCGTGCCAGGCACGGCGGGGCAGCTCACGCGAGGCGCTGGAGCCTCTGCAGCCTCGCCTGCAGCGCTTCAGTAGCCCAGCAGGGTCCCGAGCTCGGAGCCAGCCGCTCCCCCGAGGAGCCCCCGTTTGCCGCGGGGTGCGGAGCCAGGGATGCGGAGGTGCCGGGGATGGATGTCACGGCCAAAGAAGGCTCTCCAAAAGCCTGCTCTGCTCCCTGCCAGCAGCCCGTGCTGCCGGAGCACGTCCCTGCCGTGTCACCCCCTGCCCGGGCTGGGGAGGAGGGGAGCGGGGCTGCGCTCGCACCATGGGGACGGGAGGGGTTTGCCCTACATGGAGTGCACGGGGATGGCGTTCCAGCTGGGTGGGAGGATGCCCCGGGCAGCCTGGGCCCTGTGGGGCTGGCATGGAGGCACAGGGGGTGCCATGGCCACGTTCCCCAGCCTGGCATGGGAGGCACATTGGCTGCCATGGTTGTGTTCCCCAGCCTGGCATGGCAGGCACAGGGGGTGCCATGGCCACGTTCCCCAGCCTGGCATGGGAGGCACAGGGGGTGCCATGGCCACGTTCCCCAGCCTGGCATGGGAGGCACAGGGGGTACCATGGCCACATTCCCCAGCCCACAATGGGATTTGCACGGTGTCCTCAGCAGTGCCTGGGGGTGGGCAGAGGGGTGGGAGGGCAGGAAAAGAGGGAAGGGCTGGGAGATGGAGCCCAGCATGGAGCAGCTTTTGAGGTGGGCACAATCTGATGATTTGGGGGCAATAACCCCCTGGCCAGGGCCAGGCCATTGAGTGCCCCTCAGAGGGCAGGGACAGCCCTCAGGGAGTGTCTTTGCGCTGAATTTTCACAGGAAAATTTGCAGGAAGGCCCCAGATCAGGGCAGACAGCTGGCAAACCCAGCCCAGGGCGGGCAGCAGCTCTGAGTGTGTCCCCTCCTGGGATGGGAGCTGGGCTGCAGACCGTGGACAAGCTCCTCGTCTTTAAACTGGAGTCAGATTCCTCCCTGCTGGCTCGGGGTGCAGGAAACCGTGCCCAGGAGCAGGTGAGGAGGGACCCCACTCTAACGAGAAGGAGACGCATGAAATCCGCTGGTTCCACTCCCCCCAGCAGGCAGCCCGGGGCTTTTCCACCCTTTTCCTTCTCGCTCCCTCTTTCATTTGTTCACAGGGGAAGGGAAATTCCTGGTGTGTGGCCGTGGGCAGGCCAGGCTGTGAGGAGTCACCCTCCAGCCCGTGGTGGTGCTGAGGGCATGGGGTGGGTCACGTCCTTGGGGTGAGTGTGTGCGTGCCCACGTTCACATCCAAGTGTCCATCACTGTGTCCTTGTGTCCATCACGGTGTCCTTGTATCCATAGCCGTGTCCTTATGTCCATCCCTGTGTCCTTGTGTCCATCCTCATGTCCTCATGTCCATCACGGTGTCCTTGTGTCCCTCACAGTGTCCTTGTGTCAATCCTCATGTCCTCGTGTCCATCACTGTGTCCTTATGTCCATCCTCACATCCTCGTGTCCATCACCATGTCCTTGTGTCCATCACCGTATCCTTGTGTCCATCCTCACATCCTCATGTTCATCACTGTGTCCTTGTGTCCATCACCATGTCCCTGTGTCCATCACCGTGTCCTTGTGTCCATCACCATGTCCCTGTGTCCATCACGGTGTCCTTGTGTCCATCCTCATGTCCTCATGTCCATCCTCATGTCGTGTCCATCCTCATGTCCTCATGTCCACCCTCCCACCCTCATGCTCATCCTGATGTCCTCGTGTCCACACTCACCTTTATGTCCACGTGTCCACGCTCACACCCTCATGTTCATGCTCACCTCTGTGTGTCCACATGTCCAAGCACAGCTCCACAACTAACCCCAGATGTGTCTGTGGCAAGTACCCCCAAAAAGTGGGGAAAACCCAGCAAGTTTCCCCTACACTTCCACCCAGAGCCCTGTGGCCTCTCCCCCTTGGCTGTGGCTTGGTCTCTGTGCCAGCAGTGGGTGCAGAAGGTTTGTGGGGGTCCCACCAGCTGTAATCAGGGTCAGCACCCCCCTGGCTGCTCTTGGTGGCTGCACTGGGCTGCTGCTGTCCCCTCCAGAAGATCTCAGCTGCCGGGAGCTGGCCTGGCTCCACCAGCTCACACAATGCCCGAGGAGCGGGGCCAGGCAGGGATTTCCCTCCCCTCCTGCCATCTGCTCCCAACGTGCCTTTGTCCCCGTTCCTCACCCCGTTCCCCTCAGGAGCATCCAGCTCCTTCTCCTGGAGCCCTGGGCCTGCTCCTCCAGGATGTCCCTGCTTGGGGACAGCACTGGGGTCCTTGGGAAGCCTCAGAGGGCAGAAACCCCAGGACTGGGTCAGCAGGGAGGACAAGTCCATGTGCCAATCCCCCTTTTGATGGTTTGGGACCAAACTTTGATGGATTGCCAGCACAGAGCTGCAATCCCGAATTCCTGACCAACACTCGGAGCTGTAAACTCACTATTAACCCCAATGGAGATAAATCCCCACCCAGGGATGGAGAGAGGATGAGGAGGTGAGATGGGGAGCTGGACAAGGGCTCAAAGCACCTTCCTGACCCCACATGTGGAGCTGAGCCCCATCCCTTACAAATTCTCCTTTGAATTGTGCCTGGAACCAGCACAAAGCCCTCAAGGCCTTCAGAGATGGAAACCCCATGGAGCTGCTGGAACTGGGCAGGGCAGCACCATGCCAGGGATGGGAAAACACATCCATGGGTCTCCTCTGCCCGGTAAAACACATCCATGGGTCTCCTCTGCCCAGTGAAACACATCCATGGGTCTCCTCTGCCCGGTAAAACACATCTGTGTGTCTCCTCTGCCCGGTAAAACACATCCATGGGTCTCCTCTGCCCAGTGAAACACATCCATGGGTCTCCTCTGCCCGGTAAAACACATCTGTGTGTCTCCTCTGCCCGGTAAAACACATCTGTGTGTCTCCTCTGCCCGGTAAAACACATCCATGGGTCTCCTCTCCTTCCTACCGAGCCCGGAGCCACGGGTGATTCAACAACAACAAAACCAAAGGAAAAACAATCTGCTGGTGCTAATGGGATTGGTTCTGTCCCTACCACGCACATTCCAGCCCGGCTCGAGGGACCCTCGGGGGGCGGGGGGGGGGGGATAATGAAGCCAAATTATTCCTCGTGTTCAAATGTCAGAGCTGAGCGTGGTGCCGGGCCTGGCGCAGCTGCTGGGCCCTGGCGCTGCCGTGGGGAAGGGGAGAACCCCAGAGCACAGCCAGGACAGGCATTATCCTGCAGCCAGGACAGGCATTTTCCATCCCCTGGCCTCCATTGTCACTGCTTGGAACACGAGGGGCTGCGCTCCCCGCTCGTTCCTGTGTTCTCCTGCCAGGTGAGGAGCACAGCCAAGCTGGGTTTGGCTGGCTTGGGTGGGAACCAGGCTCCCTGAAGGGAACCAGGCTCCCCATGGGCTGGGGTGGTGCTGCAGCACCTGGAGCCATCCCTGGTGTTTGGGGGGTGACACGTGTGGGACACGGAGGGGACCTGTGGGTTCGTGGCCTCACCACGGTGCCAAATGGAGCTGGGAATGGCCAATGCTGCCAACTGAGCAGGAGCCAGCTCCTGAGGGGGTCAGCTCTCCATGTGGGACTGGAAGGAGCCCAAGATTCCAGCCAGAGGTGTTGATCCTTCCCCCAGGCCAGACCCCACGTGCTCTGTGTCCTGCTCGTTCCTGCTCCTCACAGGGGCAGTATTCCCATATTCCTGTTCCATCCTGCTGGGGAAGGTGGCACTGCTGCTCCCCAGGGTGGGCATCCAGCCAGAGAGCCAGGCTGGCTCCATCCTGGCACGGAAGGGATGCTGCTGTCGCCAGGTTTTGTGCTGGTTCTGTTGGATTGTCTCTGAAATTGGGGAGTTTGGGAATGCAGGGCTTGGCTGCACCCCAGGATGGTGGGAGCCCACAGAGCTCATCCCACAGAGCTCATCCTCAGGGACTTGGGGGTTCCACATCCCTGGGGGTCTCACACCCTTGAGGGTCTCACATCCCTTGGTGGCTGCTCCCCATGGAATTCTCTCTCTGCAGTGGGCCCTGGCAGTGTTGGAGCTGCAGGGGAAGGAGGGGATGGAGGATCCACGTCCCCCTGCCCACAGCAGATCGAACATCTCAAACATCTCCACGGGAAATGCATCCAAAGGGGCAGGATGAAAGGGAGAGAAGGGCTGGTCCATCGAGCTGGCACAGCAGCCACACCCCAGCCTGTGCTCCTGACCCTGCCCAGGCTCACGCCGTGTCAGGATTACCCAGGGATTAGCAGGGAGCAGAAATCCAGAGGGAATAAGAGCAGGGAGAAGCGCTGGCACTGAGAAACACCACCACACCCTCAGGGCAGGCAGGACACAGAGCTGGGATATCACCAGGAGGAGCGAGGGAGGTCGTTGCAGCCTCCTTCACGACGAGAGAAAATAAAGCAGCCAAAAATGTAACAAGAATTGAGGGAAAAACCCCGTGCTGAGAAAAATCTAACAAAAATTGGGAAAAAAATTAATAAAACTCCTGGATGGTGGTGCTGGGAGCTGTGAGGAATTCCTGCTCCTGAGCAGGATGAAATGAGGAGGTCTGAGGGAAAGGCAGAGCTGCCAGCTCATGATTTTGTCATTACTCTCCCAGTGCTGGCTGTGGATTTTAAAGTCCAGCTGTGGGAGCCGTGGGATACGCAAGAGCTTGGCTTGCAGCAAAAGGTACATGGAGAAACCTCATGTTTTGCAAGGGGAAAAACAAACGAAAAAAAAGGTGAAAATATGACTCAAATAGATCCTGAAGGCTTGAAATCAAGATCAGAAAGAAGAAGAATGTAAATAGAATAATGCAGAGTAGTTTGGAGTTTATTCCTTTTATTTTTTTCAACCCAGTCCAGTTAGAGTTGGGATTTTCCAGGCAGACCACTGCTCTCCACAGTAGGAATTCCAGGCCTGCCTGGATGCACTGAGTGCACAGGATAAATATATTACAGTTGTGTGAGTTGCTCAGATTGCTGTGCTAACACTGGTCATAAAATTCACCTTAGATATAAGGCAGGCTGCTCGGGAAAGGGGGCTAAGTGCACTCAACAAATAATGAAGAGAAATAAAAATAAATATCAAATGGCCCATAAAATCAAACAATAATGGTAACTAAAAAGTTCCTGGATTTGCTGCCAGAGGTAAAATCCCATCAGCAATATGAAATAACAAGAAATCCCCCCCTTGGCTCCTTCTCCACATGACACAAGTCAGCACGCCTGGTCACCAGAGTCGTTATGGAATACATCCTCCTCCCAGGGTCTTAGAAATGCATTTTTCCTGCTTTGAGAGACCTTCTGGGGTTCCATTTAACGGGGATCTGGGGAACACGTGAAAGGCATTTACAGCATCCAGCCCGGCCCTGCTTTTCCTGCAGGGGAAGCAGAGGTGGAACATTCACAGCCTTGCCACCACACCTGGGATGGAGAGGGCACAGCCCTTGGGGGACAGGGGTAGCTGCACTTCCAATAGCAGGGGGGACCTAAAAATATCAGGGGGGGACCTAAAAATATCAGGGGGGACATAAAAATAACAGAGGGGGAGCTTTTTTTTGAAGTCTTTCACAGATCAGGGTGTGCTGACCAGGTGAGGGGCAGCTGAGGGAGATGGGGAAGGGGCTCAGGAGGAGAAAAGGAGGCTCAGGAGGGACCTTTGGGCTCTCCTGACAGGAGGGGACAGCTTGGGGGGCTCAGGCTCAGCTCCCAGGGGACAACAGGACCAGAGGGAACGGCCTCAAGCTGGGTATTGGGGAAATTTCCTCATGGAAAGGATGGTGATGGTCAGGAAGGGGCTGCCCAGGGAGGTTTGAAATGTCCAAGGAGCTCGTGGAGGTGGCACTCAGAGCTCTGGGCTGGGGACAGGCTGGGGATCAGTCACAGCTTGGACTCGGTGGTCTTGGAGGCCTTTTCCAACCCAAATAACTCCGAGATTCCATAAAGTGACCCCCAGAGGAAGGGGAAGGTGTCAAATGAAGCCGAGCTGGAAGCGGGACAACCACGAGGCGCTGGGAAGGAGGGGCAGGAGCTGCCCCCAAGCAGCAGAACACAAAAAGAGCACCCCTGGAGATGGGGGAGAGCTGGGGGGCAGCTCCTGCAGCCCCAAATTCCAGCAGGGACGGGGAATGGAACACCAGGAGGGTCCGTGCACGGCCTCTTCCCCTGCTGACAGCTCCTGCTCTGTGCAGGTCGTGTCTGAAATAACAAGGCCCCGAGGTCCTGGCCGGGGTCTCCGTGTGCTGCAGCAACACAAATAGCAAATTAATAAGCACTGCTTCCCCTTCTCCCCGAGGTTTCGCGAGGCTTAATTAATGAACGTCTGTAAAACGCATTCGGAGCTGGGAATGAAATGCGCTGTGGAAATGCCAAATATTTTTAATGCTCCAGCAGATTTAGGAGGTTTAAATAAGAAAAATACACAGCTTTTCCTCTTCGAAACAGATTGCTCCCCTCGAAGCAAAGAGCTCCAGAACACGAAGTTTTCATCAGGCTGACTTGAAAGGGAGTTTTCACGGCTCTCCAACGCGTTTATTCTCATGTACGAGTTCCCCCCTTTCCCTTCTACAGATGTGGACACCGAGCATGGGAAATCAAAGAAATCTACCCCCGGCCGTTGGCAGGGCCGGCGCTACGAATAATTTCCTGATTCCCACTGCTGCCTGGAATGCCCCCTCGAGCAGATGCGAGGCGGCTTTAGGAATTACACGGACCCCGCGCGGCCCCGGCGGCTTTGGGGAGAGCCGGGAGGGCTCTGATGCCGACCATGTGTGGGGACGGAGGCGGCTTTGGCACCGCGGGGAGCTCCGGCGACAGCACGGCACCCTCTGGAGGGAACTGCTGCTCCTGCACGGGCGGCTGCGGGCAGCAACCCTGCTCCGAGCGGCCTGGCGGCAGCTTTGTCCCCACCGCGGCTGTCCTGGCTGGCTGCAGGTGATGGGTGCCGCAGGTGACACTCAGGGATACACGGGTGACACTTAAATGATCCGCGGGTGACACTGAGCACTCTGCAGCTGACACTGAGGGATCCGCAGGTGACACGGAGTGATCTGCAGGTGACACTGAGTGATCCACAGGTGACACTGAATGATCCGCAGGTGACACTGAGCGATCTACAGGTGACACTGGGCGATCCACAGGTGACACTGAGCGCCCCGCAGGTGACATTGAGCGCTCCGCAGGTGACATTGGGTGCTCTGCAGGTGACACAGCGATCCGCAGGTGACACTGAGCTCTCTGCAGGTGACACAATGATCCGCAGGTGACATTGAGCGCTCCGCAGGTGCAATCCCGAGGGAAGTGCTGGGATTTCAGGCTGCAGCAAAGGAGGACATCAGCTGGATGATGCTCGGAGGGAAGGAGCTGGTGGCCTGGGGGTGGTGACAGATCCGTGCGACCCCGCAGCTGCAGGGAGGTGACATCTGCTGGGACATCCCTGCGGACAGAACCCCAGGAGGCAGCGACAGAGCCTCAAAGTCCTCATTGAGGGGTGACAGAGTCCGGGTCCCTGCACTCTGGGGGGTGACAGAGCCCCGATCACCTTGGCCATGGGGACGTGACAGCCCCAATCCCACAACCCCGGGAGAAGTGACAGCCACTCCAGCCCCGGCAGAGGTGCCAGTCCCCGGTTCGAGGTGCCAGTCCCCGGTCCCCATCCCGGCAGCGGTGCCAGCCCCGCTCTCCCGCGGGGCGGTGACACGGCGGTGGCGGTGGCGGCGGGGCGGCGCCAGGCCCGGCGGGCTCGCAGCGGAGCCCGCGGCTCCCGGTCCCCGCCGCTGCTGCGCCTTTAACGCGGCGGCCCCGCCGCCTCCCCCGCGGCACCGGCGGCTGTGGCGGCGGCGCTCGGCGATGGCGGAGTCCGGCGGGGCCGAGTTCGGCGCGGAGCGGCCGAGCAGGTGAGCGGGGCCGGCGCGGCCTAGGCCGGGCAGCGGGGCCGGGCCCCATCGGCCCGCGGGGCGCCGGGCCCGGCCTCACCGAGCGCCGGCCGGGCCGCACCGAGAGCCGCTGCCCGGGGGCGCTGGCGGGCGGCAGCACGGCCCGGTGCCCGGTGCTCGGTGTGCGCGGTGCTCGGTGCCCGGTGTACCCGGTGCTCAGTGCTTGGTGCTCCGTGCCCGGTGCTCGGTGCCCGGTGCTCCGTGTACCCGGTGTTCGGTGCCCGGTGCTCGGTGTGCGCGGTGCTCGGTGCCCGGTGTACCCGGTGCTCAGTGCTTGGTGCTCCGTGCCCGGTGCTCGGTGCCCGGTGCTCCGTGTACCCGGTGCTCCGTGCCCGGTGCTCGGTGCCCGGTGCTCGGTGCCCGGTGCTCGGTGTACCCGGTGCTCGGTGCCCGGTGCTCGGTGTACCCAGGCCAGGGATTGTCCTGAGCGGGGACCGTGATGAGCAGAGATGCTGTTGCTCGTGGGGTGTGTGAGGGGGGAGGCTCTAAAGTAGAAAATAGTGTGAATTCTATAGCGAATCCCATAGGGAATCCACCCAGTGAATCCTATAGTGAATCCTGCGGTGAATGCACACAGTGAATCCCACAGGGAATCCACCCAGTGAGTCCCACCCTGGGTCAGCTCTGTGGAGCCACCAGCTCTGTGGGTTTATCAAAGCCCCAGGTGTAGCACTTGCAGAGACACCCAAGTTTTGCCATTCTGCTGCCCCCCATCCCTTCTGCTGTGCCTGCAGACCCCCAGTCCCTGATTTTGGGAGGGTTATTCAGGCTTTGAAGGGGGCACGGGGCAGGTGGTACCTTTCAGGGTGATGTGGTACCTGTTGGGGAGATGTGATACCTGTCAGCGTAATGTGGTATCTTTTGGGGTGATGTGGTGCCTCTCCGGGTGATGTGGTACCTGTTTGGGTGATGTGGTGCCTCTCAGGGGGATGCTCTGGGTGTTGCAGGTGGTACCTGCTCACGGAGGAGTTTCTGTTCCCAGGGTTTGTTTCCCTGCCTCACCATCGCTTGGGCAGTTGTGCTTTCTGCCTGGGGCAGTTGTGCTGTCTGTCTGGGGCAGTTGTGCTGTCTGTCTGGGGTAGTTGTGCTGTCTGTCTGGGGCAGTTGTGCTGTCTGTCTGGGGCAGTTTTGCTGTCTGTCCCGGGGATGTTGGTGCTGTCTGCATCAGTTGTGCTGTCTGTCCCGGGGATGTTTCCCTGCTGCTCTCTGGCTGTCACTTCCCCTCAAAGCCCGGTTTATCCTCAGCGCTGCCTCCTGCAATCCCCACCCGTTTGTGTCACACCGCGGAGGGGAAGCTCTCCCAGGCATTGCTCAGCCTGGAGAAGCCTCTCTGAATCCTCACCTATAGATCTATTCTATTTTTTTCCCCCTAATAACCATCTGTGCTCTGTGGAGCTCCACGCTGTGTCACCTGCAGCATCTCATTTCATCCCTCTGCGCCTCCCTTTCCTTTCTCAGGCAGGAATCCCAGCACTTCTCACTCCAGGTGTTGGTAGCACTTCTCCCCTGGCACTTGGGAGTTCCCTGGGTGTGCAGCAGTGAGAAATGGAAGTAATTTGTTTCAGGGCTGTGATAAATCACCCAGGCTGGAGCTGCAGCAGTTTTATTCCCCCGAGCTGCAGCTCCGTCATGTTCCCTATCGCTGAGTGTTTATTTTCTTTGTTAATTTTAAAGCAAAGCCCGTTCAAGTTTGGATCCTGCTTCTTGTTGGCCGGCAGTTTAAACGTTTTTTTTTTTGCTTGTTTGAAGGTGGATTTCTTGGGGAATAGGAGGAGAAACCTGATGGAGGACTTGGGATGTGCTGTGGAGCGTGAGGAGGATTCCAAGGGCATTCCCTGTCAGCAGTGATTCCTTGTTAGGTGCTTCCACTGGTGGCTTTTTGCACTTCTCTGCTCCCTGAGGCAGGAGGACAGAGGCTCGGGGCTGTTTCACACATGCCATTTGGATGGAGCACTGCAGCTCCGACGCCCCGGGCAGAATTTCCATCTTTGGAATTGCTACCGCTGGCCCGGGAGCTGCCCCGAGCAGGAGAATTCACTGAATTCGCTGCTCTGCTGGGATCCTGCCCTTCCATTCACTCACCGCAGGCTCTGCGGGACCGTGGGGACAAAAGGACATGCTGATAAAGCCGCTCCTGGGCATTGAAAAGCAAATTGCCCCGATCTTCTGTTTTCAAATAAACTCGGGGTTTGGGTGTTTTTTTCCTCTCTTCCTCCTTGGGTAGAATGTCATGACTTACAATTAGGTTTCATATTTTACTCCCAGTCCTCTCTGTCACGTAGAGGGAGAGTTTCAGGCTGCAGAATTCACTCCAAGGGACTGGGGAGAGGAAACTTGGGACCTTTTGGGACCCTCAGCAGGAGAAGCTTCTGCGCTTGAGCCGTCGTTGCTGCAGCCTTGGTGAGGTGGGGTTGTGCAAAGCACAAAAATCTGGGAAAAACATCATCCCAGATGCTGGAGAGAATGTCCCTCTGCAGGCCTTTCCATGGGAATGAATGGAGGTGTACAGACAAGCTGCTGAGGAATTAATTGGGAGAAATCCCTTGAAGGGCACACTGGAGTGTTTGCTGTGAAAATCAGGATGAGCAGGCAAGGTCTTGTCACAAATGTCTGGGTTCCCATCAAGGGAGTGCTGACCTGAGCTTCCCAAACTTTATTCCTTCTGAGAAAGTGCTGGGAAGGAGAGGAATATCCATGGGGATGGAGTAAAACCCCAAAGGGGGAAGATAAGGGCTGTGAGCCTGCCTTGCTTTGGTGTTCCTGTCATCTCCTACAGCCTCACCCTTCAATCAGCCTCGGTATTTTTTCCCTTTTGGAGCTGAAGTGGAGTTTTTGTGGGGTTTCTATGATCTATCCTCTGCCACATGGCAAGTTTCAGACAGATTTAGTTGTTAGATCTGGTAGACGTGGTGTAAATGTTTATGCTCAAGCTGAATCACTGTAAAAATAACTGCAGCCTGCTCCTGCAGTGTGGGGAGAGCCCTGAGCTGGGGGTTTTATTTACACCAAAAGTGAACTTGGGGGATGCTCCACAGGTTCCTGTCCTACCTCTGAGCGCTGTGTGGCTTTGTGAGGAGGAGCCTTGCACAGCAGGACGTGGTTAAAGTGTCTCTCCCACTTTGTCATTTATTAAGAAATGCTGGAGTTGCACAGAAATTTGGGATCTTTAAGGAAAGCTGTTCTGGGTGGCACAAAGCCTGTGCAAGACACAGCTGGGAGAGAAAACAATGTTGTGATGGGGACACACCTGAGTGCAGAGGGTTCAGGTCAGGAGAGCAATGGGCTGCAAGTGGATTTGAGCTGGAATTTGATGCTGAGTGCTGGAAACCACCAATTCCTCCATTTCCGTGGAGCAACGGGGCTCTGTGTTTGCTGCTGCTCTCTGCTGCTCCATCACTTTGTGCTGGGTTTGCCTGAGCTCCCTGGCTGTTGCCAGGCTCCAGTGTGGAGGGTGGAGGTGCAGGGAGGGGAGAGGAGCACCTGCCCTGCACGTACCTGCTCCTGTCCTGTTGCCACACTGCCCAGGGTGTGCCATCCTGCTGCACAAACGGCCTGGCACAGGCTCTGCTCCAAGGACCTCTGGAAAAGCTGGAACTTCCCTGACTTCTCCCCAGGTGTGGAGCGGGATGGGGGTGTGGGATAAAGTGGGGAGTGGGCTCCTGGCACTGGGGACCCTCCTGCCAGAGCTGTGGCACAGCTGGCACAGCTGGCACGGGCTGTCCCCACAGGGAAGGGGACACAGAGGTGGCTGAGCTGTGCAGAGCCCAGGCAGGTCCTGTCAGATTTTGGGATGGGCACCATGCCATGGATCAGCTCTGCTGGGCTCCCAGAGCTGGCAGGTCCTGGCAGATTTTGGGCTCCAGAGGTGTCAGGGTGGCACTGGGCCGGGCACAAGGCAGGAGGGCAGGTCCAGCAGTGCCTGTGTGGCCCAGGTGACACTTGTGGGGTGGCCCTGGTGGCTCTGCTGTGCTTCCCGACACCACTAGGTGCCTCCCGGCCTTTGCACTGCTGGGAGAGGCTCAGGAGCACCCGCTGCTCCCTCGGGCTGTTCCAGCAGCCGGGCACTGCTCGCATTTTTGGGTTATTTTGGACGTGGCACCGCTCGAATTTCACTTTTTGCTCTGCAGCGTTGGGGAAATGTGCAGTGTTTGAGGCAGGGCTGCCAGCGAGTATTGAGTGTGTGACCAGCCCCAGCTTGGGGCTGTACATGGACTTTGTGGGATGTAAACTCCACACTCTGAGGGTCCCTGGGTGCCTGGCTCTGTCCCTGCTGTCACTGGCGTGGACGTGCTCCAAGTGGTTTTTGTGTTTGCTCTGTTTGTTCTGCCTCAGAGGGATCAGGTTTGGGGCTGGCAAAAAATAATCATCAAGTTCGTGGTGTGAGGGAGCATCTTCTCATTTTCAATCGAGGTGGTGACAGGGCAGGGATGGGTGGCGATGGGTGCCACCTCTCCAGATGTCACCTCTCCAGATGTCACCTCTCTGCTGTCACCAGCTTTGGGCAGGACTGAGGAAAAGCCGGTACAGGACAAACCCCCTGTGGTAGCTCTAAATATGAAAAAAGAGCAATGGCAGATCCTTGTCATTAATCTCACTGTGACATTTTTGCCCCTCCAAGCCCTGGTGTCCAAACCTGGGCTCATGCACCTCTCACCTGAGAGTCCTCTGCGCCTTCTGGCTGCTGAAGGACCAGCACCAAACTGCACCAGCACCAAGATGCCTCTGGCTCTGTGACAGAAGCATTAAAAAATCTCATTCTGGGGGTTTTTTTATTGCTATTTTCCTTTCCCCCTCTCAGTTTTTCCTGTGTACGGCATGTCCTGCCCAGACCTCACGTTGGAACCCCGGGCGGTGGCAGAGTTGAACATGTTCACATCTTTCACCCTCCACTTTTTCGCTGCTCTGTTTTACCAGGCCAGCCAGCTTTTTGACAGCCATCCAGTTTTATTAGTGCAGAAAGCAAAATCCCACCTCCTTTGGCTTGCAAACAACCTCCTGATTGATGCCTGGGAGCAGAGTGAAATTCGTGTGTGTCTGCAGGGCCCCGAGCGAGCCCGGCGCAGAAGAAAAGAAAAACAGAGATTTTGGAAATGTCTCAGGCTTCTAAGGACATAAAAAATAATATTTAGCAAATAAATAAATGGAAAAGCTTCCTGCTGCTTTACCTTTGGGCTCCAGGGTGTCCTTGGTTGCAGCCTGGGGGAAATGGGATGCAGATAAAGAAATGAGGGGATCTGCAGGACCTGAGGCAGAAAGCACTGGACGATGGGCCAGCTGCCTCCTGGCTCATGTAAAATCCAGCTTTAGTTGCTGTTTGCACGGAGCTGCAGGCTGGTCAGGCCTGGGCTGGCCAGCAGTGGTCAGTGTGGGCACAGCGGTGCCCAGCCCCGTGCCAGGGCTGAGCAGTCCGGCTGCTGGGAGAGGGACCGGCCTTTGGAGCCTGAAACAGAACTGAAAAAAAGCTTTGTTCGCTGGGCTTTGTCCTTTTCCTTTCTTAAATAGTGAATGTTTCTTTGCTCTCCCTTTGCCAAACAATAAATTCCCTGAAATTTTGAGGCTGGAGACTTTTCAAACTTTCCCGTTGCGCTTGGGGCGTTTTCCATGGGTGCATTATTTTCGCACAGAGTATCACTCCTGAAACTCAGCCCCGCTTGTGAGCTCTTCATTTGAGCCCTGCAAATTGCCAGTCACTTTTAAACAGCAATATTAGTCTCAGGCTCTCTCCTTTTATTTATTACTTTGATGAAAGAGATGGTGTCAGGAGTGGAAAATGAGTGGAGGCAGAGGAGGGAAATGGGAGAAATTAAGGGAAGGAGTTGGAAAAAGGAACAAAGAAATCGATTAAACACTTTTTTCTTTGCGCCCATATCTTTCTTGAGGATGATTTTGTTTCGCTGGAAAGCATCCCCTTCAATCAGAGTGTTAATATTTAATTAGTTGCTGATCATTCAGTGCTTATTGTGGATTTCTGATTTGGCCAGAAATCGCTGTGAGTGCTGTTGGGAGCACAAGCAGGTTAACAGGGCAGGAATTTTCTGCCTCATCTTCCTTGCCCCAAACTCCCAAGGGAGCTCCTTGCTGTGTCTGGTTAGAGGGATGCAAAGGCCACAGGAATATTCCCCCAAAATCCCAAATGAGAGTCTGGGAGGCAGCAAATCCGCAGTGAAGGGCTCAGCCTTTCTGCCCTAACATAGCATTTGTGAGTGTGAAGTGCTGAAAACTCATTTTCATCGTTTGGGCATGTGATATAAAGCCTCAGGATCTGAAATATTACAGTCACCATGGCTACCAGTGACTTATCTGAGGGAGTTTGACTTTTGTTTTGATTTTAAGTGTCTTAATTGTAGTTTAAAAATCAGAATCTAAATGTGTTTTTTTACTTAGGCATGAAACTAAAGGCATTAAATGATTTGCATTATTAAAATATCTATAATGCTGCCTGTCAAAGGTTCCTAAAGAAGGTCTTTAATATTCATACCTTATGTTCTAAATAAAGTTACTCTCCAGCTTTATGGGAGTTCTGCCTCTCTCACCACAAAAAATGCCTTGCAGGTGCCTCGCTGGCTATTCTGCAACCCCAGCCCTTTTTGCTCAGCCTTGGAAAAGCTGTGCCACTCCGTTCCTGGTGCTTTTCCACACGTTCTGCTGCTTTCCCCCCTTCCCCTGCTGTCCCCCAGCCCTTCCCTGCAGGGTCCCACCTCTGGAGCTGGCGTTTCTGGAAGAGTTTGGCTCTTGGAAGTTTGCCCTGCTCAGGAATCCTGCCAAGCCCCCTCCAGTTTCTGCTGGATGAAAAATGACCCAGCACCACCTGCCCAGAAACGTGGGGATGCTGAGCTGGGATGGAGAGCACCAAAGTGCCCCTCCTTCCATGTTGTAAAAGGAGAGGAGGAACGCGACGGGCAGGTTTTTCTCCCTTAATTCAATCACTGAAATGTTACAATCTGTCCTGCTCTAATTCTCTCCACTTGTGCTTGTGCAGTGGTTGCAAACATGCTGAAATATGAACTCATGCTCGGTAAGCCTTTAATTCCAGCTTTGATGTTTTTAATCATCAGGACAGATTTGGTAAAAATGATTCATTAGCTCGAAAGGCATCCTGGCTGCCACGTGACGCCGTGGGGAGCGGAGGAGGCAGCGCCAGGGCCGCTTCTTCTTGGGGTGTTCTTTGTGCCTGAGCTGGTCCTGGAGCTGTGGCCCTCAGCATCTCGGCCTCCGGGGCTCTGGGCTGTGCAGGTGCCCAGGGGTGTCCCAGGGGTGTCACCGGGATGTCACAGGGGTGTTCCAGGGGTGTCACAGGGGTGTCACAGGGATGTCCCAGGGATGTCACAGGGGTGTCCCAGGGGTGTCCCAGGGATGTCACCGGGATGTCCCAGGGATGTCACAGGGGTGTCCCAGGGGTGTCCCAGGGGTGTCACAGGGGTGTCCCAGGGATGTCCCAGGGGTGTTCCAAGGGGTGTCACAGGGATGTCACAGGGGTGTCACAGGGGTGTTCCAGGGGTGTCACAGGGGTGTCCCAGGGATGACACAGGGATGTCCCAGGGATGGTCCAGCGGTGTCACAGGGATGTCACAGGGATGTCCCAGGGATGTTCCCAGGGGTGTCCCAGGGATGTCACAGGGACGGTCCAGGGATGTCACAGGGATGTCACCGGGATGTCCCAGGGATGTCACCGAGATGTTCCAGGGGTGTCACAGGGATGTTCCCAGGGGTGTCCCAGGGATGTTCCAGGGATGTCCCAGGGGTGTCACAGGGATGTTCCAGGGATGTCCCAGGGGTGTCACAGGGATGTTCCCATGGAGGTCACAGGGGTGTCCCAGGGATGTCACAGGGACGGTCCAGGGGTGTCACAGGGGTGTCCCAGGGATGTCACAGGGATGTCACCGAGATGTTCCAGGGGTGTCACAGGGATGTTCCCAGGGGTGTTCCAGGGATGTCCCGGGGATGTCACAGGGATGTCACGCGGATGTTCCCATGGAGGTCACAGGGACGTCCCAGGGATGTCACGGGGATGTCACAGGGATGGTCCAGGGGTGTCACAGGGGTGTCACAGGGATGTCACAGGGATGTTCCCATGGAGGTCACAGGGGTGTCCTAGGGGTGTCCCATGGATGTCCCAGGGATGTTCCCGGCATGTTCCCAGAGCTCTGAGGCTGCTGCCCATAAGGCATCACCCCCCTGGCTCTCTGCTGTGGGATTCCAGCTGCCCCTGCCGTGCGTGCCATGGGTATAAAAAGATCCCTTTGACAGCTGTTTCCGTATGGAAAGTGGCAATCCTGTTCTGCAAAGCCACCTTTGTGCCCACAGAGCCACGTGAGGGCCTGCTGGTGGCAGGGTGTTGGGTGCTGGGGTGCCCACAGTGGGATGTTGGTGCGGGTGTGATTTTTGTGTCCTGCGTTTTTCCAATGGAGAAAATTGGCTGACCCTGCTCCACGCTGACCCAGTGAAACCCCCGTGAAACTCCAGCTTTTTGAGCATCCCCAGGAAAATTCCAGAAGCTCCCCATCCCTGCCTCCGAGGAAAGGGAAGCAGCAGAATAAACACTTTCTCCCCGTCGTGCTGAAAGGCTTTTATCTCCCGGGGCACGTTCTGAGCTGCGAGGAGGAGGAGGAGGAGACAAAACTCTTCCCAAGTTTTGTCTTCCAGGCTGTTCCTGCTGTAACAAATTGTTAAGCAACAAGTACACGGCATTTGGAGATCTGGGATGAGATAGCGACAGCCTCACAAAGGCGCTCTCACATGTTCAAGGCTTCCTTTTGTGCTCCGGGCTTTTTTATATTTATTTTTCACTCTCTGGCATCCAACTGCTGCTCCTCTTCTTCCTCCATTGCCAGTGCTGCCAAGGCCGTGGATTCAGGCATGCCGTCGTGCCCAGCCAAGCCTGCTCTTATCACAAATCCCTTTTTCCTGCCCGCAGAGCAAACACGGCTTGGTGCTGTTCTCTCACCTCTCCTCCTCCCCCTTTGTTTTCCAGAAATCCCTTACTTGATTTCTCATGCTTTGTGTGGACTTTGTTTTGTTTCCAGCTTTTTTTTTCCTCCTTAAAATCCTTCTGGTTTGTTTTTTTTTTTTTTTTTTTTTTTTTGCTGGACATTAGTGATGCTTTTCTTTTGTTTTACTTTTTTTTTTTTTTTCCCCTCCTTCAGGGTATTGTGTAATCATTGGATCCTTTTATTCTATCCCTGTAAATAGACAAAGGGACCAGAACACGGAGTTTTTCCTGGAGTGGCTGTTCCATTACCTGTTGAAATTAATGCCACATCCAAACAGCTTTATGCCACACAGATTGCCCAACCCGCCCGAGCTAATCCTGTAAAAGAGAATTGAGGAAAAGGAAAAAATAAAGGAATATTCGTGCAGGTGACACTGGTTGTTTGAACCTGTGCTGCCTGTGGATCCAGGGGCAGCATCCCCATAGGGATGAGCCCCAAGGCTGGGAAGGCGAATGTTTGAAATCAGTACCAAAAAAAAATTTAAAAACTGAGGAAAATTCGCATGAGGAGACTCCTGCAGAGATGGAGTGTGACAAAGTCACGCAAACTCAGGAATTTGGGGTCCTGCTGGATCCGTCCCTGTGGATTTTACCTGTCCAGCCTGGAGCTGTGGCTTTTGTGCTGCTCATGGACCTTTCCTCCTTCCTCCCCAGCAAATACAGGTTCCGGCCAGGAGAGGGAAAGGGGTTTGACATGCTGAGAATCCCTCCAATCTCTTCCCTCTCTTTTCCTCGGGACAGACATTTCTTGGCTTGCAGAGTGTGGATAAAGGTCCTGTCAGCAGCTGCCTTCGTGCTAATCCCTTTTATTCCAGCGAGGAGCACCCCACGCTCTGCTCTGAGGCTCTTTGGAGCGCTTTGATTTTAGGGAGGGCATTTCAGACCACCCCACCCCAGCTGAGCACCCCCAGCCATCCCAGCAGGAGCTCCCACGGATTTTGAGGAGCATTCCCAAGCCTGAGGAGCTTGATCCAGCCTGCCAAGGTTTGCTTTGAGCTCCAGAGCCGCCTCCCAGAGCTCTGATGGACATCCCAGATTTCCCCTCTCCCTAAAGCTTGCAGGAAATTGCAACCCGATAGGAGCAGCCCTGTCCCCTGTCCCTCATTGTTTGAGGATTGTTTACATCCCCTTTTTTGTTATCCCATCTCCCTGACTCTTGCCTGACCTCGCCGGCGCGTTTGGTCCATTGTGTGTGGCTGTTGTTGTTCTTAGGGAGGAGGGTTGGAGCAAACCCTGGGATTACTCAACCCTGCCTGCTCCTTTTTGGCTCCCTTGCTTGATTCCACCTAATTAATAATAATAATACTAATAATAATAATAATAACAATAATAATAGTGATGATAATTCCCTCTAGGTGCAGTCCTAAGTGCACTCTCCCACTGTGGATTTGGAGCAGCTCACACACCTTCCCAGACTCGGGATAATCTCCTTGGGATTGTTTTGAGGTCATGTTTCCATAAGAGATTCCTCAAAAAGGCAGGGACCAAGCAGCAGGATGCTCCTGGAAACATCAGCTCCATCCTGACCGTTGATCCCTGTGTTTTCTCCCCAGTGATCCTGAAAAGTCGGCCAGAGCTGGATTAAATTCTACAGATGAATTTGGGATTCCCCAGGAGCGGCTCAGGGCGCCTTGCAGTGGCTCCTGGAGCTCTCTGCAGAGCATCCCCAGGGTGCTCCCCTGGAGCAGGGCCCTGCTGCTGCCCCTGCCAAGTGCGTGTGAGGGCAGGCAGAGCCCGGGCTGCCGTGGGCAGCGGCGTGAGAGGCTCTGGCAAGAGCAGGGAGGTGTTCACCCTGCTGACCAACAGCTCCAACAGCTGACGGGGTTCAGGGCAGCCGGTGCCGTGCAATATTCTGCTTTTTGCTCCTCTCCTGGGGGTCGGGCAGCAGGGAAGGATCAGGTGGGGCAGGCAGGAGCAGGGATGCAGCAGCTGCACCAGGGAAGGTGCTGGGCAGGAGCAGCAAGTGTGGCTGGGTGCTGTGGTTGGAGTGCAGGTCAGGGTGGGCTCTGGTGGAGACACCAACGTTCCCTGGAGGCTGTGGCCCCAGGAGATGTCTGGCTGGTGTCTGGAGCCCCACGTGTGCTGCAGGGATGTCAGCAGTGCCAGAGCATAATCGTGTGCAAATCATGCAAGTGTTTTGTGCTGGGAGAAGGGAGCTCGAGGTGTTCCCTGGGTGGCTCTGAGGTGGGAGTTTGCCTTCCAGCTGGTGCCAGCTGCTGTGTCCCCATCTGGCTGGGTGGGTGTGTGACATTCTGTGCTCATCTCAAACCAGGCTGTCTCTCTTGTTCTGTTTTTAGCATGGCTGACAAGAACAGCACCCTGAAATGCACGTTCTCTGCTCCTGGCCACAGCACCACGCTGCTGCAGGGACTGGCCTCGCTCCGAGCCCAGGCTCAGCTGCTTGATGTCATCCTCACTATAAATAATGAAGTGTTTCAGGTTCATAAAGTTGTCTTGGCTGCCTGCAGTGACTATTTCAGGTGAGAACCCCATAGGGAAGCAGGCACTTTCACCTTTCCCGTGGGTTTGCTGTCTCCCCATCCTCCCCATCCCAGCTTCCCCACCACATCCCAAAGTCCCACCCTGCAGAAGCCTTGGGAGGTTTGGTTTGCTCCATGAGTGTCCTGCAGGCAGGTAGAGGTTCAGGAGCAGTCCCTCTGCACTCAGGTTTGTTCAGCTGCAGCTGCTGGGCCAAGGCAGGAGCCCAAGCTGAGGTTTGGACCCCACCTGGGCAGGTGTTGGTGCTGCTTTTGCTGTTGAGCTGGTTTGGAAGTGGCAGTGAGGCTCCAAAATGAGGCACCCCATCCTCCTGTTCTGTGTAGCCACCTCTGCTCTGCCTGTGGGGCTCCCTGCCCCTGGGCTGAGAGCACCAAGTGTGGTCCCAGAAGGTCTGGGAGAATTGTCCCAGCTGGTGTGGGCTGAAAACCAAAGCACTGTGAGGAGTTCTGCAGCCAAATCAATGCAGAGAGAGTCCTGAGTGAAAATAGAAGTTTCATCCATCTTGCCTCCGTCACAGAATCACAGAATTGTGATTGTGAGGTTGGAAAAGATCTCCAAGGCCATCGAGCTCAACCTTGTCACCAGCCTAGAGCACCGAGTGCCACATCCAGGAGTTCCTGGGACACCTCCAGGGATGGGGGCTCCAAACTGAGGACACATCATTAACCTTGGAGCTGCTCTGGGTTGGTAATGGCACTGTTTGTTCCTCCCTGCCAGGGTGGTTCCACTGTCAGAGTCTCATTGCTGAGTGGGTTCCTCCTCAGAACCTTCAGTGGGTTCCTGCTCAGAACTTCAGAGGTGCTCAGGAAGGTTGTCCTGGGGAACAACAGCAGAATAATCCAGGTTTTGAAACCACTCTGTAGTTTTTTTTTCTGAGGGAAGGGGGAGGGAAAAGAGTGAAATTGAAGCATTTATATAATCAGCATTTTAGAACCATAACACTTTTGAAGGGAATTGCATTCTAGTTGATGATTTGTCTTCAGCATGGCAACAATGAAGGCTCAGTGGAGGCTTTCCTCTCCCTGCTCAGCTGGTGCAGCAGCACACACGTGGCTGTGTGTCCTCTGGGGCAAGGGATCAGGGCTGGGACAGGGGATGTGCTGGGATTTCTGCACAATGCTCTCATCTGCTGCACGGACAAATAATTGGGAACAGCGTTCCTGGTCACTGGGTTACAGCAGGCTGATCTCACAGGCAGATATTTCCTCATTTAGGTCATTTAGGATTTCTTGGGTTTATGCTGGAAGGCAGCAGGTTTTCTAGCCTGGTTTGGACAGGAAACTTGGAACTCCTGTCTTTTGACAGCGTTCCCAAGATATTCCTTTATTCCCGTGTCGAGGCAGGGTCTGCTCAGCATTTTTTGGGGCTGACTCTCACCTTGGAGTCGGCACAGGCATCTCTGGTGACACCACGGATTTACCTTTCCCATGGAAAAGAGCAGGTGGAAAAAACCAGCCCAAAAAGTGCAGGTTTGAGACCTTTGGTGTGACATTTCATGGATTGCTGGGATGTGTGTGCAGTGGCAGGGAGCAGTGACACTCCCGTCACCGGTGTCACTCCATGTCACCTGCTCTGACTTTGCCTGACCCACAACTGCTCTGCCACTGCTCCTTGAGCACCACGGGGTGCAAACCCTCACCCCCAACCACCCCTGGGCAACAAACCCCTCAGGAACGGGCTGGGAATGGCCCAAACGCCAAAAAGGGCCCAAACCCCACAGGTGCAGCCCCAGCCCCACCGCGGCCCCGCGCTGGGAGCCGCAGCCTCCAGGCCTCGGTGTGGAATGTGCTTCCTGTGGAATTGGGGAGCCTCCCAAGGAGCAGATCCAGGGCCTGAGCTCTGCTGGCCTGGGCTGGTGCTGTGCTCGCAGCTGTGCTGTAACTGAGCCTTTTTCCCCCCATTTGTGTTTAATTGCCTGTCAGCCCCCTGCTGCCCGGGCTGCAGCTCCCATTTTTTCAGGCCTTGGGAGGGAGCCTTGCAGGGGAGGTTCTGCTGGAAGACCGAAGCTGTTCCTGAGATGTGCTGCACCTGCAATTTTTGAGCCATTTCGTAGTTGCCTGTGAGGTAAAGGATAACAGGGCCTAAAGGCCTCACTGCTAGGGGTCACTGAACTCCCACCACAGGTGTGTTCCCTCCTTGTGCCCCCAAATCCTAAACCTAAAACCACCTAAAACCCTTCAGGGTACGGCTCCCAGTCAGCTGGTGTACATCCCCTGGGATCCTTTTTGGTTGGATATCACGGATTTATTGGTGTCCAGAATTGTTCACTCCTGCTCTGGCAGCTCTGCCTCTTCCTGGAGCTTGGTCCTGTGGTCTGCTCCTATTCCTGCTGCCAGTGGGATTGAAAAACTTCTCCAGTTGCTGAATATTCCTCCTCAGTGCACTGTTTATGCAAGCCTTATGTAAGTCATTGCACACTCTCATTTCTCCTGGCTCGTAGAGATTTAGCCTTGATTTATTCCCCCCTTCCCCGCCCCGAGAGAATCAGAGCGTTAAACAAAACCCAATTCCGAGGTGCTGCATCTCTTGCTGAAGCAGGGGGGGTTTTGTGTTTGTGTTGCTGACCTGCAGGGCCATGTTCACGGGCGGCATGAGAGAAGCCAGCCAGGACGTGATCGAGCTCAAGGGCGTGTCTGCCAAGGGCCTGAAGCACATCATCGACTTCGCCTACAGCGCCGAGGTCACGCTGGACCTCGACTGCATCCAGGACGTGCTGGGAGCCGCCGTCTTCCTGCAGATGGTGCCGGTGGTGGAGCTGTGCGAGGAGTTCCTCAAGTCGGCCATGAGCGTGGAGACGTGCCTCAACATCGGCCAGATGGCCACCACCTTCAGCCTGGCGTCCCTCAAGGAATCCGTGGACGCCTTCACCTTCAGGCACTTCCTGCAGATCTCGGAGGAGGAGGATTTCCTGCACCTGCCCCTGGAGCGCCTGGTGTTCTTCCTGCAGAGCAACAAGCTCAAGAGCTGCAGCGAGATCGAGCTGTTCCGCGCCGCCGTGCGCTGGCTGCAGTTCGACCCCGCGCGCCGCGCCAGCGCCAGCCGCGTGCTCTGCCACATCCGCTTCCCGCTCATGAAGTCCTCGGAGCTGGTGGACAGCGTGCAGACCCTGGACATCATGGTGGAGGACGTGCTGTGCCGCCAGTACCTGCTGGAAGCCTTCAACTACCAGATCCTGCCCTTCCGGCAGCACGAGATGCAGTCCCCGCGCACGGCCATCCGCTCGGACGTGCTGTCCCTCGTCACCTTCGGCGGCACGCCCTACACCGACAACGACCGCACCGTCAGCCCCAAGGTGTTCTGCCTGCCCAACGCGGCCGGGCGCCAGTTCCGCGAGCTCACCGCCATGGAGGTGGGCAGCAGCCACTCGTGCGTGGCCGTGCTCGACAACTTCGTGTACCTGGTGGGAGGGCAGCAGCTGCAGTACCGCAGCGGGGAGGGCGCCGTCGACGTCTCCTACCGCTACGACCCCCACCTGAACCAGTGGCTGCGCATCCAGGCCATGCAGGAGAGCAGGATCCAGTTCCAGCTCAACGTCCTGCGCGGCATGGTGTACGCCACGGGCGGCCGCAACCGCTCGGGCAGCCTGGCCTCGGTGGAGAAGTACTGCCCCAAGGACAACGAGTGGACCTACGTGTGCTCCCTGAAGCGCAGGACGTGGGGCCACGCCGGCGCCACCGCGGGGGACAGGCTCTACATCTCGGGGGGCTACGGCATCTCCGTGGAGGACAAGAAGGCGCTGCACTGCTACGACCCCGCCGCCGACCAGTGGGAGTTCAAGACGCCCATGAACGAGCCGCGGGTGCTGCACGCCATGGTCAGCGCCAACAGCAGGATCTACGCCCTGGGGGGACGCATGGACCACGTGGATCGCTGCTTCGACGTCCTGGCCGTGGAGTACTACGTCCCCGAGACGGACCAGTGGACCACGGTGAGCCCCATGCGCGCGGGGCAGTCGGAGGCCGGCTGCTGCCTCCTGGAGAAAAAGATTTACATCGTGGGGGGCTACAACTGGCACCTCAACAACGTCACCAGCATCGTGCAGGTCTACAACACGGAGACGGACGAGTGGGAGAGGGACTTGCACTTCCCAGAGTCGTTTGCTGGCATCGCCTGCGCCCCCGTCATCCTCCCGCAGGTGACGAGCCAGAGGTGACTCGGGGGGCTCCGGGGGACAGGGAAGGACAGAACAGCTCCAGAATGTCCCTGCTCCTGCTGGGGAGCCCTGCAAGCCAGCTCCAGCAGCAGCACTTGCCAGCCAGGCAGACTGAACAGATGTTACAGCTGGGAAAAGCTTTTCTCTCCTCTCTCAGCCATTTTTGTGGCGGGGGGAGCGTTTTGCCAACTTTTCGTATTTTTAATGCACTGCAAACATTGGCAGCTCAGGAGTCACTCAGCACTGGAGTCTTGTTTCCAAGAGATCAGGTGAGGGTTTTTTATCAATAGCTCCAAAAATAAAAAAATCATCGTGCGACGCTTTGTTGGTTTTTTAGCAAACAAAAAAAACAAAACAAAACCAAAACCTGTGTAACACACTGACCTCCAGAAGCAATAAAAGGACAGTGGGAGCTACAGGAGCTCAGGTGCTTGGATTGGGAAGGCAGATCCCTGTTTTTCAAAGGTGACTTTTCCTTTTATTTCCCCTTCCTGAAAAAGGGAATATTTATCCCTGCACACCTCTCGTCTTCACTGCTCAGATCACGCTGCAGTTCCTCAGCCCCTCCAGCTCCTCTAGTGCAGAAATTCTCCCTTAATTGGGGCGTGCAGGGTTTGCAGCACTAAAGCCATGGTGAAAGCTTGATTATATATAAACAGCATGATTATTTGGGTTTAGAAGTGCCAAAAATTTGGCTGTCCTGGCAATAAGAGCTCTGCAGTCAGTGAAGCCAAGAGCTCCCGCAGATTCTGGGTCAGGGTTTTCACCTTTCCCAACTCTTCCTCCAGTAAAGGAGGTGGGTGCTACTCCCTCAGCAGCTGCAAGGTTTTCTTCCCTGCCACGTGGATGAGCTGCTTGGCATCCCCAGACGATGGGAGCCCCGGTGGAATGTGCTTTTGTTGTTGTGGTGGTATTTTCAATTAATGGGTTGGTTTGTGATGGCTCTGCCATTTTTGTAAAATCTTCACTGCACAGAACACTTCCTGAACTTTCCTCTCCTCCAAGCCATTTTCCTTATTTAATTTGACGAATGAATTGCAAAAACCTCTGCTTTTATCAGGAATTCTGTTTCCAAGGGCTTTGTTTTGTATCTGTGTCAGCTTGATTTGGATGCACGCGGTCTCCTTTTGTGGAGAAGCTGTTGCATTCTGCTCTGAAATAAATCCTGGGCTGCAACCTTTAGTGACAACTCGTTGTGTCTGGTGTGCTGGCGAGTCCTGGAGGGGTCTGTGTGAAGCATGAGCTCCACAGCTCAGGGATTTTTCTGGAATCCAGGGGATCAGAGCACCTCTGGGTGGGATGGAGGGTGCTGGCAATCTGAATTCCAGATAAATCCATGCAGAGTTTCCCCTGTTCCTCTCCGTGTGCTGGTTTGCAGTACTGAATGGATGAAAAGGACGTGTTGCAGTGTGGAATGCTGCACTTGGAGGGCTCTCAGGCTCTTCCCTGGCTCCTTTTCTCTGCTCCTTTGGCCCGGCCTGGCCGCCAGAAACGCCCGGGATGGGCTTGGCAGAGACGGGAGGTGCTGAGAGGATGAGCTGGAGCTCACTGCAAGCTTCACAGCTCCAAAGGAACGGATTTTCCTTGTTGAACGGTTCCACATGTGTATGAAAATGGAATTTTTCAGGTGGGGAACAGTGGAGGTGTTCCTCCTTTCCTGTGTGCGGGATCTGCTCAATCCCTCTCTGAGGGTGTTGTTCCTTCATCCAGAGTGACAGAGGGGTTCAGGTGGGTATTTGGGGTAAATCCTTCCCTGGCAGGGTGGGCAGACCCTGGCACAGGTGCCCAGAGCAGCTGGGGCTGCCCCTGATCCCTGGCAGTGCCCAGGGCCAGGCTGGGCACTGGGGACAGTGGGAAATGTCCCCATGGCAGGGGTGGCACTGGGTGGGCTCAGGGTCCCTCCCAACCCCAGCCACTCTGGAATTCCACGATTCTGCAGCACTTAAATGTTCCTGTTTTACTCGAACTGTCCCCTGATTCCTGGGGCAGCAGTACGTGGTTTGGGTGCTCTGTAACCTCTGAGTTTTTCTGGACGTGCAGCTGTGGTTCCCATTCCAGGGATACATGTGGAGCCCATCTCTGGAATCCCTTCCCGAGGAAACCAAACTTTATTTATTTTATTTTTCCCTTCAGGCTTCTCAGGTAGGTGTGTGTGTGCTGGGGGGAAAGAGGAGAATCCTTGGAAAACAGGGAAAAGCCTGTTTGGTCTCACTTTTAAGGACAGCCTTACAAAAATAAACCTAACCCAGGTATTCCTTCCTGTTGGAAATGTTGTTTGCAGACAGGAGGATGCACAAAGCCCTTCTGCAATTCTATTTATTAAACAGTTGCCTGCCATGAAGCAAAGCCAGCCTGGCATTGCCATTCCTGTTCCTTCCAGTTTCCAGAGCAGGAGCTGGGAAAGAGTCTGGAGGTCTCTGGATCAGAGCACTGCAGCTCTTTGGTGCTGGAATGTTCTTTTTATAGCAGAGTAAATAATTATTTCTCATCAAAAGAGCTGGAAATCTTCTGGCCGCTCTAAATTTAGCAGAGGCTCAAATATTTGTGGACCATAAATATTTTGGATTATAAATTTTGCTTGACCCCTGTGCAGGGGATGGAGTTGTGGCTCTGGGCTGGGCACAGCCTCTCTGATACTCTGACAGTAAATGGGTTTGGTGCTTTTGGTGCATTCAGTAATTGAGATTTCAGGAGGATTTCCCCATAAATACAGATGGGACTGTGTGGAAACACCTCCCAGGATGCCCCACATGGAAGGGAGGTGGATTGGGCTCCTCTTTTCCCGAGGAACGAGCAAAGCCAGATAAATGTTTGATTGCACTCAGAGCCATTTATGGGCCTCGGGGCAGCCATAAAAACGCTGGGGGTGAATTGGGTGAATCTGGAAATGCCCCTGAGCAGATGGGGAGCAGGAGAAGCCGGCGCATCGTCAGCACAGAGCCCCGTGTCCTCCAGAGGCTCCTCTCGGGCCTGGGGTAATCGTTCCTGTCTCCTCTCACGTTTTATGGGCCTGAAATCGTGCTTGAAGCCGTGCGGGCAGCGCTGGGAGCCCTGGCAGGGTGCGGAGAGGAGGGATGGGGGTGTCTGCATCCCACTGTGGGTGTCACCGAGCCCCCGGCTGCCCCCAGCCCCTGTGCCCCTTCCCCCCAGCCCCGTAATTCGCTCCGGCGTGGCCGCGGCCCCGCAGGGTTCGAGCAGCCGTGGAAAATGTCAATGTCTTTGGTTCAGACAGAAGCAAGGCGCTGCCAGCAGCTCCCGGCCAGCCTGGTGCTGGTGTGGATGCTGCTGTGGGAGCCACATCAAACCCAGGCAGAAATTCCCCCTCCCAGCCCTGTGATAAGGGCTGGAGCTGCTGAAACTCCACAAACTCGCGGGACATTCATCACGGCAGGATCATTGGAGCCAGACTGCTGTCAGGATAAATAAAACATGTTCCCCAGTGCAGCTCTAATTATGATTTTTAGCCAGTTGTGTAATGTGCAGAACTTTATTTACAATAAATCTTCCCGTTGCTCGCACAAGTGAATGGGATTTCATCACGGGAGGCTGGAGGAGCAGGAGAAGGGGATGTGGCTGCAGGAATTCACAGGCTGGGGTGCTGGCAGGGCAGGACAGGGAGCTCAGCTGGATGCTCTGGCCCTCCAAGCTCCCCTGCCTTCCACCTGTGGGGTTAATAATTGGTGTGGTGGTGTTGGGGTCCCCGGAACGAGGTGAGAAATGAGAATTTGGCTCCAGGTTCTCAGAAGGCTGATTTATTTTATTGCTTTATATATATGTTGTATATTATATTATATATATATGATATAGAATATAATTATATATAATTACACATATTATTATAGAAGATATTAAAATTAATATTACATAACACATAATAATATATTTATATAATTATGCATTATGCATTATAACACAATATTATAATATAATATAATATAATATAATATAATATAATATAATATAATATAATATAATATATTTCTATAAAATATCGATATAATAAATATATATATAATATATAAAATATGTAATAATATATAATATGTATAATGTATATAATATTGCATTTTATTATTATATTTATAATATATTATTTTATGTTAAAAGAAAATTATATACTAAAACTATACTAAAGAAAGAGACAGGAGACATCAGAAGTTTAGACAAGAGTGATAACAAAAACCCATGACAGACTCAGTCTGACACAGCTGGGTGGGATTGGCCATTAATTAAAAACAATTCACATGCTGGGTAAACAATTGTCCAAATCTCATTCCAAAGGAGCAAAATGTGGAGAAGCTGAAGCTTCTCATCTCACCAGGAGAACTCCTGGTGAAGGATTTTTCAGCAAACATCAGGGTGACATCCTGGGAGCACAGGAGTAAATATCTGGGAGCACAGGAATAAATATCTGGGAGCACAGGAATAAATATTTGGGAGCACAGGAATAAATATTTGGGAGCACAGGAGTATCCCCCAGCCATTCCCCCCAGGTGCTGTGAGCAGAGTCAGCTCTGCATGCTGATGCTGATGCTGATGCTGATGCTGATGCTGATGCTGATGCTGAGTGGGCTCAGCAGCATCCCACAGCCTGCACAACTTTTGTTTTCTCTCATTTTCTCCTTCCCAGCTCCTCTCTGAGCTCCAGGAACAGGCGTCTTTTCTTTTTGGCGCTTCTCTGCTTGATAGCTCAGCTCCAGGGAGGAGCTCCAGCTTTAATTTGTGGGGCAGGGACGTTTCTGACTGCTCCAACACCAGAAAATGAGCCCAAAATGGGATTTTCTGCTGGGAAACAGCTGCTGCTGGAGCTGCACCCAAACCCCTGTCCCAAAATCGGCCTCAGAGCTCCAGGAAAGGGCTCAGGAGGAAGAGGAGGGTGACGGTTCCCATCCTGCGTGTCCAGGCCAGGCCGGAGGGGCTTGGAGCAGCCTGGGCTGGTGGAAGTTGCCCCCAGATGATTTTCATCCATCCCACACCACTCTGGGATCTCTGCAAGCAGAAATGCTGCCAGGGCAAAACTTCTCAGAGGGTTTTACAAGCTGGAGAGGGAAATCAAAGCCTTTGGCCGGGTCCCCGAGGCTTTGCAGTTGCTCTTTCACACCCAGGCCCCTGTAATTAGCTCACACTGGTTTATGTGGCTTCTTAAGAAATGAAAATCTCCTTTTTTTGGGGTTGTTTGTGCAGGCCACCGGCCCAGCCTGTGCTGGCTGCCCCTCAGCCCAGCTGGAGCCTTTGAAGTCCCAGGGCTCGCACCACATCAGGAGCACCTCGAGCAGAATGGATCCTTTCATGTATTTCATCCTTTTTTAAATTTTATTTTTCGATCATCTGGGCCCCAGCACTTTGCAAACTGCACTGAAAGTTGTTTTCCATGTGGGTAAACGATGTTTGTAAGCAGGCTGCTGATCTGGGCCTGCCCACAGAGCTGGCAATTATTTAGCTGTGAATGCAAAGTTCTGCTTCCCCTCTCTGCTGTGGGGTTTGAGGGTGCAGAGGGAGTCCCTGGCAGATCAGTGCTGGCACTCAGCCCCTCCAGGGAGGCTGCAGCTGCATTTCCAGCTGGATTGCTCAGGAATGTTTGAATTTCATGAGCAAGGTCGCCCTGGGGTGCAGGTAACGTGCCTGGGCTGTTCCTTTTTGCAGGATTTGGGGTTTGCACGTGAGGGGAGGCTGCCAAAAGCTGCCAAAAGCCTGGACTTGGGGTTTCTGAGGGAGAAAATCTGAATTTTCCCCGTGGAAAAAGGGAGGATTAACCCCTGCATGGGCAGAGGTGCCCTCTGTGTGTCACCCTGAGGGCCGGGGGGTCAGAGGGGGATCCAGGTGGGATTTTGGGAAGAAATTTCTCTGGGAGGGTGGGGAGGTGCTGGGACGGAATTCCCATTGCAGCTGTGGCTGCTCCATCCCTGGAAGTTCCCAAAGATTGGAGGGAATAATGCAGGGATGAGCCAGCCTTCTGTGTGAGTGAATTTGGGGGCTCTCCAAGGGGAGAGTGCTCCAGGTGCTTTTGTTTGCCCTCTGAAAACAAGGAAATCTCGAATTAAATAAATTATCACCAGCTCCAAGTGAAACAAGAGAATGTTTTCCTACTCCAAGCAGGGTTTGGAGTCCCGTTCAAAACAACTGGGGACTCTGAGGATTTTCTTCTCCGAGGATAATGGGATGTCAACAGCGACGTTAAGTAGGAAGTGTGAAAGATCCAAATCTTTGTGTCTGCAGGGAAAGGAAAGGAAAGGAAAGGAAAGGAAAGGAAAGGAAAGGAAAGGAAAGGAAAGGAAAGGAAAGGAAAGGAAAGGAAAGGAAAGGAAAGGAAAGGAAAGGAAAGGAAAGGAAAGGAAAGGAAAGGAAAGGAAAGGAAAGGAAAGGAAAGGAAAGGAAAAGGAAAGGAAAGGGAAAGGAAAGGAAAGGAAAGGAAAGGAAAGGAAAGGAAAGGAAAGGAAAGGAAAGGAAAGGAAAGGAAAGGAAAGGAAAGGAAAGGAAAGGAAAGGAAAGGAAAGAAAAGAAAAGAAAAGAAAAGAAAAGAAAAGAAAAGAAAAGAAAAGAAAAGAAAAGAAAAGAAAAGAAAAGAAAAGAAAAGAAAAGAAAAGAAAAGAAAAGAAAAGAAAAGAAAAGAAAAGAAAAGAAAAGAAAAGAAAAGAAAAGAAAAGAAAGCAGTCAGCTCACGTGAGGATCACAGCACAAGCTCAGCTGTCCTGGCGCTGAGTCCCTCACACCTTCCTGGGAAAGCCTTTGTGTGAATTTTGGGTGAATTTTTTGTGAGCTTTTGTGGTGAATTTTGGGTTTGTCTGCAGGGCGTTCTGGAGGATGGAACCCAGCGGGAAAAGAGGGAAAAGCAGCAAAGCAGCAGCAGCTCCTCACCTGTCCTGGAGGAGCGTTTCTGGCAGCTCTGGGGCTCTGTGAGCGCTCCGGAGCCTCAGATCCCAAAATCGCTGCCCAAACACGGCTGGGAGGAGGAGTGGGGGGTCCCAGAGGGGCGTTCTGGGGACAGGGGGCAGTTTCAGGTGAGGTGAAGCCATTCAGGTCAGATGGGGACAGTTCAGTTCAGGTGAGATAGAGCCATTCAGGTGAGGTGAGAAGGAGCAGTTCAGGTGAGATGGATCAGTTTAAGTTCACGTGAGAAGGGACATTTTAGGTGAGGTGAGACGGACCCATTCAGTTCAGGTGAGATGGGGCCATTCAGATGAGAAGGGCCCCAGAGATGGCCCCAGATGTGCTCCAGGTGAGGCAGGAGGCACAAATGGCCCTCGGTCCTGTCCAAGGAATGCAGAATTCCCTGGGGACAGGAGGAGACCTGGCCCTCCCCAGAGCCTCTCCCTGCCCTCACCTGGACCTGCAGGGGCAGAGCCACCCCAAAACCCGCGGCTCTGAGTGCCTGGAGCCCCGAACTGGAGAAGTTTGTGCTGCAAACGCGGGTATTTTCAGGAAGCAGCCCCAGGTTCACGCTGGGAAATTCGATCTGATAAAAGCTGCACGGGGGAAACAATGAGAATTGAGGGAGGTTTTAGGGGAGGAAGCCGCAGCCCCCTCCCCTCGCCTCCATCTGCGTTCCGTGGAGATCCCATCTCTCCCAAAGAGGAGAATTTATCAAGCTCCATCTCAAACACTTCATTTTGGAGCTGGAGCAGAGGCAGAGTGGCAGCTGGGGCTGGAGATGTTTGATATCAGCACCTCGGGATGAAATCCAGGACAACTGCGCCCATTATGGCCCATTGTCCCGCTCCCGGAGCGAAAACCATGTGGATAATCGGTATCTCCCCGGTAAATCTCGGTGATTGATGCGCTTTTAGCGCGGCAGGGCCAATTCCGCGGCTCGTGTGCCGTTGGTGCACGCAGCCAGCGGGGTTTCAGGGGAAATAAATGGTGTTTATTCCTGGAGGGAAGGGCCAGGAAGGGCTCGCAGCAGCCTCTGCCAGCCGGGCTGGTCCTGCCCGGTCTGGGGAGCGCCCCGAGCGGGATCGCGGCTCTGCCGGAGGTGCCGAGCGCGGGCTGGCAGCGGGGATTCAGGGCAGGACGCGGCTTTGGGGCTGAGCCGAGCCCGGAGCGGGCGCTGAGCATCCAGCAGCGGGACCGGGTGGGAAACGCTGAGAAATCGCTGTGAAAGGGACCGAAAAGGGCTGAAAAAGTGACCAAATAAAGTGGACTGAAGGAGTGCTAAATAAGTGACCAAATCAGTGTTAAAGTGACCAAAAAAGTGCTAAATAAGCGACCAAATCAGTGTGAAAGTGACCGAAAAAGGGCTGAAAAAGTGACCAAATAAAGTGACTGAAGGAGTGCTGAATAAGTGACCAAATCAGTGTTAAAGTGACCAAAAAAGGGCTGAAAAAGTGACCAAATAAAGTGACTGAAGGAGTGCTAAATAAGTGACCAAATCAGTGTTAAAGTGACCAAAAAAGTGCTAAATAAGCGACCAAATCAGTGTGAAAGTGACCGAAAAAGGGCTGAAAAAGTGACCAAATAAAGTGACTGAAGGAGTGCTGAATAAGTGACCAAATCAGTGTTAAAGTGACCAAAAAAGGGCTGAAAAAGTGACCAAATAAAGTGGACTGAAGGAGTGCTGAATAAGTGACCCAAATCAGTGTTAAAGTGACCAAAAAAGTGCTCCAATCAGTGTGAAAGTGACCGAAAAGGGCTGGAAAAGTGACCAAATAAAGTGACTGAATGAGTGCTGAATAAGCGACCAAATCAGTGTGAAAGTGACTGAAAAAGGCCTGAATAAGTGCTAAAGTGACTGAAAAAGTGCTAAATGGGTGACCAAAATCACTGTTAAAGTGACCGAATAAAGGCTAAATCAGTGACCAAATCAGTGTGAAACTGACTGAAAAAGGGCTAAATAAGTGACCAAATCAGTGTGAAAGTGACCGAATAAAGGCAAAATCAGTGACCAAATCAGTGTGAAAGTGACTGAAAAAGTGCTGAATAAGTGACCAGGACAGGTTTAGGAAGGAGTTCATTCTGCACAGCTTTTCCTGCAGGAGTTTTCACAAATCGAGCCCGAGGAGTTCCAAACCTCCACACTGCGAGTGATTTTAGCAAACAAAGAAATCGCAGCTCCCCGGCTAGAAATCACCGGACTCTTTATTAATTAACGCCCCACCTTCCGCCGGTCAATCCATTCTCTCTCTTTAACGGTAATTAGCGCTCAGCTTTTCATCCGGCCGGGGTCCTCCTGCTCCTGATCCCCCTGCCCGAGGCTGGCACCGACCCCCGGCATGACAAAGGGACCCGAGGGAGAACGGTGAATTATTCCCGGCTCCGGTTCACATCCCGGCGCGAACCCCAGCTCTGCTCTGTCCCTCACCTGCGAGGCAGAGCCCCATTTTCACTCGGTAGGGATTAAAAGCAAATAAATCAAAGCGTGGAGAACTCAGGGTGGGTTTTTGGTTACAGGTGATTCTTGCATGAAATCCTGATAAATCATTCGGGCACCTCCCGGGTTTCCCTTATTTCAGTGAAGTGGGAGCATCAGTAAAGTCGATTTTCAGCAGGAGACTGAGCGGCCACCACGGGACAGGGACAGGGGGACAGGATGAAGAGAGAAGGGAACAGGGACAAGGAGAGGGGCAGGAACGGGGATTGGGACGGGAATAGACAGGGACTGGGACAGGGATGGGGACAGGGATCAGGACAGGAACAAGGTCCAGGATCGGATTAGGACAGACACAAGAATAAGGGCAGGGACTCGGATGGGGGACAGGGATGGGGACAGGAACAGGGACCGTGGCAGAGGCAGGGATGGGGATAGGAACGAGGATCGGGACAGGAATGGGGACAGGGACAGGAATGAGGATCGGGGACAGGGATTGGGATGGGGGACAGGACCAGGACCGGGACAGGACCAGGACCGGGACAGGACCAGGACCGGGACCAGGATCGGGACAGGATCGGACCAGGACCGGGACAGGACCGGGACCAGGATCGGGTCCGGGACAGGATCGGGTCCGGGTCCAGGACCGGGACAGGATCGGGTCCGGGTCCAGGACCGGGACAGGATCGGGTCCGGGTCCAGGACCGGGACAGGACCGGGACAGGATCGGGTCCGGGTCCAGGACCGGGACAGGATCGGGTCCGGGACAGGACCGGGACAGGACCAGGACAGGATCGGGTCCGGGACAGGACCAGGACCGGGACAGGATCGGGTCCGGGTCCAGGACCGGGACAGGATCGGGACAGGATCGGGTCCGGGTCCAGGACCGGGACAGGATCGGGACAGGATCGGGTCCGGGTCCGGTGCGGGCCCCGCGCGCGCCCCCGCCCCGGGGGAAGCCCCGGCCCCGCGCACGCGCGCGCGCCCCCGCCCGCGCCGTCCCTCCCGCGCGCGCCCGGCCCCGCGCATGCGCAACCTCCGCCCCCTCACCGCCCCCTCCCGCCCCGCCGCCGCCGCCGCGCAGGCGCCCTGCGGCCGCCCCCCCTCCCTGCGCCGGCGCATGCGCGTCGCCCCCCCTCGGCCGCGGGGAGGGGGATGCGGACGGGGGAAGATGGCGGCCTCGAACAACCCGCGGAAATTCAGCGAGAAGATCGCGCTGCACAACCAGAAGCAGGCGGAGGAGACGGCGGCCTTCGAGGAGGTCATGAAGGACCTGAGCCTGACCCGCGCGCACCGGGTGAGCCTCGTTGCCGCCGCCCCCGGCTGAGGCGGGCGGGGGGGCTGCGAGGGGCGGCGCCCCCCCCGCGGAGCCCCTCGGGCCGGGGGCAGCGGCGGCGCGCGGCGGGCGGGGCGGGCAGCGCCCCCTGGCGGGGGCGGGCGGCGCCCGCGGGCGGGGGGAAGAGGCCCCCTCAGCCCCCCCGTTCCCCCCCACCCCCGGTTTAGCGGCACCGGGCCCGGCCCGCGCCGCCCACCGGGGCCCACGGGGCCCGCGGCATCCTCCGGAGACCGGCACCTGCCGCGGGGGAGGCCCCGGTGCCGCCCGCCGGAGGGTCGGGGCAGCGGCATCACGGCACGGCCGGAGCGGGCCCGGCGGGGAGGGGGCTGTGCCGGGCCGGGCTGCGGCGGGGGCACCCCCGTGTCCCTGCCAGGGGGCTGAGGGGGGTCCCGGTTCCTCACACCGGGACAGGCCCCGGGGCGGAGGGAGGGGGATCCCGGATGCTCTGCCGGTGTCTGAGGGGAGATGCCAGTTGCATCAGCCCGGGACGGGCCCGGCCCTGAGGGGATCCCCGTTCCTCCGGCCCTGAGGGGTTCCCGGTTCTCCGTCCCCGCCGGGAGGGATGCCCGGCTCCCGGCACAGGCCGGGGCTGTGCCTCGCCCGCAGCTCCTAGCAGGTGTCGCGGTTCCTCGGCCGGAGTGTGCCGTGGGCTCCTGGCTCTGAGCCGCGGGCCGGGGTCCCTCAGAGCCCCCCGAGCATCCCCCGCTGTCCGGCTGTGCAGCGGGAGCTGCCGGCCTCGCCGGGGCCGGTGTTGTTCCCGTTACGCTCCGGTTGTCGTAGGTGCAAATTGCTGCACTTCCAAAGCCTCCCTTGGCTGGTGATGTCTCTGCAAAGCCCATCAGCAGAAATTCCCGGCGTAACCAATGCGCTTTCCGGGCACGAGATGCCTTTCCTGGTCCAGATTCGGGGATGTCGGGGCTGTTCTGTTCCCGTCTCACCTGCTCGTGTCAGTGTTTTGTTTTTAACTGTTTCAAGAAAATTTACGAGCCTGTTTGCGGCGGAAGCTTTGCAAGAACAACAGAAGGCACGGTTGGATTTGCAGGAAAAGGTTCCCTTTTATTCCTCTGTCAGGAGAGGGTAAATATTTGTTTTGAATTGGTGGTGCTGCTGGTTGGATGGAAAGGAAAGGCACCTGCCTGGGGAGGTGTGGGGCTGGAGCTCACGCTCACCTGGATGCTGGATGTTCCTGCTGCAGTTAGCTGGCACCAGAGTGAGGATAATTTGGAGGTGTTTTAGTCCCTGGAATCATCCTGTGTGGCTCAGGATCCCGGGCTTCTGCCTTCAATGCTCAGTCCTTGCTGCTGCTCCAGAGCTGGGTGCTCCTGAGGGACTCCTTGCAATCTGCAATTACAGGTTGTCCTTCAGTTAACTCACACGCTGGGCTCTCACCTTCTGCAGGAGTCAGAATCCAGGTTCATTTCTCCTGAGTTTACTTTTCTCCCAAATCCGAGTGCTCCTAGCCCAGGTTTTGCTCTTGGAAACCCACCACGCTTTCAAGAACCGGGTTTTGAGGAGAGAACCCAAGATGAATAACTTTTGTGAGCATTTTGGGTACTGAAGTGATGGAAACACTGACCAGAGAGCTGAGGAAAATGTCTCCTTTGTAGACTTTTTCTTGCAAATTCCATGATTTCATCGGGGTTTAAAATGCAGCATAAGAGCAAAAAGGGGTTAAGCACAACTTTGCTGTTTGCTCTCATTTTCATTTGGCAGGCAGCACGTTGCTGTCAGTTTGAAAACGCCTTACTCAGTTGGTGGAAGCAGCCCAACATTTCTGTTGCCTTTTCATTATTAGTAATTGTCTTTTTGCAATGTTTACCATCTTGTCTGCTTTATTGTTGGTTACTGCTCGGAGCAGAGGCAGAAATTCTGAACTTCCACCATCACCTTCCACCTATTTACGGTATGGCACCCGCGTGGGGTGTTTACCTTCTGATCCCTCCTGCAAAGACAAGCCCAGGAATCACCGGGGGAGCTGCAGTGTGCCCAGCAGCGGTGTGCCAGGCTGAGGGGCAGCAGGGCTCCTGCAGCTGTGTGGGAGCTGCAGTGTGCCCAGCAGTGTGTGCCGGGCTGAGGGGCAGCAGGGCTGGCTGCAGCTGTGTGGCACGGTGTGTGTGTTCCTGGGGAGCTGCAGTGTGCCCAGCAGTGCTGTCCCAGGCTGAGGGGCAGCACGGCTGGCTGCAGCTGTGTGGGAGCTGCAGTGTGCCCAGCAGCGGTGTGCCGGGCTGAGGGGCAGCAGGGCTGGCTGCAGCTGTGTGGGAGCTGCAGTGTGCCCAGCAGTGTGTGCCGGGCTGAGGGGCAGCAGGGCTGGCTGCAGCTGTGTGGCACGGTGTGTGTTCCTGGGGAGCTGCAGTGTGCCCAGCAGCGGTGTGCCAGGCTGAGGGGCAGCAGGGCTGGCTGCAGCTGTGTGGGAGCTGCAGTGTGCCCAGCAGCGGTGTGCCAGGCTGAGGGGCAGCAGGGCTGGCTGCAGCTGTGTGGCACGGTGTGTGTGTTCCTGGGGAGCTGCAGTGTGCCCAGCAGTGTGTGCCAGGCTGAGGGGCAGCAGGGCTCCTGCAGCTGTGTGGCACAGTGCATTCCTGGGGAGCTGCGGTGTGCCAGGCTGAGGGGCAGCAGGGCTGGCTGCAGCTGTGTGTTCCTGGGGAGCTGCAGTGTGCCCAGCAGTGTGTGCCAGGCTGAGGGGCAGCAGGGCTGGCTGCAGCTGTGTGGCACAGTGCATTCCTGGGGAGCTGCAGTGTGCCCAGCAGCGGTGTGCCAGGCTGAGGGGCAGCAGGGCTGGCTGCAGCTGTGTGTTCCTGGGGAGCTGCAGTGTGCCCAGCAGCGGTGTGCCAGGCTGAGGGGCAGCAGGGCTGGCTGCAGCTGTGTGGCACGGCGCGTTCCTGGCGGTGCAGCCCTGCTGAGGCGCAGACCTTGCACGCAGCGGAGGTGGGTGCTCCGTGCGAGCTCTGGAGCTGCTTAATTGTCTGTGAGTGGGACCTTGGTGCTCAGAATGCAGAGCTTGCTGCCAGTCCCTTGGTAACAAAGTGGGTGAGGACAGCAGAGGGGGAGTTGGCGTTTTTTTTTTCTGTGACATTGACTCCTGTGTTTTGTTTGTGGCTCTCCTCCTTCCCTTTTTTAATTTTTTTGGAGTTTCAGGACTGCACTGATTTCTGGGCTTGTTTACCAGGGCCTGTCTCAATTTCTCAGCCCAGGGATGCTTTGATGCAGCTATTTACTCATCCAAGGTTGTTGCTGCCCTTTCAAATTGTAATTAACCAAAAAATTAACTGCAGATACTGCTGAGCCCTCCAAGATGTGACTGTTGAAATGGTAAAAAATGTAAGATTTTTAAAGCCAATTTGTGACCTGCATTTTAAGGGTTGTTCTTGTTGGAGATCTTCTCAAGTTTCCAGGATTGCTTTTATTTTATTTTAATATTCACTTAAAGTCACATAATTTTGAGGGCTTTCAGCCAGAGCTGTGTTTGAGCTCCCTCTGATGGGCCTTGCAGTCTTCCCTTGGAAAAAAGACCCCCCCAAACTCCAGAAAGCTGCCAGTGGGTGCTGTCACCCAGCCCCACCTGCCCTGGAGCAAACCCAGGGAATCAAACCCAGCTTAATGGTGACGTTTGGAGACTCTGTGCAAGTTTCCATCACCCTTTGCTTGTGTTTTTTTAGGTGTTATCCAAAGTTCTGCATGGCTTTTGTTGAGTTCCTGACAACCATGTGAAGTGAAAAGTTCGTGTTTATATTTTAAACCTGGCTAATTTTAATACAAAATCCTGTTGTAGTTTAATTTTGTCAAGTGGAATATGTTGTAATAGCATAGATTTGATTTTTTTTTTGAAATAAAAATGAAGTAAAACCCTGCAGTTTGTGATGGAGTGTGTGTAAAACCCACACACACCCCCCTGCCACAAAATTGTACTCAAAACTGAGGCACTCAGTGGTTTTCTGGTTCCTGTAGAAGAGATCAAAATGTCTCTTTGTACATCCCCAGCTCAGCGCTGGATGCAGATAATATGCAAAACAGTATTTAAAAGCTTAGTTAAATCAGGAATGCTAATCTGCTTTGAAAAATGAGAAGCACTGATGATGATGATGATGATACAGAGCTGCAGTGGTCCCTGATGTCTTCAGCAGGTTTTTATTAAATAATGTGATACAAAAGAAATTCCTGATGACGTAAGAGTGGTTTTGAATGTCTGAGAGATATTAAAGAAATGCATCAAAACCAGGACTGAGCCCTCCTAGCACCGAGATTGATGCTTGCAGCTGGCAGCTCAGCTTAAAAGTGAGTTTTCTCTCAAACACCAATGGGAATTCTCCAAGCTCTAGGGGTGTTTTTTTCCTTCATTAACTTTCGCACGGTTTGCACCCTGAGTTTGCACATTTCCAGACCAAGAAATGAGTGCTTTGGATTTCACCTGGTCTCACCCACTGCTGAATTCCCTTCTCTGATGAGCCCCAGGATCACTGAGGTTGGAAAACTCAACCTCATTGGCACATCAGCTTGTGCCACCTGCAGCCCCCTGGGCAGCCCCTGCAGTGCCTGGCACTGTTTCCTTGCAGGAGTTCCCTTGTCCTGGGCACCCTTTCCTTGCAGGAATTCCTGCTGTCCTGGGCACCCTTTCCTTGCAGGAATTCCTGCTGTCCCGGGCACCCTTTCCTTGCACGAGTTCCCTTGTCCTGGGCACCCTTTCCTTGCAGGAGTTCCCTTGTCCTGGGCACCCTTTCCTTGCAGGAATTCCTGCTGTCCTGGGCACCCTTTCCTTGCAGGAATTCCTGCTGTCCTGGGCACCCTTTCCTTGCACGAGTTCCTGCTGTCCCGGGCACCCTTTCCTTGCAGGAATTCCTGCTGTCCCGGGCACCCTTTCCTTGCAGGAGTTCCTGCTGCTGGCCAGCTCCAGGCCGTTCCCTTGTCCTGGGACAGGGCCCCAAGCAGAGCAGGGACTTTGCAGCCCCTGAGGTGCCTCAGGTGCCACCACCTCGGGCTGTGGCACCATCAGAGGCAGCCTGAGCCAGCAGGGCCCCCCATTCTTTGAAGGAATGTTTGTAAATCAGAGGGTGAGAGCAGAGGGACCTGCCAGGGCACAAAGAATCTCTGTTCTTGTGCAACCCTTGGCTTCCCTCAGCCTGCCTGAGCTGTCCAAGGTAAACACAGAGAGCTCTGCTGTGCCATCCTGGGAAACTGCGCTGAGTAGGGCAGGCTTGCTTCAGCTTTTGGTAGATTTTTATTTATTTTTTTTTTTAAGGAGACAGTGACTTTTTTCCTGATTGTCCCATCACTCCCACACAGCACAGCTGCTGCTGGACGGAGTCACTCTGTGTGCAGTGGGCAAATCCCTGGGTGTTAAAGATGCAGCAAGGCTGGGAAGGCTCTGGGAGCACGTGAGGCTGGATTGTACAACTGCTGCATTTCGGGTGTTTGGTTGTAATTCTCAGGGTGAACATGTGGGACTCGCTCCGGCTGCTGCGCTTGGGTTTTATTTAGCATCAGCTCTGGGTGGTAATTTGCATTTATAGAAGGTGCTCGTTTAGGAAGGGAGTTTGTTCTCAAGGTGAGGCACAGTCAGTTCTTCCAGTTCCTTGGGGTTGATTTGGGGTTTTCCCCTCCAGACAAGCTGCAGAGGGGAGCTGAGCCTGTGGTTACCCTGAAAAGGGGAGGTGTGGGTACTGAATCTCTGGGTTCAGCAGTCAGAAACTGAAACTTGTGGTGCAGCCTTGGAGTTGCGGCTGTGACTGTGCAGGTGCCAGAGGTGCCAAAGCCTGGGGGCAGGAGGGGCTGGTGCTGAGTTATCTGAGCTCTGTGCTGGCCAGGGCTGAAGGGAGATCTCTGTGTGAGTGAAACACCACCCCCAAAACAGCCCCAGGAACTGTGCTCGAAGGCATCTTCAGGAGTGTTTGCTATTGGAAAGTGATTTCAGCAGCAGTGTGGCCTGGGTGAGCTATCCTCAGGACCTGTGAGGTGGGACAGAAAGGAGCTGTTCCTCCCAGCACAGAGGAGAAGGAGGGGAAGCCCCAGGGCCGGGAACACAAAACCCCAGAGTGTGGCTGTGGCTGGGTGGGGACGTGGCCTTGGGAACATTTTTATTGTTCTTGGGTTTCTCCATCAGATTGGTTCTTATCAATTCTTATCAAGTAAACTGCAATTTTATATTTCTGACTATCTCAGAAACAACGTTTATTGAAATCCCCCTGCTCCTCTCACTGACACTCTGTTCCCCATTTTATAATCAATTTATCAATGCCATTGATTTTGGTTGAGCAGCCCTTCCTGCACTTCAGGAATATCAAAGCCCTGGCTGTGCTGGGGCAGCAGCACCGGGCACATTTCAGTGAGACTTTTCCCTCCTGTGTTCATCCAGCGTGGCCACGTGTGGCTGCAGCAGGGATGGAGCAGATTAAACCCAACCCATGGGTTTGGGCCTTCTGGGGGGGTTTTAACCCAGATTCCTGCACTGTGTAAGAAATCCCTTGCCGTGAGAGTGGGGAGGCCCTGGCAGGGGTCACTCACAGTAAACTGTGGATTTCCCATCCCTGGAAGTGTCCAGGCCGGGGGCTTGCAGCACCCTGGGGTAGTGGAAGGTGTCCCTGCCCCTGGCACAGGGTGGAATTTGATGGTTTAAGGTCCTTCCAACCCAAACCTGTCTGGGATTCTGTGACATTACCGAGTGTTATCGAGCACTGGAGTGGTAATCAAACAGTAATTTGGCAAAAACCAGACATCCTCTCAAAAATGATCAATAGGGATTTAACCAAAATGTATTCAAGGCTAAATATTTGTGTGTGTTCCCCATTATCCATCTGTGATTGCAAGGGAACATTTTCTTGAGCAGTGCAAGGGCAGTTTGGGCCATGGCCCCGGCACATCGATCGCTCCCTAATGCTCTGTTCCACTCTGGCATCGATATTTCTGTGCCTAATGAAGCTCTGAAACTCAAGTAGGCTTCAAGGCACTTTCCAGCAAATACAAGGCTGTATCTTGGAAAGGAAAAAGTGAAGGAAATAGGGTTTTCTGGGTTAGAACCATTCCTGGTTGTGCTGGCTGCAATTCTGCCCTGCTGTTTTGTAGTGAGGGGTTGGAGTAGGGCAGTGAACAGCAGCAAATTCCAAATCAGGTGGGATTTTGGGACCAGGGTTCATTTTGTGGCAGTGACCAGCTGTGACCTTGCTGCTGCTTCACTTTTTTCTCTTTTGGTCTCAACTCCTCCCATTCTGTGAAACAAATGTGCTCCCAAAGGCTGTGGTGCCATCCCTGGGGTGGTGGGAATTGTCCCTGGGTCCTCAATGTCCCTTCCAAGCCAAACCATCCTGGAATTCCTGAGCTCGAGGGGGGCAGCTGGGTGTGAGTCTGTATTAGCAGCATCTCTGGAGTTAATATTTCAAATGTTGCTCTGATTTGTTTGAGATGATTTGCATTTTGTGGTGTTGAAGTGGAATCCAGGAATGAGGATCTCTGAGTATCTCCAGCAGTGTTTGTGAGCACTGAGCAGCCCCTCTTGATCATTTCATGTTTTATGTTTTGGCCTGATCTCCTTGGGACTTCATAATTTATAAAGTTGTAACCAAGTGTTGATAACAGCCTTGTTTTGCACATTATTTCTCAGGAATTGAAAATTCTTCCCCTCGTAGCAGAACAATCCTTTGCAATCAAACAACAACACCACACACCCACAATAAGCAGCTCTTCAATAATGAACTGGGGGAGGCTGAAGTGCTGCAGCTTGAGGCTGCAGCCAGAATTCCCCAGCCCTGGCTTCAGGTCTCTGCTCACAGGCAGATTTTCTGCAAGTGTCTTTCCCCTCCTTGCCTGCTCTCTCTTTTCCTGGTGATGGGGAATCTCCTCTGTGCTCTCTCTTTTCCTGATGATTGGGAATCTCCTCTGTGCTCTCTCCCTTTTCCTGATGATGGGAAATCTCTGTGCTCTCCCTTTTCCTGGTGATGGGGAATCTCCTGTGTGCTGTCCCTTTTCCAGGTGATGGGAAATCTCCTCTGTGCTCTCTCTTTTCCTGATGATGGGAAATCTTCTCTGTGCTCTCTCTTTTCCTGGTGATGGGGAATCTCCTCTGTGCTCTCTCCCTTTTCCTGGTGATTGGGAAATCTCCTCTGTGCTCTCTCTTTTCCTGGTGATGGGGAATCTCCTGTGTGCTGTCCCTTTTCCTGGTGATGGGGAATCTCCTGTGTGCTCTCCCTTTTCCTGGTGATGGGAAATCTCCTGTGTGCTCTCTCTTTTCCAGGTGATGGGAAATCTCCTCTGTGCTCTCTCTTTTCCTGATGATGGGAAATCTCCTCTGTGCTCTCTCTTTTCCTGGTGATTGGGAAATCTCCTCTGTGCTCTCTCTTTTCCTGGTGATGGGGAATCTCCTGTGTGCTCTCCCTTTTCCTGGTGATGGGAAATCTCCTCTGTGCTCTCCCTTTTCCTGGTGATGGGGAATCTCCTGTGTGCTCTCCCTTTTCCAGGTGATGGGGAATCTCCTGTGTGCTCTCCCTTTTCCTGGTGATGGGAAATCTCCTCTGTGCTCACTTTTCCAGGTGATGGGGAATCTCCTGTGTGCTCTCCCTTTTCCTGGTGATGGGGAATCTCCTGTGTGCTGTCCCTGCTGAGCTGCTCACTGCTGCTCTCACTCTGGTTACTTAGCACTCCAGAGCAGTGAGATGTGTAAACTGCACACTGCAGCTCTGGCAGATGAATTTGCAGTTCATGTTGGTACCCAGCTATTACTGTTTATGCCAATATGATTTTCCTTGGACGGCTGAGGTCTCGGAGGGGAGGGAATTGCAGCTGATATCCCAAATACACGAACCTGCAGGCAGATGGTGATAGCTCCCACCCCACCTCAGACAGAGGAGCAGTTGTTGGTGACAGGATGGGGCCTTGTGCAGGAGATTTCTCCAGCTCTGGAGCCTCAGAGTGGGATTTCAACATCTGTAAGCTGGATTAAAGGAATGAAGAACCTCTGTGGGAGAGGGGCAGGCAGGGGTTGTTTCACACCCTCACTTCTCACTTCTTGGTTCCTTGCAGGCTCAGTGCAGATTGTATTGTTGGCAGCAAGAGGGATAGAGAATATCTGATTTAATATTTATTTAATATCTTAAATATTGCAAAGTTTCCAGCAGCCAGCTCAGATTCAGATGTCTGATTGACCTTCTCCCTGTAATTAGATTTGCCTCTGGTTCAGGGAGATGCTGGTGCTGAATGAGCCTTTTGCATTCGAAGGATTTGGACTCTGATGATGTTTGGGATATTTTTGATACCTGAATGGTTGGCTGATGCCACACTTTCAAGCCACAAACAATTTTCTGTAGTTTTTGGCCATCTGAGGGCAGGGTGAGGTGGCCCTGAACCCCAAAGAGTACAAACATGCCCTGCCTGGCTCCTAATTTACGAAACTTGTGGGGTTACATAACTGAATTTTCATTCTTTAGCTAAAAATAAAAAATGGAACATAAAAGCTATTTTCATCTTACTTAATGAGGGCATCTCTGCTTTTATTTCAGCTTTTCTGAGGCATTTCAATAGAGGAATGGGGATGGTTGAGGAGCTTTTTAGTGGAGCTGGACGATTGTTTCTCCATCAGATCCCCGCTCAGAAGGAATATTTGCTTTAAGAAAAGAAGGTCCCTTTTAACTCAGCCTTTTGTGTGAGAAATTAATTTTTAGGTTGGTTTGTAGTAATCAGTGCTGTGTAGCACCTCAGCTGTGTGGGGTAGGGCTGTCTCTGCTTTTTGGGGTTGGGTTTTGGGGTTGGCTTTTGGGTTTGCTCTCCACAAGTCACCGAGTGCCCAAAGTTTGATGATAACGAAGACAAAGTGATCCTTGCTCCCAATTCTCTGCACCATTCATTGTCAGCTAATAACCCTCACAAAAACAAACAGGATTTCGAGTGTACAACCAAAAGGAATTCTGGATATCCAGCACTAAAGGAGCTGCTCTGCTTTCTGCTGGATTCTCAGCACTATCCATGCCTGCCTGTGGTGCAGGGAAGGGCAGGTGGGAGCTGCCAGGGTCTGTGCTGTGTGTGCACGGCTCTGGTGCCCGCTGGAGCTGCCAGGGTCTGTGCTGTGTGTGCAGGCTCTGCCATGGCTCTGGTGCCCGCTGGAGCTGCCAGGGTCTGTGCTGTGTGTGCACGGCTCTGGTGCCCGCTGGAGCTGCCAGGGTCTGTGCTGTGTGTGCACAGCTCTGCCATGGCTCTGGTGCCCACTGGAGCTGCCAGGGTCTGTGCTGTGTGTGCAGGCTCTGCCATGGCTCTGGTGCCCGCTGGAGCTGCCAGGGTCTGTGCTGTGTGTGCAGGCTCTGCCATGGCTCTGGTGCCAGCTGGAGCTGCCAGGGTCTGTGCTGTGTGTGCACGGCTCTGCCATGGCTCTGGTGCCCACTGGAGCTGCCAGGGTCTGTGCTGTGTGTGCACGGCTCTGCCATGGCTCTGGTGCCCACTGGAGCTGCCAGGGTCTGTGCTGTGTGTGCACGGCTCTGCCATGGCTCTGGTGCCCCTCTGGAGCTGCCAGGGTCTGTGCTGTGTGTGCACGGCTCTGCCATGGCTCTGGTGCCCCTCTGGAGCTGCCAGGGTCTGTGCTGTGTGTGCAGGCTCTGCCATGGCTCTGGTGCCCCTCTGGAGCTGTGCTTGGCTCCCTGCCCGCCCATAGAGCCCCACTCACAAGAACAGTCACTATTTTAAGGCTCCACTTTGCTGTATCCTGTTTTTGCTGCTCAGTTGTGACTGTGAAGTTTTAAACAGTAAACCTTTGTTCACCAGAAATAGCAAAGTGTTTTTTAAACACCGAGTCACAGCCCGTGCGTTGAGTTTCATTCTCATTGTGATGGGTTTGTTTGTTTCTTTAAATCCTGCAAGGTGTGCTCCTAATGAGTCTTTGCCCTCGACCACCCAGTGATTTATATTCATTCATTTTGGGGAGAAAAAGGCAGTTTTTCTCTGGTTTTACTGTCCAGAAATTAGAAAAGAAATAAAGAATAAAAAATAATCACAGCATTAAGTGCTGTTACCTCCTCTCTTCCCTCCTCTTCCTTTGGGTTCACAAGGAATAACATATTTTTCTTGTGGAAAAAAAATTGTCTTTTTCTTGTAAAACAAAAAATTCTTAAAAAATCCTGATTTGAGTGCGCTGTGGGTTTTGGGGGCTGTAAATAGTGTTGGGCTGTGAGATCTTTGCGCTCTGACAGGAATTGCAGGAGGCAGCTGGGGCAGAGCTGGGAGCCTGGCTCATTTTCCAGCCCCTTTCCTCACGGTTTTACAGCTCAGCAAGCTGAGGAGCTGCTGCAGCTCCTGGAGGAGAACCTGATGGGGCCTTGGAATTTGGAGATGACTCATGAGAGGACAAAACAATCCAGTTAAGTGATTTGAGGTCTTAAATAATCTCTTCAACAGGAAGGTGAAGAAAACATGAACTCATGAGTAATAATTGGCTCTCTTGGAGTGCTAAAAGTGCAGAGCTGGGGCTGGGCCAGGCTCAGCTGATTCCTGCTCTGCTGATCAATAACAGCTCAGCTCTCATCAATGCAATTTATTGGGCTGGACTCTAATGCTCTTAGCAGGAGATTATTGGGATTGCAGTTCTGATTTGGGATTCTTGGGGTGTCCTGTGCATGGCCAGGAGCTGGGCTTGATCCCGATGGGTCCCTTTGAATTCAGCATTTCTGTGATAAATTCATGGGTCCTTTTCAACTCAGACTTTCCTGTGAGAAATTAATTTTAGGCTGAAAAAAAAAAAAGAGTGGTTTTAGCCCCAAATCCAGAGGGTGGGAATGCCTTGCTCAGTTATCCCAGACTGGAGAGAAGAATTCAGTCCATCACCTCCCTCTCCTCTGTCAGAGCACGGAATTTGCAGTTCTGCCTTAATTCTGAGAGGTTTCTCAGCAGCTGCAGGGGCCTCCTGCAGGTGTTGCAGCCTTTGAGCCCTCAGGATTTTCCTGGGAAGCCACTGGAAGTGCAGGATTGAAGCAATGCTATCAGGTAACCTTCAAAATAATCCCATTTACAAAGTCCCAAGTCAGCTGCCTGGCTGTGCCCTTCCCTGTGCCTGCAGGTTTTATTGCTCTCCCAGTGCAAACCCCTTTTTCTGAACCCCAGTTTGTTTTTATTGCTCTCCCAGTGCAAACCCCTTTTTCTGAACCGCAGTTTGTTTTTCCATGGAGCTCCTGTTTCATTCCAGGAGATGCAGGAGGAGGATTTTGCTTCCCCTTTGCTCTTGCTGAGCTGGTGGGAGCTGGAACAGTTCCAGGCAGCAGCACAACCCTTTGCTCCTGGTCCTTGGAGGTGTCACCTCCCGTTTTGTTGTTCATTTTTGAAGTTTTGGAGAAAATTTGGGTGTTTTAGTGCATAGGGGTGGAAGTTAAAATCCCTGAAAATCAAGGCTGGCCTGAGGAAGGAGTTGCTTGGGAAGTGTCTCAGTGGCAGAAACAAAACTGCTGCTCTTTTGTGGCTGCTAAATTCCAAGATATTACAACAGCTTCCTTCCCTTCAAAAAAAAAGAACCCAAAAAGGCAACAAAAACGCTTTTTTTTTTGGCCTTTTCCTGCATTTTTGTTCTTCCTGGCTGCGCTGGCTTGGCCTGAGCCGTGTTTGTGTCCTGCCACGGCGATGGGATCATGGAACAAATCCTTGAGGTGGCTGCAGTGACAGTTGTGCTGTGGAGGAGTAAACAATGATGTAGCAGTTCCACGGGCTGGGGTCACAGCCAGTTCAGCCCATGTGTCTGCAGCTTTTCGGGGCAATTTTCACTTGTTTCTAGTAGACATTTGGCTTCCTGTTTTGGCTTTGCTTTTGTCCCATCCCCTGCAAAATCCATCTCTCCAGGACACCAGGGTCCTCGGGAGCCCAGCAGGGACTGGCACAGGCAGCAAGGGAAACTTTTGCTGGGCTTGTCCTCACTCCTGTGTCCAAGCCAGCCTTCAGACCTTCACTTTCATGACACCAAAACCACCCAGAACATTCAAACCACCCCCCCAACTGTTGCAAAACATTTTGTTCCAAGCTGCTGCTGGAATCCCTGAGGTCCCCGTGGAGGCAGCAGAGCAGCTGCTCTCGCTGTGGATTATCCCTTTCCTCTCAACTGCAGCCTTCATTTCCTCTCCCCTCCTTCCTGGGAGGAACAGCTGCGCCTCTGGAGCCTCTGCTGCTCTTGGAGCAGGGCTGGAAATGCAGGAAATGGGTGACTGTGGAAATCTGCCTCTTCTGAGCGTGAGCCCAGGCACAGCCAGGCATGGGCTGGCAGACGGGGCTGGGAGAGCCAGGGAGCTGCCTCTGGACCTGTTCCCTCCTCCTCATGGCCATGAAATGGTGATTATTCCCAAAAACCCCAGTTTGGGTCCCAAATCCAGAGGGTGGGAGAGCCAGGGAGCGGCCTCTGGACCTGTTCCCTCCTCCTCATATCCCTGAAATGTTGGTTATTCCCAAAAACCCCAGTTTGGATCCCAAATCCAGAGGGTGGGAATGCCTCCCTCAGGTGATCCCAGAACTCTCTCCATCCCCTCCCTCTCTGTCAGAGCACAGATTTGCAGTTCTGCCTGAATTCTGAGGGGTTTTTCAGCAGCTGCAGGGGCTCTTTGTGCTCACACGGGCTCTGGTTGGGATTTCTGAGCCCCTTTTTATCTCCCAGCTGACAGCAGCCTGCTCACCTCGCTGGAGTTGCAGATATGTTTTATCTCCTGGCTCTCAAGCCCTTTCCTAGAGGATCAGGGTGTGTTATCACAGATTGGAGCTGTGGTTTGCTGTTATCACACCTTTTCCTTTCTCTGAGGTGCTCTATAGACAATTTCAAACATGTGCCTTTGCACCATGAGATTTATTTCCCTCGTTTATCGGGGCATTGCAGATAAACTCCATTATTTACATACTGCAGGTGCTTGCTGAGGTGAAAATATTGCTGTTGTTAGATTTCATAATACTAATTTTTAATTACATGGGAAATTAAAATAAAAAGCTAAACCTGCAAATCCATCTCCTCAGCCACCTATTGAGTATTTGATAACAGCACGGGTGAATTTATATCAGTAACATGTAAATAATGGAAGTATTTGTAATTATTTGCAATAAATTATCCAAAGCATGATAAAATGATAAAAACAATCAGTATTCACCCAAGCTTTAAAGGCATTATAGAGATTAAAAAGTCTCCAAAAGTCTTCCCAACCTTCATTCCTCTCCCCTGGGGGCAGCAGGATATTTTAATTCATTTATCCTCACTCCCCAGAGGGGCCCAGAGGTGCTGGTGCTGACTGGGAGCCCCTGGAATATTTGGAATATCTTCATTTCTCCCCATTTTCCCTGGATTGCTCCTGGCTTGCAGCTCCACACAAACCCTGAGTTTCTGATGGGAGAGTGAAAGGTGCAGGGAAGCACTGAGGAGTCCCAGAGGAGCCTCTCCAGAATTCCCTGCTGGATTATTCCCATTTTCCAGGAGGATCCCTGAGATGGGGACACTTTGGGACCTGAAACCAAATCCTCTGCCTCTGAAACTTGTTCTGTGCTCAGAACTTGGTGTCTGCTCATTGTTGGTTTTCATTTTCAGCTTGGGGATGTGCAGAGGCACCAACAGCTGCTGGAATGAACAGAAATTCCCTTTTCCTTGCTTTACCAGGAGTTTCCCTTTTCCATTTGTGATTCTTTCCTCATTTCATTAAAGAAATCCCAGGCACTTTTCAGGGAGGGTGGGTTCATGAGCGAGCAGTTATTTGCATGTATTAATTTTAGTAATTATTTGAGTAGCAAGTGTTGAGTTTTTAAAACTCAAATTTTAGTGTGGATTTTGCAGTGTTAACAGAAAAATGTTCCCTTGAGAAGCCAAAGTCTGGGTGTTTGGAGAGGTTTTGGCACCTTAAAGAACTTTAAAAATAATTAAGGGTTAATGAAAGAGGTGATTTTAGCTGGTGGCAGCACCACACTCAGCTTGGCATGAGGGGATTTCCCAACAATGCAGAACTCCCACCAAACCCTGCCTGCAGAACTGAGGGCCCAATTAAGCTTCGATAATACTTTTCTAATTTTAATCTGCGCTGATTTTGCTGCTCGTTAGGCTGGAGGTGCTAAAGAGGAAGGGTTTTTTTAAAGGGTGAAACATGAAATTGTAAGAAAGCTCGGTGTGGAAGCTGCAAGGCAGTGCACAAGCTGTTATCACCAAATCTCTGCTTCCTGCAGTCATCAGATATCTGGGGCTTTATCAAACGGACACCCCACCCTGTCATTATCGTGCTGGCACTCCAGCTGCAGCTGCTAAAAAAGGCACTTTGAGAAAAACCTTTACTGTGGATTTGGGTTGATCTGCAGTGCCAGAACTGCCAAACTGCCCAGTGAGTTCTGCCCTCAAATTTGTAATTTACTCGGAGTTTCAATAACTTCAAGTATTGAATTCTTAATAAATGCTTTGTTTAATTTCCACCTGCATATTAGAAAATCTGTAGGAAACTGGATTTGTATTTAGGGTTTTGTTTCTCTCTTTATTTATTATTTTTTTAATTGTAGAACTTGAATCTCTCCCTACAAACACAGCTGGATGTCCAGCAAATGGTAACCCCAAAGGAAAAGTTGATGTATTTCATATAAATGTTCACAAAAATGGTGATTTTTCATTACTACATTGCATTTTAAAGAAAAAAATGAGGATTTAAAGTTAAGTGGCGTAAGAGAAAGGGCTGGTGGAAGGAAAATTACAGATTCCATTTGGATCTGGTGTTTGGGGAGCATTTCTTCAGAACAAGAAAACCGAGTAGAAATGAAGTGGTTTAACAAGCAAAAGCTGTTTCCTTAGCTAAAGCTTCCTTGGGAAGGATCTGGGTTATTTAACAATATTTCAGCTGTCAGGGAGCTGCTCTTGGCCACAGCACAGAGAAATGGAGAAGCTGCAGAGTGGAGTCACCGAGTTCTCGTGGTTCATGAAATTAATAAATCTGGTGAGCCCTCAGTAATTCCTTATCATCCTCCCCTGTCTGAATTCGTCCAGAATCCAAATTGCACTAATTGAATCCAACCCCAGGAGATAACCCTGGGGCTGCCCTGAGACTTGTTAACATTTCCAGAGTAATTGGAATTTTTCTGTTACGAAAATGCTTTTCCTTTTTGTTGCTTTCTTTTAGAATCAAAGCTCTCTCCAAACCTCATCCCCAGTTGGGCCATGTACCTGCTGCACCTCGCAGGGTGGATGGAGAGGAAAATGAAATAATTTCATTTCAGCCGCAGCATCTGTTTTCCTAAAGGGTGGGCAGGCCCTGGCACAGCCTGCCCAGAGAAATTGTGGATTTCCCATCCCTGAAGTGTCCAGGGCCAGCCTGGAGCAGCCTGGGATAGAGGAAGGAGTGGGGTGAAGTAAATCATATTTAATGTCCCTTCCCAAACTCGTATTCTAGATTTTGCTGCTGCTGCTTCTCACTGTGCACTGAAGTATCTTAGACTAATTTGCAGCTTTTTGTTTGGAGGGAGGGGAAAGGAGCTGACTTCAGTCCTGATTTCCTGCTGCAGTGACAGCAAAGTGCTGAGATCCAAACCAACTTTAGTTCCAGCTGAGGAGCCGGGGCTGGGAGCGCTCAGGACACAAATCCTGCTCTGCTTCCTCTTGATCTCCCCAGATTGCAAGTGGCAGCTGTTGATGGGCTCAATGAGTGCAGAGCCTGGGGGCCGCTCTGGGTCCTGCTCTCCTGCAAGGCAGGAGCTGGGCTGAGCAGGGCTGAGCAGCTCTCCCCGTGCTGATGGATGAGAGCAGCAGTCCCTGCTCTCGTTTCTGGCACACATCTCCAGCCCTGCTTATCCTTGTTTAATTCACGCTGCAGCCAAGGCTCCCCAGCTCTGGGGTCGCCTCATTTCCATGAGGTGCAGCAGAAAGACAAATGCTCCTGACCTCCCTGTGCTGTGCTGCTTTGAGGTGGGAATATCCTGAGAAAAAACCCCAAATCCTAAAAAAACACAGAGCCACCCCCTCCTCCCTGGGTGCCTTTTGGAGGTTCTTGAAAGGAAACCAACACCTGTTGAAATAGTTACTTCAATGTTTGGCCCAAATCCCAAACAAGGGTTTTTTTTTTCTTTAACAACAAAAACATATGCAGGGGCCAGGGAAAAAGCACAGCTAGTTCTGACATTGTGCTTTTTGTGCTCTGAGTTGGAGGGGCTGTGACTCATTAAGTGATACTAGCACAGGCTTTCTCTCATTTCAAGTCTTGCTTCAGGAATTGCGTGGCAAAATATTGCACAAGAAAGGCAAAGGGGCCTTTCCTGCTCCTTACACGGGACCTTTCCGAGCCATTTGATAGGGAGAACTGGGAATATGTTATAAATCTTCAGCCTGAGGGGATTATCTGCCCTTTTTTTAAGGGAAAGAACCCTAAACCACTTTGTGGGTGGTGCTGAGGGTTTGGGAGCCCCCTGGAAAAGGCTGGACACAACCCTGGGGCTGTTTGCCCACCTCAGTGATCCTGGGGTTCTGTGCTCCATGGGGAGGTTTCATCTCCACAGTCAGCTCCTAGGTCGGGCATTAGTTTGGTCCCTCAGCTCAGGCACAGGGATTTTAACTGTGCAGTTGGAAATTGCTGGTTTCTGGGGGAGATTCTGTGAATAAAAAGTCTTTGAGTTTTCTAGGAATTGTTTGAATGTCAGGAAGATGCGTGCTCAGGGTGAGCTTGTACTCAGGGACTATTTTAATATGAAATTCCTCCCCGGGAGGGTGGGAGGCTCTGGGATGGAATTCCCAGCCCAGCTGTGGTGCCCCTGGATCTCTGGCAGTGCCCAGGGCCAGGCTGGAGCAGCCTGGGATGGTGGGAGGTGTCCCTGCCATGGCAGGGCTGGGATGAGGTGATCCCTGAGGTCCCTTACAACCCAAACCATTCTGGAGTTGTGTGATCCTGCATGGACACTGCCCAGAGTGTTGGCATGGAGCAAACGGGCTGGGCCTTGTCTCTGTGTCCTGTCTGGGTGCTGGCACTGTGCTGTGGGCACCTGGGGCATCCCTGAACATCCTGAACGTCCCTGAGCACCCCTGAGCATTTCTGAGCATCCCTGAACATCCCTGAGCATTCCTCAGCATCCCTCAGCATCCGTGAGCACCCCTGAGCATTTCTGAACATCCCTGAGCACCCCTGAGCATCCCTGAACATCCCTGAGCATTCCTCAGCATCCCAGAACATGCCTGAACATCCCTGAGCATTTCTGAGCATCCCTGAACACCTTCAGCACCCCTGAGCACCCTGAGCTCCCTCAGCACGCCAGCTGAACACCCAGCAGTGTCTCCAGCCCTGGGCAAACCCCTGGACCACGTTACTGCAGGGTGGTTCCTGCAATCCAGTGAAGCTCTGCAGGCCCTCCATGTGTGCCTGTGCCACAGGGAATTCCTGGTGGTGCTTTGGGTGCTCCGTGGCTGGAGGGGTTCTCTGTGAAATCCTCTCTGTGCTTTGTTTGAGAACCTGGCTCTGCCTTTCCCTGGAAATCCCTCCCTGCCCTTTCTCCAGGGCTTTTCCTGCTGCAAGAAACTTGTGGGGAAGGTCGACCCTCCTTTGTGAAAGTTGGATTGATGCCCTTTAATGATTTCCATTCTCAGTGATCACAGTGTGCTGCTTATAACTGTTGAAATTGTGTTTTCCTCCTTCTTTTCTTTCAGCTACAGCTGCAGAAAACCCAATATTTGCAACTGGGGCAGAGTCGTGGCCAGTACTATGGGGGGTCATTGCCAAATGTGAATCAGATTGGGAACAGTGCCATGGATCTCCCCTTCCAGGTGAGTTCTGAGGATTTTTCCTTGGGTTTGGTGAGGAGTTCTGGGCTTGGATGCTGCTGTGTCCCCCCAGGCAGCTGCTGCTCCAGAAGTCACACCTTGCTTTGAAAACTCCTGCTGGGCTGGGATCTGGGGGTATTTTTTATGTTGATTGTGGTAGATTTTAGTTCTCTGAGAGATACAATTCCTGATGGAGTCTGGGAAGATGCTGTAAATTCAGAGCAAAATGGGAGGAAATAAAGATGATGTTGGGGTGGAGGAATTGATGTGCATGTTCTGTGGGAGGAATCCTGGGAGAGGAGGAGAGCAGTGGGACACAAAGTGGTATCAGAATTATCACTTCTTTTTGGAAAGGAAATGTAAGAAAGTCCTGGCTGGGTTTTGTGACTCCAGGAATGATGCACCTTAAACAAAATCAGAGTTTCAGGTGAATATTTTGCTGTTTGAAGCGTGTTTGGACAGAGGATGTTGTCCAAGGACAGGATTAGCTGGTGGATCCTTTGTGAACTCCTGATTTCCACGTTTAGTTGATTTAGAGAGCTCAAAATAATGAACATTTCTGCATTGGTTTTCCTTTTTTGAGCAGTCAGAGTTACAGTTGAGCTCACAAGGATGTGGTGGGAAGGAAATTTTGCAGTTTGTGGTTTTCTGATGAAGGCTGCTTAATAAAGATGGAGAAACTCTTGCTGACCTCCTCTAACTGCTGCTTGAAATAGGTGCAGACAGCTGGATTTGGGCAGGTTGAAAGCTTGAATCTCATGCAAGAGGAGAGGCAAAAGTCTATTTTAACCTTTAATTCTTTGGGGAATGCAGGGCAGAGGTTTGTAGTGGATTGGAGTCCCCAGTGTTACTCCACAGTGTCTCCTCTGTTCAAGCTTTTCTCTTCAGCTTTTTGCTAAGCAGGTTAAGAATTCCTGTTAAACAACAATATTGCAGTATTTCTGTGCTTGATGGACCTGGACTGTTTTAATCCTGACTGCTGAAAAGGGAATATTCAAATATTTACGAATGACTGGAGGAGGAGACAGAAACAAACTATCCTTACACCCTGGGGTTTTTTATATTTTTTCACACACACACACACTAAAAAAAAACCCAAATTGATGTTGTTCCAGATAACAAATGGTGACAAACAACAAAACAAGCCCGTGTGTTTGTAGCAGGGGGAAAAGCTTTCCAGGTTTTTCCAATCTGAGGCTGAGAGCGCGACTGCAAACGTCTCTGGGATGGTGTGAAGGCAGAGCCTGCGTGGTTGTGCCTGCTGGGAGCGTTGGTGTCTGAGCATCTTCTGCTTCTTTGATTTGCAGCACAACGGAGCTCTGGCTGAAGCCTTTGGAGCAGTTCCTGTCTCTTTGGTAAACAAGTTTTTAGGTTTGTGCAAATACGTATTTAGGACTGGTCCCTTAGCCCAGGTGGATACGTATTTGTGCACAGCTGTGCCCTGCACAGGAGTTATTGCTTCACCCCAGGGCTGCCCCACAAAGCCAGGCTGTGCCATGCATCCCAGTCTGGAACGTGCAAATAATTCCTGTGCAGGCTCCCTGCACTTGCTGTCGTGTGGCTCTTTCTGGTTTTTGGGGGTTTCTTTGGTGCAGCCAGGGGATTATCCAGTCTTGGCCTGTGGTTTCAGCAATCTCTGAGCATGTGCACTCAGCCTGCATGTTTAAATCATGGGGAAGGGCAGAATGAATTCCCAAATCCTGCTTGGCACCAGGAGGCACCAAAGCATCATCCAGCAGTAGGTACCACTCCTCCTTCCCCCCCATCCCCCTCACTGGGTTCATTTCCTGACAAATCCTGAAAGGACACTTGGAGAGCACGGAGCTTTTTCCTTCCTGTCTGCATTGAGCTGCTTTTCCCATGGTTTGGGGGCTTTGGGGTCTGCTCTCAAACCCTTGAATGTTCTTCAGGGGAGTGAAACCCTTGTAGTTCTTCATGTTCCCAAATACAATCAGTGCTCAGATCTATTAATTATTTTTAATCAGTTTTTCTCCCTAGAGTTAAATATCTCATGCTATGCAGAGATGGGGAGTTTTAATCCAGGAACACCATCCTGGTGTTTGGCCCTAAATAAATTTCATAGGAAGGTTGCAGAGAGCAGCCAGACCTGCTGGAGGTGATACCCATTTCCTCAGGTGTTTTCTGTTCCCCTAAATTCAGGATTCTTTTGGGATCCTGGTTCCTGGAAAGCCAGGGAACAGCATTGCCCCCAAATCCCTCTTTCTGTGAGCTGTAGCCCTGATCTGGGACACATTCTATGTTTGTGCCACTGCTGCACTCAGATGAGATTTTTGTTGTGTTTTTCATAAGGAAATTGTGCCAGTGAAAGGTAAAACCCTACGAAATAGCTGTTTTTACATGGAACTTTTTGTCTTTCTAATTTTCTGCCTTGGTCTCCCTTTAAATTCCAGGTGAGCCCTGTGCTCAGGGCTGGCTGCTCCTTTTTTAGCAGCACTGTGCTGACACCACTGACATAGGAAATTGCTTTTCCTGTTGACCTTCCAGGCACGTATTTGCAAGTTTTGCTGCCTTTTGGGCTGTAACAACAGCAAAAAGGAGGAGTTTGAGACCTTTTGTCACTTTGGAATGATGAATATTCCCACTTGTGTGTGGGGATTGTTGCTCAGTGCTCGCAGCAGAGATTAAAGCACCGTGTTTGAATTTAAACCCCTTAAAATTGAGATTCTATCTGAGATTTCTCAGCCAAGTGAGGAAGTGAAGCACAAACCCCATGATCTGAAGTGCTGAGAGTCCTGTAAAAAGTCACTGTGCTCCTTTCTAGTCCCCTGTTGCCTTAAATATTCTGCTGCATATAAAATGTTGGCCCTGAAATGAGAAAATAAACACCACAGCCCCTCTGCAGCTCTGTTAACACAGCCTGTGTGTGCAGAGAGGGTGAGGAGCCCAATATTTGCTGAAGAGAAAAGGGTTTAAAATAGTAGAAAGGCTCTTTAAAAAGTTCATACAAACAAAGCCTTTCAAAATAAATGCAAAGCTTTATAGAAATAATCTTTTCAACAGCCAAAGCTGACACTTGGAAAAAAAAGAAAAGCAAAAAAGCCAAAGAAAAAGGGATGAATGTGGGAGCCAGATGGTTTCATGGCTTGGCAGACAGGACAGTGCATTTGCCACGTGCAGCACCTGAATGGAGGAGGAAATTTTGGATTTCCAAACAGATGGTGTTGAGGGACTCAGCAAAGCTGTTCACATTGGCAGGGAGTGCAGGGCTGGGGAGGATTTCTCTCCCTGGAGAGCCATAAATTGCTGCTGGAGTACGAGCAGAGATTGACCCCTCGGTGCTTCCTCCGTCCCCCCGGTACGCACTGGGAAGGGCTGTGGAAAATGTGAGAGTTTTCCAGTTCAGCCTGGGAATTCATCTTCCCTGTCCTTCCCCTGCCATCCTCCTGCTCTGAAATCATCTGCTCAGGATGTCAGTGAGATAAGAGTCCAGGTGGGATCATCCCACCTCGGGTCACTGAAGGAGCTGAAAATCACTTCAAAGCCATCCGACAGAGGAGGAAGGAAACTGCTTTTCTTTTTCTTTTCATTCTCTCAGTGTCCCCTTCAAATAAATGTGCTGCAAGGAGGGGTGAGAGGCAGCCCTGGGAGCGGGCAGCGTGTCCTGGGGAATGCTGAGCTCAGCGTGCAGCTCCTCCTGCATCTCCTGGCCCGGGTCAGGCTCTGGCATGTTCCACCCTGCATGCTGCACCGAGGGCATGTGGCCAGCGCCTGGCAGCTCTGCCGCGCTCAGCCCGGGGCTTCAGGGCTGCCAGGCTGTGAGGGCAGTGCTGGGCCAGGCCAGGGCGCTCCAGCATGGCCCTTCTGGAGGAGGCAGCTTTCCCAAAAAGCTGTGGAGGAGAAACAACCACACAACGTGCACATGGTGTTTGGAGTGGGACTGCTCAGAGCGAGCCAGCCTGGCACAGCAGCAGGAGGAGGAGGAGGAGGAGGCTCTGGGCAGGCTGGGCTGTCCCCTGGGGGTAATGGCCGTGTCTCTCCCAGACCCCGTTCCAGTCGTCGGCGCTGGACACGAGCAGGACCACGCGGCACCACGGGCTGGTGGACAGAGTGTACCGGGACCGGAACCGCCTGGGCTCGCCCCACCGCCGCCCGCTCTCTGTGGACAAGCACGGCCGCCAGATATCCTTGGGGACAGGGCTGTGCCCGGCCGTGCCTCCTGCTGCATCCCCGGGGGTGCCACACCATCCATCCCTCCTGCTGCATCCATCCCCAGGGGTGCCACACCATCCATCCCTCCTGCTGCATCCATCCCTGGGGGTGCCACACCATCCATCCCTCCTGCTGCATCCATCCCCGGGGGTGCCACACCATCCATCCCTCCTGCTGCATCCCCAGGGGTGCCACACCATCCATCCCTTCAACTCCATCCATCCCTGGGGGTGCCACACCATCCATCCCTCCTGCTGCATCCATCCCTGGGGGTGCCACACCATCCATCCCTTCAACTCCATCCATCCCCGGGGGTGCCACACCATCCATCCCTTCAACTCCATCCATCCCCGGGGATGCCACACCATCCATCCCTCCTGCTGCATCCATCCCTGGGGGTGCCACACCACCCATCCCCTCTAGTTCCCCACAGAGAATCTGTGAGTTTGGTGGTTCTGACAGGATAATTGGGGTTATTCTTGGGCTGAGGTTTCCTGCTGGAGTGGAAGTGTTGCTGCCTTAACCTGGCCCACGTGGACAGCTGTCCCTATGGCACCGTGTACCTGTCCCCGCCGTCGGACACCAGCTGGAGGAGGTGGGTGTCCCCGTGCTGGGCTGTGGCTGTGCTCTGGCCCTGCAGCACTGGGGATGGTGCCTTTAGACATTCAGAAACTCACTTTGGAATTTAGTGCTCGTTTTAGATGAGTGTTAAAATTGAGGTGTCTGCAAGTGATACCTTTTTAAAGGTAAATCCTTAAAGTTTAATCTTTAAAAATCTTTAGAAATCCAGATGTTCCCAGGCACAGCCCAAGACTTGGATATTTCTCAGGGTGCAGAAACTGGGCTGGGAATGTTCCAGTGGGAAGGAACACAGAGTTATACTTTGAGGGTGGCCACACTTAAAATTCATCCTGAGATGTGTTGGCCATGAAAATTCCCATCTCCACAACATCCTGAACCATTCCTTTTCCTCCTCCCAACAGGAATGTTTGTTTTAACCACAACAATAACCAAAGTATGGTTAAACAGCTTAAAAATGGCATTATTTGATCATATTTAATCTGAACAAAGCAGATAAAACTCTGTTCTAACAAGGGCAACCAATTTATCCTGTGTTCCTCTCAATCCCATTATTGCAACAATTGCTCTTCAAACTTGAACTAATTTGTTCTGCAAATTGATTGTTTCACCAGGAAATTCTGCCTGGTTTCTGCCATATAGAGAGTTTTGGCTTTTAATGCACAACATTGAGGTTTTACCAAGTTGCTGCTTTTATCTCAGAGGAAAATTTGTTTTATTTATTGAAGCTGACAATAAAAATATTGTGGGTTTCGCTTTCTCTCAGGACAAATTCTGATTCTGCCTTGCACCAGAGCACCATGACTCCAGCTCAGCAGGAGTCCTTTTCAGGAGGGTCACAGGACATGCAGCAGAAAAGAGGTGAGCAGAAAAAAAAAAAGAGATAAAAATATTTCTACCAATGGAATCCCCACAGACTGGGCTCTGTGTGTTTGTAAAATTCAGGAGTGCTGACACTTCCTGTGACAGCAGTTGGATCACATTCACCTTTCTGGCTGCTGAAATCCAGGAAAAATGACACAAAACGAAGGGAGAAGTTTTTCCTGAGCCCCAGATGATAAAATTGAGGAGGATCCTCTGGGCTGGGGGAGGGTTGGAGGAGCTCCTGGGGCAGAGTGGAATTTCCAGAATCTCAGTAGGGACCTGCAGGGAAGGAGCAGAGGCTGCACCCCGAGTTTATTCTGGCTGGGGGATCCCCAGGAGCATCCCTGGGAGAGGGAGATTCCTGAGGATCCCAGAACAATTCCAGGTTGGGAAAGGAGGCAGATTCCCGAGGATCCCAGGGCAATTCCAGGATGGGGGAGAAGCAGATTCCCGAGGATCCCAGAACAATTCCAGGATGGGAAAGGAGGCAGATTCCAGAGGATCCCAGGGCAATTCCAGGCTTGGGGAGAAGCAGATTCCAGAGGATCCCAGAACAATTCCAGACTGGTGAGAGGCAGATTTCAGAGGATCCCAGAGCAATTCCAGGCTTGGGGAGAAGCAGATTCCCGATGATCCCAGAGCAATTCCAGGATGGGGGAGAAGCAGATTCCCGAGGATCCCAGAACAATTCCAGACTGGTGAGAGGCAGATTCCAGAGGATCCCAGAGCAATTCCAGGATGGGGGAGAAGCAGATTCCAGAGGATCCCAGAGCAATTCCCGGCTGGAGCAGCTCCGGCACCCTCAGCTCTGGTGCCCTCTGCTGGGCCCTGCTCCTGCTCCAGCTCAGGAAAATCGGGAATTGCTGATCCTAAAGGGCTTTAACAGCCTTCAAATCCCTGCTCCCAAAGAAAACTCCAAAATTTAACCCTTCAACAAACACCTACATCCTGGGAAGTTCCAGCAATCAAATAAGTTCTCAGCAATTTTTTATTGTTTCATCCTCCTCAAGAATTTAAACTTTGTAAGATTTTCCCAAAGGTTAAACTGAGAAGCTGAATATTATTGATTATTAATGATTCCTTTTCATCTCTTTTTTAGTTTTATTGCTGACTGTCCCTGGAATGGAAGAACCCACCTCTGATGCAGACAAAACCCTCTCTAAGCAAGGCTGGGACACTAAAAAGGTGGGGATTGCACCTTTCAAAGAGTAGAAATTTTATTTTCTGAACATATTTAGATAAATTAATGCTTTAGTCACTGTCAGTATTAATAAACTACTTGAGATTGGAGATTAAATGCTGTATTTAAAAACAAATAATAACTATTAGAGCAGAAAGAGCATTTTATGTGGGTGTGAATGCACAGGCTTGGTTATATGAGGAGAAACTCTCAAAATTTAAGATTTATTGGACCAATAAAACAAAAAAAAAAGATAAATATCTTCTAAGAGCTCCCAGATCTTACACAGAAATGATTAAATTGAACTTATAAATTGAAATATTTCTGAGGCAAGAGCCTCCAGCAGCATCTTTGCCTTCAAATCTCTCTCGCTTCTCTTTCAGACTGGGTCATCGAGACCTAAATCCTGTGAAGTTCCAGGAATCAAGTAAGTTCTCAGCAATTTTTTATTTTAAAGGCACTGAGATCTTTAAGAAGAACTGTGGATTGAATATCCTATTGCTTTGGAATTTTCTGGGAAGGTTCTAGGTACAAAACAAGACCCTCTGAGGGTCAGAAATACTAATAATATCTTTATGGAATTTCTTGTAAAAGATACTTTAAAAGCTCAAAAACTCTTCTTAACTGTTAAATACATTTTAAAAAGCTCAAAAAATCTTCTTTATGAATTTTTCTTGTGAAATAAATTTTAAAAAGCTTTAAAAAATCTTCTTAATGAAATTTTCTTGCTAAATACATTTTAAAAATCTCAAAAAAAGTCTTAATAAAATATTCTTGTTAAATACATTTTAAAAGGTGAGAGATATCTTCCTAGTGAGATTTTCTTGTTAAATACATTTTAAAATCTAAAAAAAAATCATAATAAAATTTTCTTGTTAGAAACATTTTAAAAAACTCAAAAAAATCTTCTTTATGAAATCTTCTGGTTAAATACATTTTAGAAAGCTCAAAAAAATCTTAATGAAATTTTATTGTTAAATACATTTTTAAAATTAAAAAAAAATCAATAAACTTTTCTTGTGAAATACATTTTAAAAATCTCAAAAAACTCCTAATGAAATTTTCTCATGAAGTAAATTTTAAAAAGCTAAAAAAAAATCTTAAATTAATTTTTCTTGCGAAATAAATTTAGAAAGTTCTGTGCAGACTGAGCTGTGAATGAATTTGTTTTTTCTCGTGCCTGCAGCATCTTCCCCTCGGCCGAGCAGGAGAACACTACAGCCCTGATCCCTGGCACGCACAACACGGGCGGCTCGCTGCCAGACCTGACCAACATCCACTTCCCCTCGCCCCTGCCCACGCCCCTGGACCCCGAGGAGTCCTCCTTCCCTGCCCTGAGCAGCTCCAGCAGCACGGGCAACCTGGCTGCCAACCTGACCCACCTGGGCATCAGCACTGCCAGCCAGGGTGAGCAGAGCCCTGCTTCTCCTTGGCCTTGGGTCGCGTGTGCAAAAAACGGGGATTTATTTACTCACAGGACCTTTAGCTGCTGTTCTTGATGCTTTTTGGGGATTGGATTTGGGGCCTTTTTTATTTTTCATTTCTTAAAATTTTTAAATTTTTTTTTTATTTTTAATTTTTTTAAAATTAAATTTTTAAAAATATTTTCATTTTTAATTTTTAAAATAAAATTAAAATTTTTCATTTTAATTTTTTTAATTTTAATTTAAAAATTATTTAAAATTTTTTTATGGTTTAAATTTTTTTTTTTTTTTTATGTTTTCATCAACAAAGATGATTGTTTGTTGTTTTTTTTTTTAATGATCAGTGACAGTCTCTTGATTCCTAGAATAGCAATGAGGAGTTGTAGCCAAAAATACAAATCTATTTCCTGTGCTGGGCAGGATTCCCTTTCCCACTTCTCCTGGACTGGGAAAAGGAAATGACTGCAATAGGTGAGTTTGGGAAGCAAGAAGAGAATTTAACCCTTTAAAGGATTTGGCCATGTGGGGACAGAGTGGGGCAGCACTTTCAGCTGCAAAGTCCCCCTTTCCCCTTTTCACTTTTCAGCATCCTTGGAGGAGTTTTTGGGCTCCAGAGTTTCAGGGATGGCTTTAGAAATCATGATTTCAGCCACAGTGGATCTCCACATTTTTCCCCCATAATTAGCAAAGTAAATGATATGAACCCAAACTGAATGTAAAACTGCTTTGAAAACGTTCCCTGATCTGCCAAAGATAGAAGAAATTGAAATTTCCTCGCTGACTTCATTGCAGCTTCTCTCTGGAGCTCACCCCACCCTTCATGCAGTGCCCCCTCAGCCTTGGGTGCTTTCCAAACTGATTTTCCCACCCTTCCCTTGCTGCTGGAAGCTCCCCGAGTGTCCTGTGCCCTGTGCCCTGCTCAGGGCTGTGCCCCAGCACCCCGAGGGGACGTGGGCACACAGCACTGCCAGGTGCCAGCGCCTTGGTGCCCACAGGAGTGCCAGTGCTGGGCTGGGCACCTGCCTGCCCGAGCCCCTTCTCCTGCTGCCCCTTGGCAGCCTGGCCTTCCTGGCAGCCCTGAGCCCGTGCCAGTGCCCGGGAGCTGCGGGCTCCTGTGAGTTCTCCTGCTCACGCTGTCTTGGCCTCAGATCCTTCCCTCATTTCCTCTGGGGTGAAGCAGAAAAGAGGGGAGGGTTCTAAACTCCCAGATTTTTGGCTTGGTCTGAACAAAATGATGATATCTGGGTTGTTTATCCTCACCCCGTGCCAGGCTGTGGCTCCTGGCAGTGTGGTGGACATTTCCTGCCCTGCTGTGCCATTAAAAACGGGGCTCTTCCTGCATAACCAGTTCTGCTTCTGCTTTTTCCATTAAAGAGGTGTTTGCTTTTACAGTACCTCAAGTGCCCTCTGATAAGGCTGGTTCCAGGATTTGTTATCTCAGCCCCAGAGCCTGAGCCCACACAAACAGAGCAGAACCTGCATTTCCTGGGCTGCCCGAGTGCAGGTGTGCGGTGTGCAGCCCGCGGTGTCTGAGCTGCTGAGGCTGCTCTGCCTCTTCCAATTCCTCAGCCTGGCCACCAGCCCCACCTAGCGTGCCTGGGCTTGAGCCAGGACAACCCACAGGGCTCTTCCTCTCATCCTGATGCTCCTCAGCCTGACCAAATTAATTACAAATCACCTAACGAGCTCCCGCGCCATCAGCCAAGGTGCCTCCGGTGCTGCTCGCTCGGGCCGCTCTTTGCTCTGGGTTTGGGGAATTCCTTTGGGTCCAGAGCTCAGCAGGGCCCTGCCCTGTCCCTGCCCTGTCCCTGCCCTGTCCCTGCTGTTCTGAGGGTGTTTTTTGTTCCCAGCAGGAATGACGACGACACCGGCCCCGTCCCAGCACCGCCAGCCCAGCGTCAGCCCCCTGTCCCTGGGCACGGACTCACGGCGACCTCAGTCCCAGCAAATGTCCCCCACGCTGTCCCCACTGTCACCCATCACTCAGGTAGGAGCTCAGGGGCAAGCCAGGCTTCCCAGTCGCATCTATATTGGTTTAATTTGCTTAATCAAAGAGCCACAGGGACACTGGGAAGGAATTCCTGGCTGGGAGGGTGGGGGGAAATGGCTGCTCCATGCCTGGGAGTGCCCAAGGCCAGGCTGGACTGGGCTTGGAGCATCCTGGCAGAGTAAAAATGTCCCTGCCCATGGGAGAGGATGAGCTCTAAGGTCCTTTCCAGCCCAAACCATGATTCCATGAACTTCATCTCTTGTTCTGTAATTTCTTCCTTTAAAGGTGTTCCTTAATTCAGAACCTAAAACAGGAGAGGTTTGTAGAGGGGACAGATATTACTTGCTCCTTTCTAGAGCCTTGATAAAAACCATCTCTTAGGCCACATTTTCTTGTCCCAAAGTGAACTGTGAAATTTGAAAGCCATTTCTCTAATTTATGACAGAAACTCAGTTAACTTTTAAAATTGATTTTATTGTGGCTCTGTGACTGCCCAGGTGGGTGATTTCTGACCTTGAGATTCAATCGGTTTATACAGGATGGTTTTGGCTTGGAGGGAACCTTAAACCTCATCCAATTCCCCCCTGCCAGGGCCAGCAACATCTCAGAGCAGCTTCTTGACTCTCTGAACCTTTAGGTGCCATTTTTACCACACCAACCAAGCCCGACTCCACTTTGTTGGTGTGAAGAGCCATCCCTGCCAGGCGGCTGACGCCGCTGCTTGTTTTGCAGGCCGTGGCCATGGATGCACTGTCCCTGGAGCAGCAGCTCCCCCCGTACCCCTTTTTCACCCAGACCAGCTCCCAGCAGCAGCAGCAGCCGGCAGTGGCCAGCTCCCTGCCCCAGCCCCCCCCTCTGCTGCAGAGCTCGGGGCTGCAGAGGGGCCCCCAGCTGCCCCCCCTGTCTGTCACGGTACCCTCCAGCATCCCCCAGTCACCCCCGGGCAGCCAGAGCCAGCCCTCCGTGGGCATCGACATCAACTCGGTGAGTCTGGCAGGGGCTGGCCCTGGCAGGGCTGGGAGTGCCCACTGTAGGCTGGCATGGGCACTGCGGGCTGGGATGGGCACTGTGGGCTAGCGTGGGCACTGTGGGCTGGGGATGGGCACTGTGGGCTGGGATGGGCACTGTGGGCTGGGAGTGCCCACTGTGGGCTGGGAATGGGCACTGTGGGCTGGGGATGGGCACTGTGGGCTGGGAATGGGCACTGTGGGCTGGGAATGGGCACTGTGGGCTGGGAGTGCCCACTGTGGGCTGGGAATGGGCACTGTGGGCTGGGAGTGCCCACTGTGGGCTGGGAATGGGCACTGTGGGCTGGGAATGGGCACTGTGGGCTGGCCCTGGCAGGGGCTGGCATGGGCACTGTGGGCTGGGAATGGGCACTGTGGGCTGGCATGGGCACTGTGGGCTGGGAAATCTGCTTGGACAACCCCTGGGCATGAGGGTGTGAGGGAGGCTGAGGTAAACTTCAAATGGTTTTGGTTAAATGAACCTTTAAGTGTTTTCTAGAGGGAATTTTTGTGGCAGGTTTGATTAGACCCAGCTTAAATCCATCAGCCTTTACTGAGGGATTTTCAGGGTGTTCAGTGTCCCCCAACACATCAGGATACAGATTGGGGGAACTCCCAGAGCCTCAAGGGAGAGTCCAACCACAGCAACCATTTCCCAATTAAATACCAGATGGAAAATTTACTTTCCAAAAGTTGTCTAGAACCAGGTATTCTCTGCAGGATCACTACTTAGAGCCCTTTTATTTGGAGGAATTTTATTCCAAAATGGGACTTGTGGCTGCCTCCAGTGCCCTGAAGAATTGGAACAGGGATTTATGGACAGATCCATTTTCCTGCTTGTTCTGAGGTGGCCTGTTAGGAAATGTTCTGTGTCAGCAGCTGAAAATCCCAGATCAGGAATCAGAGGCCAGGAAAGGAGGGAGGTCCCAGCGCCCCCAGCCCCTCCTGCCCTGGGGGTCCCAGCCGGGGTGTCCTGGCAGTGCTGGAGGGACAGGATTGGCTTTGGCAGTGAAACAAATCCATCCTGCTGACCTGCACTCACTTGTGGATGGAGTTTCAGCAGCTGGTGCTCCTTGAGAGCAGCTGCTTCCCTCCCAGGCTGGGGAGGGGAGCAGGGAAGGGCAATCCAGCAGTGGAGAGGATCCCACCCCACTCAAAACCTGTCCCTGTTTGATTCTAATCCTCATCTAGCACCAGTACAGACAATTCTGATCTCATCCTTTGCTTTCTGTGTTGCTTTCCTCATCCTAAACCTCTTTATGACCTGAACTTTTAGGCTGCTGTGTTTATCTTCTAAAGCAACTCAAGTAATTCCTAAATAAACTGATTTAAAGCCACTTTATCAAAAAGCCTTTGGAGCTGTCACAGCCTCGCTGGCAACTTCTGCACAGGTTTTGTAAAGCACAATTGAAATGTATTTGTAGTTTGTACAACCTTCTGACAGGTTGTAAGTGGCAATGCAGAGCAAAAAGAGACATTTTATTGGGATTTACAGAATTTGGGGTCAAAAACTGGCAGTGCAGAGTTCTCCCACACTCCAAATCTGGTTAAATTCACTGGAGTGCAGGTTCTCCTCAGTCATCCCTTAATTTCTAATGGAAATAAAATAAGAAGAGCTGGGCTACTCTTCATGTTAATTAGTGCAGCATTATTTAAATCCCATTAATATTACTAATTTGTTCCAAGCCAGGGTTCTTTATGATGGGAATAAATCCTGGAAAGTAACTTCTCAGGACAGCTGAGAAGAGTATAAAAACCCCAGCTAAAGGCTGCAGAGCACAGTGTGAATTCCTGGGGGTGCCTGCTCCCTGTCCTGGGGTGCAGGGGAGTTTGGGGCTCAGGTTTATCAGCCAGGTGTTCTCACCTGCCCCGTGCTGATAACACAGCTGGAGGCAGGGCAGCACCCACTGAGCACACACGGGGGGCTGCCATGCTGCTGAAGCATGAATGACATTCCTTTTGAATTATTCCCAGCTTCCAAGACTTCTCTGCCCTAAATCCTTGGCTGCCCTGATTTTTTGAACACATTTTGAAGCGAGCAGAAGTGAGACAGGCAGGAAATGCTCCCAGCTGTCCCAGAGCTCTCCCCAGTTTGGGGACCTCACTGACACAGCCCTGTTTTCCCCCACAGAGCCGAGGAGGGTGGTTTCCCCAGCAGGTGTGGGTGTTTTGCAGGCTCCCCAGTGCAGAGTTTAACTGTGTGTTGTTCTGTAGGCCTCACTCCAGCAGTACCGCAGTAATGCTGGCTCCCCAGCCAACCAGTCTCCCACCTCTCCTGTCTCCAATCAAGGCTTCTCTCCTGGCAGCTCCCCTCAAGTAAGGGACTCTGTGCTTCCACAGGCCTTGCTTCTCGTGTGTGTTTGAGCTGGATTTCTCCATCACTGCCCCATAGTTGTCTCACTGTGGTCCGTGTGTGCCTCATGCATCACCGACGCCCTCCATCCCCACTCCCACAGGGCTTCAGGAGCTGCTGAGTTGCCTTTTGCAGTGAGCAGAGAGCCACAGGATCAGGCTGCTGGTGGAGCACTGGGGTGGTGTTTGTTTGGGGGGCAGAACCTCCAGGTAGAGCCCTTTCAATGGCCAGGGTGCCAGGGCAGCTGATGGGAGGGCAGCAAAGGGGCAATTTCGGTGCCTCCTGCAGCAGGAAAACCCCTGGGCACTAAATATTAAATATTTACACTAAATATCCCAAACTGATTTAGATCAGGATCTTTTTTATGTGAGAACACACCCAGTGAGAGAAAACACTGGAGAAAATGCTCTTAAAATGAGCAGCTTGTGGCTGGCAGGGATTGGGTTCCCAGCACACTCCCTTGCATGCCAGCTGCTTCTCCTTGCTCTGCCTGTATCTCCTCACACATCCACATGGCCTGGATGGAAATCACAGCTTGGGGGAGTGTGTGATCCTCTGAAGGGGAGGTTTTTACCTGCCAGCAGCAAGAAATTAAACCCAGGCATAATTGGAGGGTGCCCCAGTGTAAGAAGGTGCATTTTCAGTGCCTGATGCTGCTGAAAGAGCCCCAGCTGGCTGCTCTGGACAATCCCACCTGGAGAAAAGAAGTGCAGGGAGTTCTTCCAGAGCATCACAAGAGTCTGAAAATCCATTTTCTGTTTCATCACTGAACGGTGAAGGCTGTAAGGAGGATCCTTTCTAAATAAGTGCTGCCCCTTCATGGTTGCCAGGCAGAAGCTCCAGGTCTCCTTCATTAGCCAGGTGATGGTAAGCTCAGCCCTGGATCCGAGTGGCAGGAATTGTCTGCATTTCCTTAACCCTGCCTCAAGTGCTTCTTAACCTCTCTCTCTGCCTGCTGCTGTGAGTTCTGTGTGCCTCCAGAAACCAGCACTGTCCCCTAGAGCAGAGCATGCTGCACACTCAGTTCTCACTGGGCAGTGCATCCACATTTGGGGTTTATGTTGATTTATTTCCCCCCCCCACCTTTGATTTCTCAATCACTCTGGCTTGGTTTTGTCCCCTCTGGTCAGTGCCAAGGACCAGAGCACACACTGGGCTGTGATTTTCCTGCTGGTTTTATCCTGTAAAAACTTCCTCAGGTTTTGCTGTGTTTGACAGGGACACCACGACTCTTGACTGAAGGCAGAGGATTTATTAATTCTTCTCTCTGTAGTTTTGGCCTCTTAAATGCCCCCAGAATTCTTTAGTTTTGCTAAATTAAAACTGAGGTGGATTCGGTGCCTCCAGGAATGCCCCAAAGCTGGTGGTGGTCACAGACATGAAGTGTGGAGAGGAGGAAAACCAGTTTGGAGGGGAAATGGGGTTGGGTGTGGAGATGGAGCAGCTGCAGGCAGCAGAACCCCTCAGTCTGCCCAGAGTGAAGGCAGAGCATCCACTGTGGAGCACCTGGCACTGCTGAGTGCCTCCACGTGCTCCTCTTCCTCCCTGATGCCAAAGGACATTCCCTGACCCACAAACCCCCTGTGGGCTTTGATTTGTGTCCCACAGGTTCCCCTCCACGCTCCCAGCTCTGCCCAGCCCCTGCTCCCCTGTCCCAGCCGTGTGTGTGTGTCCCACCAGTGCTCCCAGTGCTCCCAGTGCCCGCGGGGCCGGGAGAGCTGTGCCTGCCCCAGCTCTGTGTTTGCATGGCTTCCACCCCGGTGCCTGGGCTCTGCTCCCCTGCTCTCACCTCATCCTGTTCCAGTCAGACACAAACACTCTGCTCTAGTGCCTCTGACCTGGAGAACTGGTAGGTATGTGGAGATGTGGAGATGGACATCCCGGCCGGGGACTGGGCGTGGTGTTTCCTCACGGTCACTCCATGGACCCCAGAGGGTGCTCTGGTGGCTCTCCAGTGCCTCTGGAGATGGTGTTTGCACAATGGCCTGCCTGCAGTTGTTGTGAATGATCCTGAGGCTCTGAGGTGTTGAAGGAATGACATTTCCAGTGGGGATTTTGGGTTTCCTTTGGGAATTTCTGTGCTTGCAGCTGTAGGAACCAGCACACGTCACAGGAGGAGCAAACCCAGGCTGGGCTGGGTGGGAGGCTCTGACCTGGACTTGCACAAGCACATCCTGCTCTCCTCCTGATTTCTTCTCATGTTCCCCAGAGGTTTTTGGGATGGAAACAGTGCTTGGTGAAGCACAAAGATTTTAGGGATTATCCTCATTTTGGGAATTGTCCTCTCATTCCCATTCTGTGGAATGTAACCACAGGAGTGAAAGGCGCAAAATACCTCGATCCCCTTTGGAGCTTTCAAATGTCCTTTGGATTTTGGTGTTGGTTTTGCTTCCTGTCAAGTCTGTGCCATCCCAAAATTCACATTTTCCTTGGAAATGGTTATAAACCTTAGGTTGGACTGCATTTAGGTTGGTTAAAACCCCCAAATTTACTTTAAGCGGTGCTTTGCTTTTCTCCTGTCAGCATCTTAGCAGTGGCTCTTGTAGTGTTTGATCCCTCCTGGTGTTTGATCCCTTTGTCCTGGGATCCAGCAGCTCTGGAGTGTTGATAAATTGGTGATAAATTGGAAAAGTTTCCACCCTGGGATGTGACAGCCCTGGGGTCTGCCTGGAAGTGGGGAGGTTTTTGAGGAATATCTTTGTGCTTCTTTCCCCTCATGGAAGGGGCAATTCAGGTGATTTTTGAATTATTTTTTTATACAAGATGGGTTTTTTTTGAGGGTCTAAAATCCGTGCCTGTTCTGATTATTCCTAAACTTTTCCTGAATTTCCCATGCTTAAGTTTTTAAGGAGGCCATCTGTGGCCTTCTGCTTTTGCCATGTGGATAAACCAGCAACTGAATTTTGTTTTCCAAGACTGAGACAACCACTCCATGGAAATTGTCTTTCAGAGATGTTCTCTTTGTCAGTTAATGGTTTTTATTTTCAGCTGGAACATCAGAATTTAGAATTTTAAATCAGGAGTAGTGGTGCTGATTTTATCTGGCATTTTTGATCAGGGTTAAAACATGGACCTCAGATTCTTGGTCACCTTTAGAATAATTGATAAGTGATGGAGAATAAGTGAGGGACTGGACGTTCCTGCTCCGTGAGGGTCCTGAGGGATCTTTGTGGTCCTGAGGGATTCCCTCCTGCTCCCTGTGGATCCTGTGGGATCCCCTGGGCCGTGAGGGCCCCGGGTGATTCCCGCCTGCTCCGTGCTGATTTCTCTGAATTCCCGGATTTCTTGGAATTCCTGGATTTCTCTGGAATTCCCAGATTTCCCTGAAGTCCCAGATTTCTCGGAATTCCCAGGTTTCTCAGCATTCCCGTTTTTCTCAGCATTCCTGTTTCTCTCAGGATTCCCAGATTTCTCAGAATTCCAGTTTTTCCCGGCATACCCAGATTTCTCAGAATCCCCCAGATTTCTCAGCATCCCCAGATTTTCAGCATTCCCGGGTTTTCAGCATTCCCGTTTTTCTCAGCGTTCCCGTTCATTCCCGGCATTCCCGCTTTTCCCGGCGCGCCGGGGGCAGTGGGGGTTTTGCACCATGAAGCTCTGTTTTGTTTTCAGCATTCTTCCATGCTGGGCAGTGTTTTTGGGGACTCCTATTATGAGCAGCAGATGACAGCTAGGCAGGCTAATGCCCTCTCCCACCAGGTGAGCAAATTCATCTCGGGCCTCCTCGGCCCCTCCCGCCTCAAATTAACCCCAATTAACGCCTGGTTAATTTACGTCAGTCCCCGTTTGTCCATGTAGAGTTCTCCTGCTTTTTGTTTGTTTCTTGTTTTGTTTGGTTTCCCTTCCTCCCCTCTCTTTGTCCTCCCCATCCCACGCAGGTGTTCTGCCAAAAAAATGGGAGATCAATTAAAAATATTTATAATAATGAGGCTTTTAGAATGGGAGATCAATTTTAAAAATATATAATAATCAAGCTTTGAAAATGGGAGATCAATTAAAAAATAGATAATAATGAAGCTTTTAGAATGGGAGATCAATTAAAATTATATAATAATGAGGCTTTGAAAATGAGATATCGATTTAAAAATATATATATTAATAATGAGGCTTTGAAAATGAGAGGTCAATTAAAAATAGATATTGAAGCTTTTAAAATGAGAGATCAAGTAAAAATATATATAATAATGGGAGATCAATTAAAATATATATAATAATCAAGCTTTTAAAATGGGAGATAAATTAAAAAATATATATAATAATCAAGCTTTTTAAATGGGGTATCAATTTAAAAAATGTATAATAATGAAGCTTTTAGAATGGGAGATCAATTAAATATATATAATAATAAAGCTTTTAAAGATTCAAATAATGCCAGGCAGCTTTGAAAAGGGAGAATAGTGAAACAAAAATGTTTAAGCAGTGAAAATCAGCTTGGAAAAAGGAATTCTGCTGGGCAGAGACCTCAGGGCGAATTCATCCCTTAATTTCCCTCTCCACCCTCCAGCAGAGCATGGATGGATTAAATTATTGAATTTAATTCTGGGATTAAATTAATTAAATTATTGAATACTTAAACTGGGGTGTGTCCTGGAGGGAAATCTGCTGGGCAGAGACCTCAGGGAGAATTCAACTCTTTATTTCCCTTTCAGTCTTCCACCAGTGGATGGATCGAATTGATTAAATTATTAAATACTTAAACTGAGATGAGTCTTGGAGGGAATTCTTCTGGGCAGAGACCTCAGGATGAGCCTGAATTCCCTTCATTTCCCTTTTTTCCCCTCCCACCCTCCCTTTTCTCTGTCCCCCTCCCCAGTTTGGCTCGTACCCCCCTCCCAAATTGGGCAGGGTCTGGCCCATGCAGCTCAGGGCCCAGGGCCCCGTTTGGAGCAAGGGAAGATGAATTTGTTTGCCTGTCTGTGTTGTCCTGGAGCCGTGTCCTTGTCCCCTGTCCACGCCAGGCTGGCAGTTAACCCTCTGTGTGTCCCCCTGCAGCTGGAGCAGTTCAACATGATCGAGAACGCCATCAGCTCCAACAGCCTGTACAGCCCCTGCTCCACCCTCAACTACTCGCAGGCTGCCATGATGGGACTGACGGGCAGCCACGGCAGCCTGCAGGACTCGCAGCAGCTCAACTACTCCAGCCACAGCAACATCCCCAACATCATCCTGACAGGTAAAAATCCTCCTGGGAGCTGCCTGCTGTGGGTGCTGTGGGGTTTTATCCTCCCCAGCATCATCCTGACAGGTAAATCCACCCTGGGAGCTGCCCTGATGTGGGTGCTGTGGGGTTTTATCCTCCCCAGCATCATCCTGACAGGTACAAATCCACCTGGGAGCTGCCCTGATGTGGGTGCTGTGGGGTTTTATCCTGATGGAATGATGGAGCTGACTCTGTGGGAAATGGGAGCCTCCTCCAGCCAGCTCTCATCAGCTCCTAGAGGTTATTTCACACCCAGATAGCTCAGATACCTTACAAAGCCACAGCAACATCCCCAGCATCATCCTGACAGGTAAATCCACCCTGGGAGCTGCCCTGATGTGGGCTCTGTGGGGTTTTATCCTGATGGAATTATGGATCTCTGTGTGAAATGGAAGCCTCCTCCAGCCCTTAGAGGTTATTTTCACACCCAGGTAGCTCAGATACCTTACAAAGCCACGGCAACATCCCCAACATCATCCTGACAGGTAAATCCATCCTGGGAGCTGCCCTGCCGTGGGCTCTGTGGGGTTTTATCCTCCCGAACATCATCCTGACAGGTACAAATCCACCCTGGGAGCTGCCCTGCTGTGGGCTCTGTGGGGTTTTATCCTCCCGAACATCATCCTGACAGGTACAAATCCACCCTGGGAGCTGCCCTGCTGTGGGCTCTGTGGGGTTTTATCCTCCTGTTGTAGGGAGGAATGATGGAGCTGACTCTGTGTGAAATTGGAGCCTCCTCTCCAGTCAGCTCTCATCAGCTCTTACAGGTTATTTCACACCCAAATAGCTCAGCTACCTTACAAGGCACAAATTCAACAAAATAGCTTCTATTGCAGTATTAGAAACAAAAAGATTTTAATAAAAGGCAAAATAACAAACTTTTTACAGGGTCTCTGCAAATACCATATTGAGCAGCTCCTCAGGGCATGGCCCAACCCTGCCACAGCTCCAGGAGGTTTGGGCAGTGCTCAGGGACAGCCTGGGGCTTTGGGGTGTCTGTGCAGGGCTGGAGCTGGATCCGTGATCCCTGGGGGTCCCTCCAGCTCAGAACGGTTCATCATTCCGTGGTCCCAACCTGGGGGTTGTTGCTGTTGAGGGCTTTGTTTCACCTGGGCTGTGGTGCCAGTCCAGTGTGGCTGCTGACAGAAACAGGTAACTTCATCCTAGGGAAGTTGTGAGAACGCTCAGAGAAAGAATTAAAACAGTTTTTACCTCAATCTCTGCCCCTGGTGTTTGTGAATATGTGGAATGTTTGTACGTGGTGTTTATGGAAAGGTGTTTACAAGAAGGTGTTGTTCCTGCTTAGCCAAAGGTGTGAGAGGTGTTGTTCAAGGACCAGTCAGGTTCTGAGTGAACAGTCCTGTCTATAAATATGCAGAGTTCCTAATAAATCTCACTTCATGTCTTCTGAGCATTGGAGCCAATGTCTTCCTTCAGCCGTTGCTAACCCGAGTCCAGGTGTGTGTCCCAGTGCTCACCTGCACACAGGTAGAGCACCTAGAGCACCAGTTTTGCTGTGGATTTGTCCTCCTGAATTCCCTGGGTCCTGTGCTAGAGTGAGGAAAAGCTGTGGGAGCCAAGCTCTGCCTGCTCAGCCCCAGCTGGCCAGCAGAGGGTTGGAGTGTCACATATGGTGGCCAGTCTGGTCACAGTGGGATTTTGGAAACGATCCCTGCCCAGGGATTGCTGATGGGAACGGTGGAATTGAGGTTATTCCTCCTAAAGCTGAGGGAGAGAAAAGGCTCCAGTCACAGCAAACACAAATTTTGGGTTGTGTTTGGTGCCTTGGAGGTGCTGTGGGGAATCTGCAATCTGAAGGAGGGTGGGTGTTCCTCAGCTGAGAGCTCCATAACCATTTCCAGGGTTTTGGGAGCTGTTTCCTGGCTGCCACGCTGGTGTCTGACCCCTGTGTGTTTTGTCCCTGCAGTGACAGGAGAATCCCCCCCCAGCTTATCAAAAGAACTGACCAGCTCCTTGGCAGGAGTGGGGGACGTCAGCTTCGACACGGATTCCCAGTTCCCTCTGGATGAACTCAAAATTGACCCTTTGACCCTGGATGGACTTCACATGCTCAACGACCCCGACATGGTCCTCACCGACCCCGCCACAGAGGACACGTTCCGCATGGACCGGCTGTGACCCGGGGAGCCACCACATGGGGGCTTCACCCACCCTGGGGGCTTCATCCCAATCTGGAGCCACCATCCCGGGGCTTTATCCACCCTGGGGGCTTCATCCCAACCTGGAGCCACCATCCCGGGGGCTGCATCCATCCCGGGGGCTCCCCCCTGGGGGCTGCATCCCAACCTGGGGGCTTCATCCCACCCCAGAGCCACCATCCTGGGGGCTGCATCCCACCCTGGAAGCTCCATCCCAGCCCAGGGTCCATCCTGGAGGCTCCATCCCACCCCAGGGGCTGCATCCCAACCCTGGGTCTCCATCCCACCCCGGGGGCTCCATCCCACCCCGAGGGTCCATCCGCCCCAGGGTCCCCCCCAGCCCAGGGCCCATCCTGGAGGGAGCAGCTCTCCGTGTCCCTGTCCCACGGGTCCCCAGCTTGTTGTTCTGAGCTTGCCGCGCTGCCCAGCCCGTCCCAGCCGTGTCCCCCGAGCCGCTCGTTGCCGTCCAGCAGTCAGGATTGTCCGGTTTGTCCCGGTGGTTTATCCAGTTTGTCCCGGTGGTTTATCCCGGTTTGTCCCGGTGGTTTATCCGGTTTGTCCCGGTGGTTTATCCGGTTTGTCCCGGTGGTTTGTCCTGGTGGTTTTCCCGGTTTGTCCCGGTGGTTTTTCCCAGTTTGCCATTGGTTTTCCCAGTTTGTCCCAGTGGTTTATCCTGGTTTGCCATCGGTTCTCCCCTGCCCCGGTCCCTGTGCCCCCCAGAGGGGCTCTGGGCAGCGGAGCAGGGCCGGGGCTGCGGGGCTGGAGGGGCCCTGCCCCCCTGGGAAGCCAATGCCCGCAGTGCCGCCGTCCCGGGACTCTGCTGGTGGCACTGCCAGCCCTGCCCGGCCCCAGGTGTGTCCCCACCCTCTCGTCCCTCCCTCCTGCCCCAGCAGTCCCGGCCAAGCGGAGCCGCCAGGCCCACGGATCCTCTTCAAACACTATTGGTTCCAAGCTTTCTATGGTTTTGTTTTGTTTTTGTTTTTTTAATATATATGTAATATATATCTATTTCTATATATGGCTACATATATAGAGAGCATTTCTGAGCACACATGAAAGTTCTATAATTCATTACTTGATTAGACAGAGGATCAGAACATCTTAAAGCAGCTAAAAAAAGATAGAGACTAACCTGCATAATCCTAATTTTTACTTTGTGAGAGATTCCTGGGCAACAGGAAGGGCATTTCCATAGCAATGCCAGGCTCGTAGAATCATGATTTTTTAATTTTTTATTCTTATTCGTTACTTATTCTGTTACTTATTTATGATTTTTTTGGTTGTTGTTGTTGTCATTTCTTTTTTTTTTTAATTTTATTTAAATATTTGGATATTAGGAAAGTAGCTCAACTACATACAGCCAATGGAAGCACTCTACATAATATTTGTACAGTACTTTTTTTTTGTGGTTTTATTCCAGAAATATATTATATATATTATATATGTAGGTATTTTTAAACTAACTGGAATTTTAAACAGATGTTAAGCAGGAATAAGGAAGCCTAAGGCAAGTTTAGATATTTTCCTTTGGAATAGGCAGAATAGGGTGGTTGGAACTTAAAAATTCCTTCATTCACCCGGGGGAAAAAAAAATCTCTTGCTCCACAATGACCAGGATTAAATCCTCCAAACTTCTGTTTAATTAAATGGAGAAATAATTATTTCCGATGGTCCTTGTGAATATTTTGTGCTGCAAATTAAAAAAAAGAAAATCCCATCCAGATTCCCCAGGGTCGGAATTGGGGATTTCACTCTGGCTGAGGGAAGGTGATTCCCAGATTTGTGGGAACGAATGGAATTAGCGGGCACTGCTGGAACATCCTCATTCCACTGGGGAAAGGCAGGAATTCATCAGGAATTAACAGGATTTGGAGTCATTAACTGATTAGCTAATTAACGGACCCTGAGGGAGGCGCCTCCAGCCTGGGCTGGGAGCAGCCCCGTGGATTCCATCCCTAAAATCCCCTCCCAGTTCAGCTCCCAGTTCCCGTTCCCGTTCCCACCAGTTGGGCTTTGTTCACCCCTCCTGCCCCCCTGGATTTTCTCTCTGCCCCAGCCCAAGGAATTCCCAATCCCAACCCCAAAGCTTCTCCTCTTTGGGAACAGCCTGGGCTGCTCTTAATGAGTTCCCCTGCAATTAATGAGAGTCCCCTGCAATTAACGACTCCTCTCTGCTCTCCTGAGTTCTCCTAATGAGTTATCCAAGTTTCTGTGTGCTTCCAGAAATCCTGGGCTGCCCTGCTGAGGTTCCTGCCTGCTCTGCTGGGTCAGGGTCAGGATCTCCCCAGCCCTGGGCGTCCCCTCACCTTCTGTGCCATTTGTTGACCATTTGCACTAAAAATGTGGAATTTTTTCTTGGCTTCCCTGTGTCTTTTTTATTTCTTTGTTGTTTTGTTTTGTTTTGTTTTGTTTTGTTTTGTTTTAATTTGATCCTTCTCCACGCCCTCCAGAGGTTTCCCTGCATCTCTTGGGAATGTTTTGGGATTTTTTGGCAGGGTTTGAGCTCGGTAGGACACGTTCACTCCTGGTGGCTGCTCCTTTCAGATCCCTTCCCCTTTTCCAGTTTAAGGAGGAGATAAAAGGCAGCTCCGACAGGAGGAAACCTGGAGAAAACCAGGAGGGATTTGGGCGCAGGTGACTCAGAGCCCCTTGCTGAAGGTGCAGTGAGAGCTTTGTGCAGCTCCATGTGGGAATTGTGTTTGTCTCCTGCTGGAACGACTCCGTGCATGTGCAGTCCTTGTGTGTGCTGTGTTTGGAACAGCAGAGTCATGCAGGGGAGGCACCAGCAGAGCTGGGGTTCAGTCCTGCAGGGTCTGGGGTTCCTCACGGGAGGGAGGCTCGGGCAGGGAACCGCAGCTCCGGCTCCTGCTCGGTTTTTTAACTCCGTGTGTAAATAAGAGCTCTTTGTTTCTTAGACTTGTAAGTAGACCTTGAAAATCGCCTTAATTTCAAACTAACACACCTTGGATGCAACTGTCGCAGTTAGGGAGCCTCCAGCTGGGAGAGATCCAGGTTTGGTCCCTGGGGAGAGGGAAGGAGCAGGGATGTCCCCGTGGGAGTGCGACAGGACGGGCTCAGCTGTGGCCAGGGAGAAGCTGCCTCTCCTCCGACCCTGTGACATCCAGGGGTTCCTGCAGCTCCTGCCTTTCCCGTGGGAGCTGCCCCAGAGGATTCCCCTTTTCTCCCACTCCTTCAAATTCCAGTTTTGTGGCATCAGGCTGATGTGGGAGCAAACCCAGAGAGAAGCGTGGAACGGATCCTAAGTGTTCCCAGAACAAATAATCTGCTTTTATTCCAAATGTGACAGCCCTGTGCTCATTCCGGTGTCTGGGGCTCCCTCTCCACGGGTGGGAGCAGAAAGGGAAAACCATCACTTAGGAAAAAACAAAAAAATCAAGGAGGAAATGGTGTTAATTGCTATAATTGCTGAGTTTGATTGCAGTGGTGGTGGAGCTGTCTGGTGTCTCCAGGGGTGACTGTCCCACCCTCCCTCCTGACCCCCCTCCCTCCGTGTTTTTCTATCTCCATAAGGAATTCCCCCCAATTCCCAAGCTAGACTGTTGCATTTGCCAATACAATGGGGAAGAGCAGGAATAAACCCTCGGTGCATCCAAAACTGTGATTCTTTCCCAGCGGCCAGCCCGGCCCTGGCGCTGGGGCTGGGGGAGGCTCCTGTCCCTGTACATAGACCCCGTCCCCCCGGGCACGCGTGACCCGGCCCGGCTCCCACGGCTTGTGCATGGCAGGGAGCGCTTGGCAGCCCCCCTGTGCCCCCGACACGGCCCGGGCTGGCTCTGCCCCCGCCCCCGGGGCCGGCTCCTCCTTTTCCAGAGGGGAAAACCTCCCCAGAACGGCGGGAGTTCCGCGGCCTCGGGGAGGGAACGTGGATTGTTTGGTGAATTTGTGTTAGGAGAGCTCACGGTGACCCTTCAGCTCAGAGGGAGGTTGGGTTTGATGTCCTGGAGGTCCTTTCCAACCCTGATTTGGTCGTTCTTTCCCAACCTTGATCCCAGAATTCTTTTCCAACCTTAATTTGGTTTTCCTTCTCCCACCTTGATTCGGTCGTTCTTTTCCAACTCTAATCTGGTGATTCTTTTCCAAACTTGAGTCAGGTTCTTTTCCAAACTTGATTCAGGTTCCTTTCCAGCCTTAATCCAGTGATTCTTTTCCAACCCTGATTCAGTGGCTCTGTCCCAACCTCAATTCCACGATTCCAAGAGCAAAAGCTGCCCTGAATTTATCTAAAAGCAGTTTACCTAAATTTCCCTCAAAAACGAACCCTTGGACCTAAAACCACGGGTTTCAGCCAAAACAACAATTAAGGCTTGAGCTTAATTTGGTTAATTCCCTCAAGGAAAGAGCCTGGAAACCCCCTCTGGACAGGAGGGCAGCAGGAAGGCCCCTCCTCCCCCGCAGATCCCGACCTTGGCTGTTTTTTCGGGAGAAACCCCAAAACCAGCGCGTTTATTCCTCGGAGCAACGGCCCCCCCGTCACTGTGATGGCAATGTGAAAGCGCAGGTAGCCTTTGTTACGTGTGTCTGTCCTTTTTAAAAAACAACCAGGAAAAAGAAAAAAAACCCAAAAAAACCTCCCTCCCTCTTAGAATTAAACTTTGTAGTGTTCCTGTTCTTTGTATTTTGAGTTGCATCTTATTTATACGGCGCAGTGTAGGCATGGATTGCATGTCGGTTTTCTATGCGGGCACCACGACATTCTGACTGTGTATTATAAATCATTTTTACCTTTTTAAATAGGGAAAAAAAAAACCAACAAAACAAAACAACAAAAAAAAATAACAACAACACAACAGAATCATTGTGTGGAATTTCTATACTGCAGAGCCAAACACTACATGGAGTCCTCTCTTGGTTTGTGTTATTTATTTTCCGAGGCGGTTGGGGCGGGCGGGGGGGGCGGGCGGAGCCGTGTGTGCGTTGCCTTATGTGGGCTTGACCAATTTTATCAAAATAAAGGCCTGAAGGGGTAAAATCCGCTGGCTCTTGTCTTCAGGGGGTGGAGGGATGGGATGGGATGGGATGGGATGGGATGGGATGGGATGGGATGGGATGGGATGGGATGGGATGGGATGGGATGGGATGGGATGGGATGGGATGGGGAGAGTGTGGAAAAAATTGAGAGAATCCTGTGGGAAAAATTGAGAGAATCCTGTGGGAAAAAGGGAGAAACTTCAATTGTTGTTCCAGCAAGAACCAGGCAGGGCAGGGCTGAGGACAGGGAGGCTCTTGAGGAAAAGGTGCCTCCATGCATTGGCATTCCCAAGAAAATTCCCAATCCAGCCCAGGGCTCTCTCAGCCCCACTGAGCTCAGCCCTGGAGGTTCCTCCCTTCCACATCTGCAAGGAAAAAGCTTCAGAAGAGTGGAGAGAACACAGACATGACCAAGGAGAAATCTAGAATTTATTATCCAGCATTCCAAGTGTTTATTTTCCAACATTCCAGAACAAAGATACTCTCCTTAAAGTGCTTTTTCATTTATTAAAATGAGCAACTTGTACCGAGGCTGCTCCACACGTCCCTTCCCACTCAGACTCGTGCTGAGCTTGCTTTGCAGCAGCTCTTGAAAAGGAAAACAACATTCTCACTCAGGAGCCTTGGAGCAGGGAGAAGATTCCTGGGAATCACCCGCGCCAGAGGAGCTCCAACCATCGCAGCTGCTGCAGGAGCTCCCAGCACGGCCCTGGGCCGGGGTTGCAGCAGCTCAGGCTTCTGGGCACACTCCCTGTCTGCACTCTGCCCTTCCCGGGGGACTCGTGTGCCATTCTCAGGGTTTGCTGGTGGGGCAGGGGAGCGGGGGGCGCTGGGGGCGGGCTGGGAGGCGCTGGCAGCTCTTGGGGCGCGGTTCCGGAGCGGGAGCGGGCGCTGGGCACGGGCTGGGGCGGGAGGCGCCGCGGGGATCAGTCCTGCTGGAACCGGAACGTCTCGTAGTCCTCTGGGATGGTGTCTGAGGGTTACAGCAAACAGAGATCAGGGGCAGGAACAGCAGGGAAAACAGCCTCGGGTCCCGTTTGCTGCCCCGTCCCGTGGCTGTGCAGGTGTCCAGGACTGGAAAAGGGAGCGGAATTCCCAGGCTGCCTTTCCCAACTCACCGTTGCAGCGGTAGCGGAGGTTGGACCAGATGATGTTCTCCTGGGAGAAGCAGAAGACCCCGAGGCGTCCCCCTCTCATGGTGGTGTCCAGGACCACGCCGGTGTCTGCCACGACCTCGGGGCCCTCGTAGAACCGAGCCCTGGAGGGGAGCAAGGCGGGGAATGGCAGGAGCTGCCCCGGCCTCAGGGCTGCTCCATCCCTGGAATGCCCGAGGGGCAGCACAGGGGTCCCTGCCCATGGCTGGGCTCCCTTCCAGAACGTTCCGGGGCTGATTTCCCTGCTGGGCACGGTCCTGCCCCGAGCCTCACCTGATGTAGCCGACCTGGGGCCGGTGCTGCAGGAACCAGCGGTACGAGGTCTTGTCCTTCCAGCCCGAGTTCCTGGGGTCCTTCCAGAGCAGCTTCACCTGGTCCGTGGTGTCTCCCGTGTGCCACAGGGAATTCCGCAGGTACTCCCCGGGGCCCGTTTTGGATTTCACTGCCTGGGACAGAGGAGAGCCTGCTCAAGGTGTGCACAGAGGCTTCCACACAGCTGCTGATCCCGAGGCAAAGTTCCAGCAGGGAATTCCTCCTGCAGGGCTCCTGTACCTTCAGCTGAATGCCAGGCTCTGCCACTGCCCGGAAGGGGTTGGCCTGCCAGTAGGTCTGCTCCATCTGCTTCCACATCACCACATAGAAGCTGGAGCTGTCCTGGTAGCCAAAGATGAACCCGGCGTAGTCGTCGTCCGTGGCTGTGTTGACGTGGAAGGTGCCCTCGAAGTCCACCCCGTTAAAGGCTGTGTACCCTGTCAGGGGCAGCAGAACAGAGCCAGGATTCAGCTGGGGACGTGGATTTTGCCAGGGGGAATCTGGACTCTGTGCACTACAGGAAACAGGGGATGGAGTCACGGAGCAGTGGCTGATCAAAGCTGCACCGAGTGATGATTTCCCAAAGGGAGAAGGGAAATTCCTCACCTACAGCCAGGCCAGGGTCGCTGTTCATGGTCTGGACAATCTCCATGCCCTGAGAAAGAGGAATGGTGACTCTTTAGTGCAGTTCCAGACACACCAAACCCCCCCTTGTGCTGCCCCAGGGCTGTGACTCGGGGATTTGGGCACTGCAGAACCACAGAGCCCTTGAGGGAAAGCCCCCCAGGACTGTTCCCAGCTGGGCTCTCCCCACCTGGTTGAGGACGATCCAGTTGGGGTCAATCTGAGCGTCCCCCTCGGGGTCCAGCACCACGGTCTGGAAGGCCCTGAAGTCGGTGAGCGTCACCTCGGCGTTCTCGGGGCACACGTCGATCCTGTCGATGACCATGTCCCTGTCGAAGTCATCCTCACACAGGTTCCCCACGCCGTCCCCTGGGCACGAGGAGGAGGAGGAGGAGGAGGAAGGAGCCTGGAGCAGCAGCTCCTGCCCTGGCTTTGCTCAGCCTCGGGCAGCACCAGGGGCACTGAGGGCACCGAGGGACTGGGGCACCCCGAGGAGCTGCAGAGAAACCTGGAGGCTTCTCCTGCTGGCAGACAAACCCCTCAAAGCCCAGACACTTCTGGGAGAGAGAACCTGACCCCAAACATGATCCCAAACATGGCCCCAAACCTGACCCGGCGCTGGCACTGTGGACACTGCAGTGTCCCAGGCCTGGCACGACTCAGTGCCAACAAAACCCAAATTCCTGCGGCTTCCAGAGCCTGGAGTGACCCCAGGGAGCCCCAAGGGACCCATCCCTCCCTCACCATCCGAGTCCTCCTGGCCGGGGTTGGGCACCAGCCTGCAGTTGTCGGGGCCCGGGGGTCTGAAGTCGGGGATGCCATCATCATCATCATCCTCGTCACACTCGTCCCCCAGCCCGTCGCCGTCCGTGTCCACCTGGGAGCTGTTGGGCACCGTGGGGCAGTTGTCCCGCGAGTCCTGGTGCCCGTCGCCGTCGCTGGGGGAGAAGGGACAGGGACAGGGACAGGGACACGTCACCCACGGCCTCCGGCACGGGGAGCGCCCCCGGGGCTGGGGGCTGCAGCTGCATCCGGGATTTCAGCCTTGGAGGGCACCCCAGGGATGGCTCAGGAACGCTGGAGGGTCCCCAGCACGAGGGAAGAGATGAGAATTGGCTCCATGTTTCAGAAGGCTGATTTATTATTTTATTATATTATATTTTAGATTACATGTTATATATCACATATCACATATTACACATACTATACTATACTACACTATACTACACTATATATTCTATTCTATTTCTATACTAACACTATACTAAAGAAAGAGACAGGAGACATCAGAAGGCTGGAAAAGAATGAATAATTAAATCTTGTGACTGACCAGAGAGTCTGACACAGCTGGCTGTGATTGGCCATTAATTAACAATAATCCACATGGAACCAACCAAAGCTGCAGCTGTTGCTAAACCATCTCCAGAGCACATTCTAAGCCATCTGATAATTATTGTTCACATTTCTTTTCTGAGGCTTCTCAGGAGAAAAATCCCAGTGAAGGGATTTTCATTAAGTATGTCAGTGACATTCCTGCTGGAGATGGAGCTCTGGGATCTGCTTCCTTCCAGTGGTCACTTTTTGTGAGGTCTGAAGAAAATTCCACCTCTAAACCTCCATTTTTTATAGGAGAAGGGCAAGCCAGGTTTTCACAGCCTTTTGGTCCCTTCATTCCCAGGATTTCATGCAAATAAATAGAAGTTTTAATTTCTGCAGCTCACCTGTCCTGGTTGGTGTCACAGACATCTCCCACCAGATCGTGGTCAGTGTCTTTCTAGAAAAATAAAGGAAGAATAATTTAAATTTCCCAGAGGAAAAGGCAAGGAAGAGAACAGAGAGCTGCCAACAGCAGGAGACTCTGTGGGATTTTTTGGGGAGGATCCTGAGGAATTCCAGCAGCGGGACAGGGCAGGAAGGGAGAGCCCAGAGCGCCAAATTTCCTGGTATTTGCTCCGGAGGGAATTTCCTTTTGTGGCACAGGAGGGTGGCAGCTGGAACTGTGCCCTGGCATGGCTGGGTGACAGGAGGGGCTCGCTCTGGGCTCCGTACCTGGTCGGGGTTGCTGAGGGTGGGGCAGCTGTCACAGGCGTCCCCCACGCCGTCCCCGTCCCCGTCCCTCTGGTCAGGGTTGGGCACTCTCCTGCAGTTGTCCATGGTGTTCCTGATCCCTGCAAAACAGGTGAGAGTGGATCCACACAGATCCAGGATTTCAGGGTTTGGGGTGGCGCTTGCTGGCATTCCTGGCTGCTGGGAGCAGCTTTGTGCACGCTGTGATCAGCTCAGTTTCCAAAGCCACCCCAGGGGACTCCCCCAGCCTCGAGCCAGGAGCTGCTGGCAACTCAGATATTCCCAAATTTCTCCCTTAAAATGCAGCACAAGGCAGCCAGGACGAGGCTGTGACTGCGCGTCACTGTCACATTTTCTGAAAAATCCCTTCGCCAGGATTTCCTCTCGGGGAAGCTGAGAAGCCTCAGAGAAAAACGAAAGCAATAATTGTCTTATTGCTTCTCTTGTGTTTTGCTGCTTTGGAATGTGTTTGGAGATTGTTTGATTGGTTTCATGTGAATTGTTTTAACTTAATGACCAATCAGGGTCAGGCTGTGTCAGGACTCTGTAAGGAGTCACAAGCTTTCATTATCATTCTTGTTAAGCCTTCTGTCTGTATCCTTTCTCTATTCTTTAGTATAGTTTAGTATAGCATTCTTTAATATAATATAGATCATAAAATAATAAATGAGCCTTCTAAGAACATGGACTCAGATTCATCATTTCCTCCCTTCCACGGGGGACCCTGAAGAAACCACAACTGCGGCCAATAAAATGAAAATAAACCCAAGGCTGAGGGCAGCACCCATGAAAGGCTGAGCTGGGGGACACGGGGACAGCCCTGCCTGTGCCCAGGGCTGAGCTGGGTGACACAAACAGGCCCAGCCCGGGCCAGCTGCCTCTCACCGTCCCCATCCATGTCCTCGTCGCACTCGTCGCCTTTGCCGTCGCCGTCGATGTCCCTCTGGTCGTTGTTCTTCACCTGCCGGCAGTTGTCACACGCGTCCCCAAAGTTGTCCTTGTCGGCGTTGCGCTGGTCCGCGTTCCTGGTGTACACACAGTTGTCCTGCAGGGACAGGGACAGGCTGGGGACACGGGCACCTCCCGGGCTGTGCCCAGCAGGGCTCGCTGAGCACGGGCTCCCGACCGACCTCGGGGGTCTCAGCCTGGGCTGGGAGCCTCAGAGACCCCAGGGCGAGGCCACACTGTGACCCCTGAACTCTGCTGGGACCCCTCAATTCACACTGGGACCTCTAAATTCACACTCTGGGATCCCTAAATTCCTACTGGAATCCCTAAATTCCCACTGGGACCTCACAATTCAAACTGGGACCCCTGAATTCCCACTGGGACTCCTAAATTCACATTGGAATCTCTAAATCCCCACCGGGACCCCCGGATCCCCCCGCAGGAGCCCCGGGGCAGCCGAGCCCGCACCTCGGCGTTGGGGATCCCGTCCCCGTCCGCGTCGTCGTCGCAGGCGTCGCCGATGCCGTCCCGGTCCGCGTCCTCCTGGCCCGAGTTGGGCACGGTCACGCAGTTGTCCTGCGGGACAGACAGACAGACAGACACGGGGGTGTGGGACTGCACCCAGCCCGAGCTGCGCGGGTCCCAGCAGCCTGGAGGGAAATTGGGGTGAAATCCCCGCATTTCCCCCCTCACCTTGCGGCAATTCTTGTCGGAGCAGCGCTGCTTCTCGTCGGGGACGCCGTCGATGTCCGTGTCCTTGCCGCACACGTAGCCGTTCCCTGCCCAGCCCACGAGGCACTGCGAGGGACACACGCACAGAGTCAGCCCCCAAAATCCCGGGATCTACCCGAGACACGGCACGGAACGGTGCAGATCCGGGATGTGAAACCCTACGGGGAAATAACGCCCGGGAGAAACATTTCTGGGGTTTCACCAGCTCGGATCTGCTCCCTGCGCTGCTGGGACGTGAGGAGGAGCAGCACAAGCTGAGCAGAGCTCGGCTCTGAGGCCGCCGATCCCCGACCCGATTCCCTGGACACTCCCTGCTCAGCCCCAGGGAATTCTGTACCCGACAGGTTCGCAGCGCTTCAGAGAAAATCAAAACCCCAAAAGCGGGAGGGAGCGGCCCAGGGAGGAGCTCGGGGCACACGGATGGTTCGGGAAGGGCGATCTCCAGGAGAGGGCAGTGGCAGACCCGGGAGAGGAGCGAGGGACGAGGGAACGAGCAGCGAGCAGACCGAGAGAATTTGGGATCACACCGGACCCCAATCGCAGGGAGTTTGGGATCAGAACCGACCCCAATTGCTGGAGGATTGCACCAGACCCAAATCCCGGGGCGGGGGTCGGACCAGACCCCAACCAGTCTCGGCAGAGACAGGGACCAGTCCCCATGTGCAGGAGGGTCAGACCAGACCCCAGACTCAGGAGGGTGGGACCCGGACCCGACCCCACTCTCGATAGAGCGGGATCAGACCCCAGTCTCTATAGGGTGGCACCACACCCCAGTCTCCATAGGGTGCCCCACGCCGGTGCCAGGCTGGCAGCCGTGCCCACCTGGCAGGACAGCGAGCCGTCCCTCTCCACGATGCACTCGGCTTTCTCGTGGCACGGGCTGATCTCGCCGTTGGGGCAGCGCCGGGCCCCGGTCGCCGTCTGGCTCCGGCAGCCGCTGATCTGATCCCCCACAAAGCCCGGCTTGCACGCCCCGCACTTGTAGGATCCCTGCGGGGGGAACGGGAGCAGGAACTCAACGGGAATCCCGGAAATCCCTGCTCGGGATTCGCTTTTAAAGCCCAGCCTCGGGACACCTCCCCTGCCCCGGGTCTGGCCTGGGACACTCCAGGGATGCAGGGACAGCCACAGGGAATTCCATCCCATCCATCCCCACCCTCCCAGCCAGGAATCCCTCCCCAATATCCCACCCAAATCTCCCTTTTCCCAGTTTAAATCCATTCCCTGTGTCCTGTCCTCCATCCCCTGTCCCCAGTCCCTCTGCAGCTCTCCTGGAGCCCCTTCAGGCCCTGAAGGGCTCTGAGCTCTCCCTGGATCCTTCTCCTCTCCAGTGAGCCCCCCCATCTCTCCCAGCCCGGCTCCAGCCCCGGGACCCTCCCCGCATCCCTGAGGATTCACCCGAGTGTTGATGCAGATGGAGTTGGGGACACAATTCGTGGCAGCTCCAGTCTCACACTCGTTGATGTCGGTGCACACCTGCCCAGGGGGAACAGGACACACCTTCATATTCACCCCAGGGGGAACAGGACACACCTTCACCTCCATCCCACCCCAGGGAGAACAGGACACACAGCCCATGAGCAGCCCCAAATTCCCAGAATCACATGTGGGACAGTTATCCCTAAAAACCCCAATCAGCCCAGGCTGTTGGGATTTTTGATCTGCCTTGAGCTGTCAGAGAAGCCGGGAGGGGGTGGCAGCAGCTGCAGGAACTTTTCTGTGTCCCAGCAGGAAGGATTCCCATTCTCGTTCTTGTTCCCATTCCCATTCCCATCCCCATTCCCAGGGACACCTTCCACCATCCCAGGCTGCTCCAGGCTGGCCTGGGACCCTTCCAGGGATGGGAATTCCCTCCCAGCCCCTCTCCACCCTCCCTTCCATCAGCCAGGAGTCCCTTCCATCCCTGGGAACCATCACCTCACGTTTCCCTCCTGTTCCTTCACACTCCCAGCCGCAGAGGGGAGGGAATTGCCATTTCCCGAGGGGCACGGAACATTCCAGGCCTCACCTGCTTGTTGGCCCTGGCAAAGGCCAGTCCCACCCCCTCCAGCAGCTGCCCCGTGAAGCCGGGCGGGCAGGGGTCGCAGCGGAAGCCGGGGCTGGTGTTAATGCACTGCACTTTCGGGAAGCAGGGGTTGGCATTGCACTGAAACAACACACACGGTGCCCAGGGCGGTGCCAGGGGGCAGCTCCAGCCCTGGGGCACCCCCAGCTCTCGGGGTTTTGGTCTGAAGGAAGATAAAAGGGCACAGAACTTCCTCAGCCCGGGTGTGCCCTGGGCGCAATAGAACAGAGCCAAAGCCGCTCTGAGCTGTGACTCTCCTCAGGTGACACCAGGGAGCTGCTCTGGCTTCACCTTTTCCTTCCTGGAATCCTCAGAGCCCAGGGGACTGGACAATTCCCCACCCTGGCTCTGAAACACAACTCGAGTTGTTTGTTCACCACTCTTTCTTTCCAAAACCGCTCCGAATGCTTTGCTTCCTCCAACACTTCATCATTTTCCCTGCATTTTATGCTCTGTGCTGGCAGATGCATCACAGGGATACAGTGGATCCCACATTTTGGCCTGACAATCCCAAAATCTCCCATGGAGCCTTCAGCAGGTTTTTAAATTGAAATGCAATTGAGGCTGTGCAAGAGTGGGAAAATCAAGTTCATAGCTTGGGAAGCACAGAGCTCAGGAGCCCTACAAAAAAATCCACGGATGAGCAGAGCTTTGCACACACACAGAGCTTAAAACTGGTGGAATGCCACATTTCCTAAAAAAAGAGAAAATTTCCTAAAAATAATACACAGTATCTGCCCAGCCAGGTTTGATTTAAGGGCAGAAGCAAAGCCCTGTGGTTGAGATTTGCTGTTTCAAGGATTATCTGGGAACTGTTTGATCCCATTCCACACCTAATAAATCTTATCTCTACAACTCCTCAGCCAAGGAGGCGGCTCTGGTGCTCCAAACTCCCCTCCCTGTGTGGCACAAACCTCAGGATTTATTTTGTTGGGAGAAATCCTAAAGCCTCCCTGGGGAGGGCCAGGCACAGAATTTCAGAGCTGCAGGAATTCCAGTGCGTGCCAAGCACGGAACTGCAGCTCCTGCAGGGACCCCAGCATGTGCCAGGCACAGAATTCCAGAGCTGCATGGACCCCAGCGTGTGCCAGGCATGGAACTGCAGCTCCTGCAGGAATTCCAATGCGTGCCAAGCACAGAACTGCAGCTCCTGCAGGAATTGCAGAGTGTGCCAGGCACAGAACTGCAGCTCCTGCAGGAATTCCAATGTGTGCCAAGCACAGAACTGCAGCTCCTGCAGGGATCCCAGCATGTCCCAGGCACAGAATTCCAGAGCTGCATGGATCCCAGCGTGTGCCAAGCACAGAACTGCAGCTCCTGCAGGAATTGCAGCTCCTACAGGAATCCACCTCCTGCAGGGTTCCAGTGTGTGCCAGGCACAGAATTCCAGAGTCTGTAGGAATCCTAGCTCCTGCAGAAACCCCAACGTGTGCCAGGCACAGAACTGCAGCTCCCACATCTCCCGCAGTCTCTCGGTGCCCGGGGCAGCCCCGTGGCCGCGCTGCCATTCCCGTGCCAGTGTTACCCCGCTGGTGCCCGGTATTGTTACCCCGCTGGTGCCCGGTGTTGTTACCCCGCTGGTGCCCGGTGTTGTTACCCCACTGGTGCCCGGTGGTGTTACCCCACTGGTGCCCGGTGGTGTTACCCCGCCGATGCCCGGTGGTGTTACCTTGCTGATGCCCAGTGTTACCCCGCTGGTGCCCGGCGTTGTTACCCCGCTGGTGCCCAGTGTTACCCCGCTGGTGCCCGGTGTTGTTACCCTGCTGGTGCCCGGTGTTGTTACCCCGCCGATGCCCGGCGTGTTACCCCGCCGGTGCCCGGTGTTGTTACCCTGCTGGTGCCCCGTGTGTTACCCCGCCGGTGCCCGGTGTGTTACCCCGCCGGTGCCCGGTGGTGTTACCCCGCCGGTGCCCGGTTTCTGTACCTCGTTGATGTCGGAGCAGTGGGTGCCGTTGCCGCTGTAGCCCGCCGGGCAGGGCCCGCAGCGGAAGCCGGTGCCGCTCTCGGTGCAGGGCACGCCCGGGAAGCACGGGTTGGGCACGCAGCGCTTGAACTGGGTCACGGTGACCACGGGGCCGGTCACCTCCGGCCGCATGCCTGGGGACAGCGCGGGGTGAGGGCAGCGCCCGGGGCCACCACTGGGTGTCCCAGAGCCACCACAACAACCCTGGGGCGTCCCAGAGCCACCAGGACAACCTGGCATGTCCCGAAGCCACCATGGCGTGTCCCAATGCCACCAGCTCAGCTCTGCGGTGTCCCAAAGCCACCATGAGGTGTCCCAGAGCCACCAGAACTACCTGGGGTGTCCCAGAGCCACCAGTACAGTTCTGGGGTATCCCACAGCTGCCATGGGGTGTCCCAGAGCCACCAGTACAGTTCTGGGGTGTCCCAGGGCCACCACCCCAGCTCAGAGGCAGAGGGGCAGAAACAAAGGCAGAAACAAAGGTGAAGAGTGCGAGGATCAGGAGCAACTGTGATGAGCAGGAGTAACTAACTGCGGTAACCAGGACTGACTGGGATTTGCCCCCGGCTGGCAGCACAGGGCACAGAGGGTACAGAGGGCACAGAGGGCACAGCCAGCACTCACCGCAGGCGTCGCACTCCATGACCGTGTTCTTCAGGAACGTGATCTCCTTGATCTGCAGGGGAACAGCAGCAGGGCTGAGCCGGGGCCGGGAGCCCGGCCAGTGAAATCAATCAGTCAATCAATCAATCAATCAAAAATAAATAAATAAATAAATAAATAAATAAATACTACTACTACTAGTACTACTACTACCACCACCACTACTACTAATAATAATAATAATAATAAATAAAACCTTTTTTGAAGGTTTTTCTCACCTTGAAGATTTCCCCACCCTGAAGTTTTTTCAACCAGAATTCTTTCCCAACTTAAAGGGGTTTTTTTCCACCTTGAAGTTTCCCCCAACTTGGGAGTTTTTCCCAATTATCCCCCAATTACAAACCACCTCTGGACTCTGTTCTGCAGCAATAACTCACTCACTCTGCACAGGGAGCAGAGAATTCCCAGACCTCAGGAAATCAGGAATTTTCCACCCACCTGCTGCTTCAACAAATCCCGAACTTCCAGCAGCACCCGGTTGGTTTCCCTCATTTCTTGCAGCATTTCTGGCCCGACTTCTCCTCCTCCTAAAAAAACCCCAAAATTGTTGGGAAAAATCCCAGAATATCCCAGGTTTATAATCCAGGCTGATTATAAACTTGGGAAGGTTTCTATTCATATATATTATATGAATACATATATATTTATTGAATGTATTTATATGAAATACATTAATATATATGAAAATATGAATATATGAGAGTATATTCATATATTTATATGAATATATCTATATTATATATTCACATATTATTATATTAATTATAATGATATTAATAATGTTTAATTATTACTCACATAATATTTTATAAAGTATTCATTATAATAATGTGAATAATGATAGGAATAATATTTTAATTATTATTCCTATAATATTTTCTAATACATGAATAATAATTATATATAATATATATTATCTATAATATATATATATAGACTACATAATTACTGTATTACATTCTGTATATATTAGAGAATATAATAACTATATTGATAACATTCATATATTATTATATGAATAATTTAACATTCAGCCTCCACCCCGAGCAGTTCCTGGCTGGAATCTGGGAGCAGCTCTGGGATCTGCTCTGGCACCAGCCCTGGACCTGAACCTCACACCTGGGGAGGGATTTGGTGCCCAGAGCAGCAAATCCTGGGCTGGGGCTGGGCATGGCTGGAGCCCGAGGTTGTTCTGGGTGTGGAAAACCGGGAATGCTGCCCCGTGGAATTCTTGGGAATGCTGCCCATGGAATTCTTGGGAATGCTGCCCCATGGAATACCCGGGAATGCTGGCCCATGGAATACCCGGGAATTCTGCCCCTTTCCCATGGAATCCCTGCGAATGCTGCCCCTCTCACCTGCTCCCGTGGAATTCCCAGAGCTCCTTTCCCTCTCACCTGCTCCCAGGTTCATTCCCGGGAATGCTGCCCCTTTCCAGGTTCATTCCCGGGAATTCTCTCACCTGCTCCCAGGTTCATTCCCAGGAATTCTCTCACCTGCTCCCAGGTTCATTCCTGGGAATGCTGCCCCTTTCCAGGTTCATCCCCGGGAATTCTCTCACCTGCTCCCAGCGCATTCCCGGGAATTCTCTCCCCTCTCACCTGCTCCCAGGTTCATCCCCGGGAATTCTCTCCCCTTTCCCAGGTTCATTCCCGGGAATTCTCTCCCCTCTCACCTGCTCCCAGGTTCATCCCCGGGAATTCTCTCCCCTTTCCCAGGTTCATTCCCGGAATTCTCTCACCTGCTCCCAGCGCATTCCCGGGAATGCCGCGGCTCAAGGCGGGCTCCCTGCGGGCGGCGGCGCTGGGGAAGGGCCGGCTGGGATCTTGGGGACACAAAGGACAGGGGGGCTCAGCCGGGGGAAACCGGGAATGCTGCAGGGGGTCAGGAGCAGCTCCATGGGAAAACTGGGAATTCTGGAGGTCAGGATGAGCTCCAGGGGAAATCTGGAACTCTGCAGGATCAGGATCCTCTCCAGGGGAAATCAGGAATTCTGCAGGGTCAGGATGAGCTCCAGGGGAAATCTGGAACTCTGCAGGATCAGGATCCTCTCCACGGGAAATCAGGAACTCTGCAGGATCAGGATCCTCTCCAGGGGAAATCAGAAATTCTGCAGGGTCAGGATGAGCTCCACGGGAAATCAGGAACTCTGCAGGATCAGGATCCTCTCCAGGGGAAACTGGGAATTCTACAGGATCAGGACGAGCTCCCGAGCTCAGCCAGGGATGCGATCCCACCGTTCCCTCCCGTTGGGATTTGGGGTCTGCAGGGCCCCTTTGGGATGGGGCAAAAATCTGGATGTGCCCAAGGGAGGGAGGGATGGAGCTGGTGCTGCTGGGATCGGGGATTTTAGGAATAATTTGGGAGTGAGAACGTAACTGGGCACAGAGTTTGACTCAGGGATTCTCCCAAAATCCCAGCGTCAAATTCCTCACTGGCCATGAGGACGCACAACCTCATTTCTCTGGGTTTTTCTAGAGTTTCTCATTTTATTCCTATAATTTCTCTATTTTTCTCTCTATTTTCTCAAATTTTCCTATAATTTATCATTTTCCCCCAAAATGTCTCAATTTTTTCTATAATTTCCCTATTTTCCCCCATTTCTCCATTTCCCCTACAATTTCTCAATTTTCCTATAACTTATCATTTTCCCCCATAACGTCTCATTTTTTTCTATTAATTTCTCAATTTTCCCCCTATAATTTCTCAATTTCCCCCCTATAATTTATTTATTCCTCTAATTTCTCCATTCCCCCCTACTTTCTCTAATTTTCTTCCCCATAATTTCTCTCTTCTTTCCCAGATTTGCCAATCCCCTAACAGAAACCACCCCATACCTACAGCAAAGAGAAAACCAGGAATAAATCCCACAAACCCCTCTGTGTGTGCAGGGGGAAAATCAGCTGGAATTTGGGCTCTGCCTGAGCAGGGAGAATTTCCCAGCACTGATTCATAAAAATTCCTCATTTCCACAAGACAAACAAACCCAAAAACCTCGTGGATCTTCCCCCCCCCAGAAAAAAAGGGTGAATATTTGTGAGATCTCCAGTAAATTTTGGATTGGGAATAACTTGGATTGCCAGAAATCCTCCTGGAGCTGAGAATTCCCCAAAAGCAGATTTGGAGAAGTGGAATTGGAGCATTCCTGGAGGGCAGGAAATCCAAGGATGTGCTGTGGGATGGGGATCATTAATTTCCTTTATTTTCCTTAAACAAAACTTTCATTAAATTATTTATTTCCTGTATTTTCCTTAAATAAAGTTTCACCTCTCAGGAGGAAAATTGGGTTAAAAAATCTCATGGAGCATTATTTACACAAAATTTTCCTACAAAATCCCCCTCAACATTTTCAGGCCCCAGCTGAAAAATCCTCCCTCTTTATCCTTTCCACCCCTCAGCATTTTCAGAGCAGCCTAAAAAACCCTCAAAAAATCAGAACTGAGTTGGGATTAAAGTAGAGTTAAAGTGGAATTAAAGCAAAGTTAAAGCAGAGTTAAATCAGGATTAAAGCAGAGTTAAAGCAGAGTTAAGGCAGAGTTAAGGCAGAATGAAATCAGCATAAAATCAGAGTTAAAGCAGAGTTAAATCAGGATTAAATCCAACTTAAATCAGAGTTAAAGCAGATTTAAATCAGAATGAAGTCAGGATTAAATCAGGATTAAGGCAGAGTTAAATCAGAATGAAATCAGACTTGAATGAAATCAGAATGAAATCAGAGTTAAAGCAGAGTTAGAGTTCAAGCAGAGCCAAAGCAGAGTTAAAGCAGAAGGAAATCAGACTTGAATGAAATCAGAATGAAATCAGAGTTAAAGCAGAGTTAAAGCAGAATGAAATCACAGTTAAATCAGAGTTAGAGTTAAAGAAGAGTTAATGCTGAGTTAAAGCAGAGCTAAAACAGAGTTAAAGCAGAATGAAGTCAAAGTAGAGTTAAAGAAGAGTTGAATCCGAGTTAAAGCAAAGTTAAATCAGGATTAAATCACAGTTAAATCAGAGTTAAATCAGAATGAAATCAGAGCTAAAGCAGAGTTAAGTCAGAGTTAAAGTAGAGTTAAAGTGGAGTTAAATCTGAGTTAAAGCAGAGTTAAACCAGAATAATATCAGAGCTAAAGCAGTTTGAAATCAGAATGAACTCAGAATGAAATCAGAGTTAAACGTGGACTAAATCAGAGTTAAATCAGAATGAAATCTGCTTTAAATCAGTGTCAAAGAAGAGTTAAAGCAGAACGAAATCCGAGCTGAACCATCACTACAGCACCCCTAAAGCAGCGTTAAACCACGGTCACACCGCCGTTACCCATCACGGGAGCAGGGCTCGGCCCTTACCGATCCTCCTCTGCTGGCCGCAGCAGCCGGGCCAGCCGAGCAGCAGCAGCAGCAGCAGCGCCGGGACCATGCTGGGGCTGGCCGGGGGCGGCTCTGGCCGGCTGCCCCCGCGGGGCCGCTATTTATGGCCGTGTGTCCGTCCGTGTCCGTCCGTCCGTGTCCGTCCTGCCCCCGGCCCGCGTCACCGCCGCCGCCGCGCCAGCTGCGGAGAGAACACAGACAGCGCCGCGGAGCGCGCAAATCGCTTCTTTTTTGGCTTTTTTGGCACTTTTTTTTTTTTTTTTTTGGTGTTAAAATAGGCAGGAAAAAAAAAAAAAAAAAAGCTGGAAGAGAAAATTGGAAGAAAATTCCCAGTGGTTTGTTTTTTTTTTGTTTTTTTTTTTTTTTCTTTTCTTGGTGTTAAAATAGGGAAGAAAAAAAAAAAAAAAAAAAAAGCTGGAAGAGAAAATTGGAAGAAAATTCCCAGTGGTTTTTTTTTTTTTTTTTTTTTTTTTTTTTCTTTTCTTGGTGTTAAAATAGGGAAGAAAAAAAAAAAAAAAAAAAAAGCTGGAAGAGAAAATTGGAAGAAAATTCCCCGTGGTTTTTTTTTTTTTTTTTTTTTTTTTTTTTTCTTTTCTTGGTGTTAAAATAGGGAAGAAAAAAAAAAAATTGGAAGAAAAAACTGGAAGAAAACACCAGTGGTTTTTGGGTTTTTTTTTTTGTTCTTTTTTCTTTTTCTTTTTTTGTTTGTTTTTGTGGTTTTGGGATGTTTTTGTTTCTTTGTTGCTTTTTTGTTTTGTTTTGGTTTGGTTTTGTTTGGGTTTTTTTTGCTAAAATATGGAAGAAAATTCCAGGGTCTTTTTACTTTTTGGTTTTTATTTTTAGGGGTTTTTTCGTTTTTTTTTTCTTTGGAGGGGAGGTTTGGGTTTTTTTGGTGCTAAAATAGGGAAGAAAATTCCAGATTTTTAAGAAATTATTATATTTTTTGTGCTAAAATATGGAAGAAAATTCCAGGTGTTTTTAGGTGGGATTTTTTTTTTTGGGGGGGGGGGGGTGGGGGTGTCCTTTTTTTTTTTTTTTTTGTGCTAAAATAGGGAAGAAAATTCCAGATTTTTTTAAAATATTTTTCCCGCTAAAATAGGGAAGAAAGTTCCAGATTTTTAAACCATTATCATTTGTTTTTTAGGGGTTTATTTCCCCCTCGCAGACACGGGGCAGACGATGATTCAGGGCTGCATTTCCCTCCTGAGAGTGCCCTGGGATATCCGGAGTGCCCCGGATTACAGAAAATGCTCCTTTAAACTCCCGGAGGGCAAATTTCCCCCGCATGAAATCGGATCCGCTCCCATCCCCAGGGTTTTTATTCCCAAACCCTTTTCCAGAGGGGCTGAGGGGGAGTTTTAGTTTTATTCCTGCAGGAAGGACAAAGTGCAAAAATGAGGGGGAAAAGCGAATTTTGCAGATTTTTGTGTCCATCAGGAAGCACAGACAGGAGTGAGGAATCCACCCTGGGAAAAGCTGGAAAAACTTCCAAGAATTTCCCAAGAAAATTCCAGGTGGGAGCTGGGAAGGGCTGGAACATTCCAGAAATGCAGCAAAGCCCCAGGAAACAGGAGCTCAGTCTGGAAAACGTGGGAGCAGCAGGAATTTGGGATATTTACAGAAAATGGGATTTTTTACCTCAGACCTCCCAAGCTCCAGGTCCCTGAGGGCGCTGCTGGGCCCACCCAGGCCACAAAAGAAATAAAAAAATAAAAAAAAATTAAAAGTAAAAGTAAAATTACTCATAACTACTAAATAAAAATTAAATTAAATAAAACCTAATGAATAATAAAAACATAAAAATAAAACCCCCTAATAACGAACTAATAATAAATATTATAAATTTAAAAATAAATAATAAATATTCCCAGTTTGGTGTGCCAGGAATGTTGGAATTTATGGAATTTGGGCTCAGTGACAGTTTTGGAATTTCCCTGGTTTTAGATTTCTGGATAAATCAACCCATTATTATTAGTAGTAGTAGTAGCAGTACTAGTAATATTACTATTATTACTATTATCATTATTACTATTACTATTACTATTATTACTATTATTTACTATTATTTACTATTATTTATTATCATCATCTTATTATAATCATTATCGCTATCTTTTTTTTTTTTTTTTTTTTTTTGCTTGTTCCTGTTGAAAAAACCCAAATTCAGGAGGAGCTGATGGGGAAACATCTCCCAGCCTGGAGCAGGATTATTACTGAAGCTTTACTGACTGAAAACAAAATCAAAAACGCATCAGAAAATTATTTTTTGGGATTTTTGGGAGTCTGGGCACTGCCAGGTTCGTTCCACCTTTTTTTCCTGCCTGGAGCTGACATCACAAACGAGAGGAGCTCACAAACAAACAGCAGAAAGTGAAGCTCCTGCTGCTGCAAGCTGAAATATTTTCCATTTCTCTGTTTTGAGCAGGCCCCTGCCAAGAGAAGGACAAAAGTCAGGAGGAGGAAAATGTTATTTTTCAGCTTGGAAGGTCAGGGTCTAAAAATAAGTGGAAAACATCTCCGGCCTGGAGCTGGGCTGGGGAGGTTTCTGAGGGGCTCTGGTGCATTTCTGGGGTGAAAATCCAAATTTACAGGGGAGACACAAGGAAAGCCTCAAAAACCTTCTCATTTCCATCACAGTTTGGGCCTCCAAAGGTTTATTTTCCCTGTTTTGAAATGCTTCCAGCCAGGGGGATGCAGGCAGTGACATTCCCAGTTTTAAGGGAATTTTAAGGCCATTCCTCCGTTTTTAATTCCCCAGGGACTCCAGGAGCAGATTTGTCCCTTCAGTGTGGTTTGGAAAACCTGCAGTGCGATTCCGTGCTTTCCTAGGATCCTGGGACCCAAATAAATCCCAATAGGCACAAATCCCAATAAACCCCAATAAATCCCAATTAAACCAAATAAACCCCAATAAACCCCAATAAATCCCAATAAATCCCAATAAATCCCAATAAACCCCCCAAAAAACCCCAAAACCCAATAAATCCCAATAAAATCCCAATAAATCCCAATAAAATCCCAATAAATCCCAATGAAATTATGCTTGGAAGCCCAACCTTACTTGGAAGAACCATCCTGGTCCCAAGGTGCCAGTCCCTGCTGCTGACCCAGCCTTGCCACGGCTCAGATCCTATTAATAAAAGAGCTGCAGAAATAAAGGACAGAGTGAAAAAGTGAGGGGTGAAGTTAAAAAAATTAGGAGTGAGGTGAAAAAATTAGGGATAAAGTGAAAAAATTAAGGCTAAATTTAAAAAAATTAAGGCTGAAGTTAAAAAAAAACGAGGCTAAATTGCACAACGGAGCTGTCTCCAGGTTTGATTCACTTTGCCACTGATGAAACGGAAAAATAAAAAGCATTAAACGATTTAACAAACAAATGAGTGCCTTGATTTGCTGAGGAATTGAGAGACACAAAGCAGAGTGCACAGGCTGGGAGCAGCCCTGGATGGGTCATTGATGACGAACCCAGGGGTTCACGGGGTTATTTCTCATTTCTGCATCACTCTGGTGTTGGTCTCACGTCATCACTGCTGCTGCTGCTGCCCATCATTAATTAATTAATGAGCGTCTGCAGGTCGTCAGCTCAGCTCTGAGGGATCCTGTTGGGATCTGTTTGCTGGGATTGTTTTAGCAACGGATGGGACTGGGGTTTGAACAGGATCAAGCTGGAAAATCTGGATCTTGATATTTTTAAAATCTGGATTCTGATCTTTATAAAATCTGGATCCTGATCTTTTTAAATTCTTGTTTGTGCAGGCTTAGAGCAGCAGGATTTTGTCAGGTCTGGGGACAGGAAGGAGGCTCCTGCCTCCATCTGCACTGCCCAGCTGTTCCCATGGGGGATTTGGGGAATTTGCACATGGAGCACCCAAAGTGTGGAATACCTGAGCCCTGTGTCAGCAGGATCCTGTCCCAGGAGAACACCTGGAATTCACCTGGGCTTCACCAACCCCAATCCTGGTGTCAGCAGGATCCTGAGAACACCTGGAATTCACCTGGGCTTCACCAACCCCAATCCTGGTGTCAGCAGGATCCTGAGAACACCTGGGACTCACCTGGGCTGGACCCACCCGTGACCAGCAGGCCAAGGCAGGTCCCCCAATGTCCCCAGGCAGCCCCGGCAGGGACAGAGGGGACGGATCCTGGGGCAGGTGGGATCAGGAGGAGCTGTGTCCCATCCCTCCCAGTCTGCCCAGTAAGGAGCCTGCACAGGGGGGTGGGATGTGGGAATTGTGCTGGGGCCACCCCCTGGGAGCGATTCCTGGCACTGCCATGGCTGGGAGAGATTCCCCAGGAGCGATTCCCAAATAAATGGCTGGGAGAGATTGCCTGGCACATCCATTGCTGGGAGCGATTCCCCAGGAGCGATTCCTGGTCCACCCACGTCCGAGAGCGATTCCTGACACATCCATGGCTGGGATTGATTCCCCATCCATGGCTGGGAGCGATTCCCCCACACACCCATGGCCAGGAGTGATTCCTGACACATCCGTGGCTGGAGCGACTCCCCAGGAGCGATTCCCAGCCCGTCCATTGCTGGGAGTGATCCCTTAGCACTTCCATGGCTGGGAGAGATTCCCCAGGAGAGATTCCCCATCCATGGCCAGGAGCAATTCCCCAGAAGCAATTCTCCAGGAGTGATTCCCGATTCCAGGCCCAACCTGGAATGATTTCCCAGGAGCGATTCCCATGGCTGGACCGATTCCCCAGGAGCATTCCTGCTCCATCCATGGCTGGGAGCAATTCCCCATCCATGGCCGGAGCGATTCCCCAGGAGAGATTCCCCATCCATGACTGGGAGTGATTTCCCAGGAGCACTCCCAGCACATCCATGGCGCAATCCCAGCCCCAGGAGCGATTCGCAACTCCAGGCCTATCCATGAATGGGAGCGATTCCCCATCCATGGCTGAGAACGATTCCCCAGGAGCAATTCCTGGTCCATGCATGGCTGAGAACGATTCCCCAGGAGCAATTCCTGGTCCATCCAGGGCTGAGAACGATTTCCCAGGAGCAATTCCTGGTCCATCCATGGCTGAGAACGATTCCCCAGGAGCAATTCCTGGTCCATGCATGGCTGAGAACGATTCCCCAGGAGCAATTCCTGGTCCATGCATGGCTGAGAACGATTCCCCAGGAGCAATTCCTGGTCCATCCATGGCTGAGAACGATTCCCCAGGAGCATTCCCGGCCCAGCCCCAGGAGCCATTCCCCAGGAGCCATTCCCGATTCCTGGCCCGTCCATGGCGCAATCCCAGCCCCCGGAGGGCTCCCTGAACCCCCGCAGGAAACCGCTCGCATTTTTTCCTGCACTATTCACGGCCTTCCCTAGCGGGGACAATGAACGGTTTGGAGCTCGGGATTAACATCGCTCCTAACAATGAGCTGCTCCTCCTGCAGCGGCCAGCGGGAGCCCAGACACGCCGAGGAATCCGGGAAGGATTCCCTGGAATTGCGCTGGGAAATCGGGGGAGGCTGGGGATGTTTTGTCTGGGAGAGGTGCAAAGTGACGAGAGAGAGAAAAGCCATCGCTGCTTGCTGGGAATCGTTGGGACTTTCGTGCTCTGAGCCTTCAGCTTTTCCCACTCAAAGCCCTTTGGCTCTGATCTCCCCTTTTTTCTTTTTCTTTTTTTGGGATTTTCTCCTGCAAAACACTTCCCAGAGCCATAATGACAATAACACACATCTACTGCTCCGTGTTCCCAAAACCCTCTGGGACGGCAAAGCCTGGAACCAAAAGCTGTTTGAAGCAGCCTGGCTTTTCCTTTTACCCTAAATGATGCATCCACTGATTTCTGGGGTCAAACTCCTGGATTTGGGAGCCAGGGGTCCCAAATGATGCATCCACTGATTTCTGGGGTGAAACTCCTGGATTTGGGGAGCCAGGGTCCCAAATGATGCATCCACTGATTTCTGGGGTGAAACTCCTGGATTTGGGGAACCAGGGGTCCCAAATGATGCATCCACTGATTTCTGGGGTCAAACTCCTGGATTTGGGAGCCAGGGTCCCAAATGATGGGCATCCCAAGGGAACTCCAGAGATTCTCCATGCCAGGCCTTTGCTCAAGGAAAACCTGCCCAAATCTCCTGAACACACAGCAAAAACCAACTTTTCATTCATTAATTCAAAACTAATCCCACTTCTCTTGCCTCTTCCTCCCACTGACTGCAGCAGGACCTGGTTTCCTCTCCCAATTTTCCCTTTTTCCGTTAAAAAACCCTAAACAAACCCAGCAGGAAGATATCTGGGATGATTTAACAGCTGGAAAAAGGCAAACGCAGCAATCAGGTCCTTTCAGGACACCAGTGATCAAAGAGGTGCTCTGTACAAATGATTGTGCAGCCAGCTCTTGGCAGGAGACAGAAACCTTCTCCCTGCTGGAAATGAGATTTGGGTTGTAAGGAGAGGAAGAAAGGATCGATCACTGTGGGTTGTGTTAATTCCCTTTCTCCCAACTGGAAATACTGAGTGAGACAGAGAAAACGGGGGAAATAAATTGATTATTGAATGTAATATTCCCTGTCTCGTCTCAGGAAGAGATTAAATTCACTTAAATTCGCTTAAATTCGGTTTTAATAGGAGTCATTTAGCACTAGTGTGAGGAAAAAGGGCTTTTTCTTATCTAGGAAAATGGGGGAGAAAACCTTTCTGAATTACAATGAGAACTCTCCAGGAGAGGTGGGGATTTTTTGCTGTGGAATGGGGAGATTTGGGAAGAGCACAAAGAAAAGAAAACAGCAAATTTTCCATGCTGCTCTTTGAAGTGGTCTTGTTGCCCTTAGGCAAAATGAGAATCCCGAATAAGAAAATGGATTTATTATCAAATTCTTCCTCTTCTGGGGGTGCTGGAGCAGAGCTTTGTCTCCATCCTTCTTGCAATGCTCTGCGCGTGGGGAAGGACGGGGACACCCTCAGGGTTCCTCACCCTGCCCTTTGTCCCTCTCCAGTTTCCTCCAATAAAAAGATGAATTTCCAGAGCAGAAAAAGAGGAAATTCCAGCCATAAAAACCTGCAGCAGTGGGAAACACTTCCATGCAGGAGAATCCTCCCAGTCTGGAGCTGCAGCTCCTTCCTGAAGGTAATTAATAAATCTAATTAAAAATAATTCATTAAAGAGGTTCAAACCAAGAGCTGCACTCGTGGAAATGCTCATTTCAGCCCCTCATGGCTTTTGGGACAGCCCCTGGCTCCCAAATCCATCTTTTTGCACCCCTCAGCTCCCCTCATCACCCACCTCTCCTCTCCCACACATTTTATTTTGCTCAGCTTTGAGACGTTACAGATTCTTGGCCCCATCTGCAGATGGTGCTGCTTTGGACATCCTCGATGAGCTCAGAGGAAAATCCAGCATCATCCAGGCTCTGGGCTTGTTTTGGGGTTTCTGGTGGCTTCCAGAGGAATGGAAAAACGGCGTGTGCAGGCTCACAAGGGGCGGGAAGCTCTCCAGAAAGCAGGAGGATGGAGACTGACCCAAACCTCTGGAGTTTTCCAGAAAATCTCCCAGGAATGAACTGGCTCTGGAGAGAGCTGGCAGTGCCTCCTCCCGGCCCCACCCAGGGCTGACAAACAGCCCCAAGGGCAAAGCTGCTTTTTGCTTTTTGTTTTTCCATCACCATCTTCACGATCATGGGCTGTGGAGAGATCCAGAGTCAGCTCTGGCTCCATCTGAGCTGCTCTTCCCACCCCAAAACTGCAAGGGCACAGGCTTGGCCTGATGGTGATGGACCCAAATTCCTTTAACTTGAAATCCAGATGGAAACCACGTTGATCTGTGCATTTTTGCAGCGTTCCCTCCATGAATTTCCAGCTCCTTTTGGCCAGCACAGGGTCAGGTTCCTTCCCTGAACATCCCCTGGAGCCAGAGCACGTTGGGTGCTCACCACGAGCCAGAGAAATCCCCACCAGGAGAGAGAATTCCATGAGCTGTCCCTGAGTTCCAGCAGCCTCCCGGATGTCTCTGCAGCCCTTTCTGCACAAACCATTCTGCCCTGTTCTTCCAGGAAACTCTCCCAGTTCCAGGAACCCCACAAAGCCCCAGGTGGAGGAACGGGAATGGCAAAAGCAGCGTTTGTGCTGGCAGAGCTGAGTGTCCCGGACACAGAGCTGCTGAGGGGGCCGAGGTTTCCCAAGGAAATCAAAAATCCAGGCATGGCTTGGAGAGGGGAGCTTTTGGAAAAGAGGAAAGAAGGAGCCTGGCCCTGTAGACTCAGCAAAATCTGATCTCACAGCCTGAGCTCATTGCTGGCTCCCCACACAGCGGGAACAGAGGCTGTTCCTGGGGAGCTCCAAGTCCTAAATCTCCTCCTAGAACAGGAGATTTTTGTCATTTCCAGCTGCAGGTGCCCCTTCCTTTGCTTGCTCTGTTGGGTTTTTCTTTCCCCAGCTGAGGTTTGTGGTGGAACAGGGAACGAGAAAAGGACAAAATGTGCAAGGCTTTACCCAAGGCTGAGCAAGGCCCAGCTTTCTAAGGCTGGATTAGTGGGAATTCATTTAAAACCCACAGAAAGGGCTGATCCCACAGCTTGGCCTGAGGGTGATCCTCATCGCCCTCACTTCCATTTCTGATTCTGTGAGGTGATTCCATTCCAGATCCCGTGAGGTGATTCCATTTCAGATTCTGTGAGGTGATTCCATTCCAGATCCCGTGAGGTGATTCCATTTCAGATTCCGTGAGGTGATTCCATTTCCGATTCCGTGAGGTGATTCCATTTCCGATCCCGTGAGGTGATTCCATTTTGGCCTGTGAGGGAGAAGCTGCTTGAGCTGTAAAAAAGCCCTTCCAATTTTTTGTGTTGGGATCCAAGGGTTGGCATTTGCAGGGGCAAAATATTTCTCTGTCTGTGCTGTATTTACGAAAGCAGCTGTCATACTCCAGCCTCCCCCTCTTTGTGTGCGTGGATGTGGCTGTGCGGACGAACCGTGACACAAAGTAGTCCCACAGTGCTAGGAGTGAGGAAGGCGAGAACGCGGAGGGATATCAGGCTTCGGTTGTGCAGCATCACGCGCTGCGGAGGGATCTCTCGGTGATGTGGCCGTGCCACATCAAGGCCCGGCAGAGGGAGAGACGCGGAAGGACACATGCAAGGCACTGCAGTATTCGCCTGCCGCGGTGCCGTGTATAGACCCGGTGGCGGCGGCAGCGGCGTGACAGGGCACGGGGATGCCGGCTGTGGCGGGACAGCGGCGTGCAGCGGCTCGGAACCGGGACCGGGCTGTACCGAAGCTGCGGCCACAGCAGTCGGGGGGGGGTGACGGCGGGGCCGTGGAGATAGACCTGCGCATGCGTGCGGCTGATCCCGGAAGCGGCGCTGCGGTGGGATGAGGGGGCGCGGAGTGATATCCGTGCTGCGGCGCTGCGGCCGCGTGGGCAGTGGCGGCGGGCGCATGGCGGGCCCGGAGGCAGCGCCGGCACGGCCGCGGCTGCAGGCGGCGCGGAGCCCCGCCATCCCGCAGCTCTGAGGCGGGGAAGGCTCTTGGGCAGGACTGCAGGCGGCGCGGAGCCCCGCCATCCCGCAGCTCTGAGGCGGGGAAGGCTCTTGGGCAGGACTGCAGGCGGCGCGGAGCCCCGCCATCCCGCAGCTCTGAGGCGGGGAAGGCTCTTGGGCAGGACTGGGCTCTCCCCAGCAAAATGGTTTTTCCTCTTGTGCAGTGAGAATGAGATTTTGCAGCCAACTCTGTAGGTGGGGGGGGTGGGGAAAGAAAAATAGTTTTTTTTCTTGGAATGTTGGGTAAATTCCTTGGGAGCTGCCTCGGGGGAATCACAGTTCAGCTTCTTCTTTTTGGAGGTGATGGAAGCAGTGAAACGGTGCAGGGCTGCTCCTCCTCACCCTTTGCTCTGCTCCTGAGCGGCCTGGGCAGGCTCTGGGTGCCTGGTGGACGTTCCCTGGGCAGGGAGGTTTTCCTGGGGGTGACACTGAGGTCAGGGTGTTCAGCTGGGATCCCCCATAGGACACAACATAGCACAGCATGGACACGCAGCTCTCACAAGGTGAAAAGAGAATTTTAAATTTCTGACCCCAACATATATAGATTTATAGATAACATTTATAGATTTCCAGAAGTGACAGTGGGTTGGAGGGTGACAGTGCCACCTCTCAGTGACACTGGACAAACCAACAGCCCACTGGAACAACGTCCCTTCGTTGTTTCAGCCTTTTGGCCTCTCCAGGCAAGGAGTGGATGCAGCTTTTGGCTGGATTTGGGTTAAATCCCAGCAGAAGATCTGGGATCTCAGTCTGGGGTCACAGCAGTCCTTCAGGCAGTTCCTGTGCTCCAGGATTTGGCTTCTGACTTCCAGGCAGAGCAGTGAAAGCCCTGTCCAGGGTTTGAACATCTTCCTCCCCTCCATTCCTTGGAATCCTCCTGCTCACAGAAAATTCCAGAGTTTTCATCCACCTTTTTTTGAGGTTATTCTGATTTGGTTTTCCACCATGACCTTCCACTTGTTGGACTTTCCATTTTGCTGCAGTTCCTCCCCACCCTGGCTGCTGGCCCCGGGCTCTGCTTGCCCAAACTTGAACATTATTTTTCAGCTGAAATGACATCATGGCTGAAGTGCTGTTTAAAATTACTGCTCCAGACCTCCCTCACATCCCCTTTTGCAATCCCCTCTTCCAGCAAAGCCGTGCTCTCATCTGGAGCCAGGAAGAGTGGCCTAAAACTGGGATGTCTTGTCCACATCCATTCCAGGACTTTTGCTCTGTCCTCATCCTATTGCCAAGAAAATAAATTCCAACCGAACATTTCAATTTTTTAATAACACTTGCTAACAACTCCATAAAAATAATTCTGTGTTCTGGGCCCTCTCCACATGACATCAGGCTCATGGATTTCTGGGCCAGGCTCCCGAGGCCTTTGCAAACTCCTGTTTGCTCATAAATCAGGGCCAGCGGTGCCGTTTTTAGCAAAAGCAGCCCGGCCTGTGCCGCCACACTGCTCTGCACAGAGAGGAGCAGGGCACAGCTCTTCCCAAGAATATTTCTGGGTTCCACATTCTCTGAACCTCAGAGAAAGGAAAAACACAATTCTCATCATTTGCTGTGCCTGTGTTTGTGCCACAGCAGAATGCAGTGTGGGGACTGTTGGTGGTTTGGTTCCTCGGCCTGTCAGGGCCAAGTGTGCAGCCCCACATTTCTCTTGACAGAGAAGAGCAAGGCACAAATCTTGGCAAGAACATTCTTACCTCATTTTCTGTGCCTGTGTTTGTGCCACAGCAGAGTGCAGTGTGGGGATTGCTCACCCACAGTGAGGGTGTTTGGTGCCTTGGCCTGTCAGGAAATAGCCCCACGTTGCTCTGCACAGAGAAGAGCAAGGCACAATTCCTCCCAAGAATATTCTGATCTCATTTGCTGTGCCTGTGTTTGTGCCAGAGCACAATGCAGTGTGGGCATGGTTTCCCCACAGTGAGGGTGGTTTGGGTCCCTCACCAGCCTCGTTGCCCACGTGGAAAAAGGGAAAAAAGGGAAAAGGGATCATCCCTGGCAAAGGGAGCAGCTGGACGAGCCCTGAACATTGGGGGATGAGAGGAAAAGGGGAAAGGAAAAGGAGCAGCTGGAAGAGCCCTGAACATCAGGAGGATGAGGGGAAAAGGGAAAGGAGCAGCTGGAAGAGCCCTGAACACTGGGGGATAAGGGAAGCCTTCCCAGCACGTAGGGGCACAGGCTGAGTTCAAGGGTGCCTCTGTTTTCTCTGTTTTCTGTGTTTTCTCTGCTTTCTCTGCCCCAGGGCGCTGGGGCCACGCTGCAGTGGGAACGTTCCCTCTGGGGGTGTGGGACAGTCTGGGAGCCCGCAGCCCCCTTGGTCTCCTCCCAGGCTGTTTGATGGCTCCTGGGCTCGTTTCCAAGGAGCTCCTCACTTCTGGGAAGGCCTCACAAAACTACACTGGGACCATTCACGGCCTGAGGGCAGCCCTGGCCGCCTTCCTCCCGAAATCCACAGAATCCTGCAAGGAAAACACTAAAACGTTCCTTGTCCTTCCCCAGACCATCCCCAGACACCACAAACAGCTCCGTGCAGGGCCTTCCACCATGGCAAAGCAGCTGCAACACTTCTGGGCTCCCTCCATTCTGTTTTAAATTTGATGAAATGTCACCAGTTTTTCCTATAGCTGTGGAAGCATAAATGACTTTACACTCCTTGTTTTCCAGACTTGGAGAATTTGCAAGGTAAAGATAAGGCCAAGCTGGGCAAATTTAACATCAAAAGGGACTGAAAAGGAAAATTCTTCAGGGATGGAAGCCAGAAAATGAAATTTTCCTGTTTCAGGCCATTTTTGGGCGAGGGTGTTCGGTCTTGGAGCCCTCCTGAAGTCCTGGTGTGGCCAAACACAGCTTGGACACGTTGGGACACTCAGCCAAACCCCAATTATTGATTCCTTGCATCATTTCATCATTAAGAGCCAAATTAAGATTTTTCCACAGCAGGAAAGAAGGATTTCCTTGGGAGGATTTATTTTCTATGCAGAGAATGTAAATATGTTATTCCATTACACCAAAAGCCAGGGTAGGACTCCAAAATTCCTGATTTTGAAGGGATTTTTTTTTTTTTCATTGAAGATACAAACCCAAGCTCAGGTTTAACCCTGAGTGTTCTGCCTTGCCCCAGGATGGAAAACCTGCTTTAGCACAAAATCTGAGGAGAAATCCAAACCTGCCCACACTCCCAAATTCCCATGGGATAACCTGGAAATCTCCCATTTTCCCCTGGTTTGGGGAGGCTCAGCAGCCCCAGAGCCCTGTGGGAAATCTGCATTTTCCATTACTCCACAACCCCTGCATCTGCCCAGGAAAGCTGCCAGCAATCCCAACAAACAGGGACATTTTGGAGCCCATCAACAGCTCCACATTTTGTTTTTAAACTCAGCTCCAACAACATCTGCTCTGGAGAAATCCCTTTTTAAAATTATTTTATTTTTTTTTTCCCCCAGAGCTTTGGAAATTGAGGATTTTTAACAACTCTGCTCCTTCCAGAGGCAGCTTTAATGGGGAACAGATCCTCCCAAAGTTCTCCTTGAATAAATTCAGGAGTTCCAGCAGCTCTTCCTTGGGGTTTAGGAACTCTTGGTTTTTTCTTAGTGAGTTTTACCCTCCCACGGTGGTTCTGAACCTACAACAGGCACAAGTTCTGCCATAAAAAGCTTTTTTCCTGCACTAATATATGAAATGATAAAATAAATATCAATTAGGAATACACAACAATATCAAATATAAATACAAAAATAGAAAAATATATAAATACAATAGTATTTATAAATATATAAATACTTTATATAAGTATAAAATAAAAATAGTTATATAAATATATATATATTAAATGACCACTCAGTGTCCCAGCACTCAATGGGCCTTTCAATGTGATATTAAAATGCTGTCCCAGAAGAGTAAGACTGAAGCCCATAAAGTTATATTTTTTTAAAAATAAGGATTTTTTCCCTCCCATTTTCCTTTTTCTCAGCATTTTCATCCCAATCCCAGCCAGGGCTTTGCTGACATTAAGGATGAATCAACTGCAGATCCCTAAAAATCCACTTTGCATTAATTCCAAGCCAGGGCATTGCAGGCCTGGGATTTGAATTCCACAAGAGCCCACGAAATATTCAATATTTACTTCAGGGGGTTTCATGGGGCCTTTGTTCCATGCAGGAATTTTATGGGATTTGGGATTTCCTGGCATTTGCATCACCAGCTGGTAATTAGTGAAAATTCCCTGGGAATAAACAGAATTACCTCCCCAAACACAAATTCCCTGGGAATAAACAGAATTACCTCCCCAAACGCAAATTCCCTGGGAATAAACAGAATTACCTGCCCAAACCCACAAAATCCTGGGGGATTTGTTGCTCCAGGAGCTCAGGATGGAACAAAATCCCAGCCAGCCCAACCCCTCCCTGTCCTGACATTCTAAAGGGAAAAAGCTGAGGGGAAATGAGGAAAATCTGGGAAAAAAAAAAACTCATTTTAACTATTCAAATTTCTTAGCTCGTTATCTGTGAAGATTTTTTAGGATTTTACGGGATGAATTTAGGATTTTATGGATTTTTTTTTAGGGTTTTATGGGAGCTGTAGGAATGCTGTGATTGCCAAACAAAAGGGAAATGGGCTGCTGTGATCCTACCTCGAGCTGCTCCTCGGATTCTTCCCTTCCCAGCTCCTTTTGCTTTCCTTCTGTGTCCCTCTCGTGGCAGCTCAGGAGAAATGGCCCGGCTGCACCGGAAAAACTCAATCCCAATTTTTTCCCTATGGATTTAACCCTTAAAAAAATAAATTGGAATTTTGTCAGCATATAGACAAAAAAAAAAAATCTGTTTAAAAACATTTTTCGTTGTTGTTCTTTCATTTATTGGTATTCAATAAATTGAATACCACTTGGTTGGTTCTTTCATTTATTGGTATTCATAAATAAATAAAATTTTAAAGCATTTTCATTTAGTTTTAAGGAAAAAGGAAAGAAAAAGGCAATAAAGGTGAAATAAGTAAAATTTTAAGGCATTTTCATTTCGGATTGGTTTTAAGGGAAAAGGAAAGAAAAGGGCAATAAACAGAGACAGAAAATGAAGAAAACGGAGAATTTGGATGGAATTCTTTATTATGAAAGGCACTGGAAGACATTGGTGTGGATTCCCCATCCCTGGAAGTGCCCGAGGACAGCCTGGATGGGGTTGGAACAACCTGGGATAATGCAGGTGTCCCTGCCATGGGAATGGATGGGATTTAAGGTCCTTCCACCCCAAACCAGCCTGGAATTCTGTGATTTTCAAAATAAAAAAAAAATATGACCAGAGCAGGGGGGAAATAAAGTGATTAATTAGCTTCATTTATTATTTATAGTCCCTAACGAACACCCTGGGTGCATTCATTGCCCTGGGTGGGAGCTTCCCTGCCCACCTGAGCCCTGCTCCACCCTCACCTCCCCCTAGGCCATTTTTATCCACGCCAGGGTAAGAATATCCCATTTTCCCCCCGTTTTCCCCCATTTCAGCCAGCCTGGCTGCCTTGGCTGTGCCCCTCACGCCGGCAGCCTTACCTGCATGGCTGGGGAGTGCTGCAGAGCAATGCCGTATCGTCGTCATCTTACTGTATTTCATATTTCTGGAGTCCCATCTTAAAGTCCATACCTTCTTGCTGGTCCTATTATGCAGCTCCTCTCCGCAGCACAGTTCCTCATGGCTTCCACAGGGCTCATCCTGGGCTCTCGGCCCACCCCTTTTATCCCAGTTGCCTTCACAAGCTACAGCTGCTGCCCAACTAAGGACTTTGCAGCTGTAGCTCATTTAGAATAGCTGGGACCCACTTATCTAACACATAGATCTTACAGGGACTCTCTCCACAACGCCGTCCCTGCCCCAACGCAGGAGGAGGAGGATGCGGCTGCCAGGCTGCTCCGGGGTCCCAGTGAGCCCCGGGAAAGGCCTCTCCTCCCTCGCAGCACCGGCACTTCCCTCCGGCTGCTGGGCTTCGGCACCGCTCACACAAAACACACTTTAAATACTAATTCACCCGAGTTCCTGCTCTTCTGGTGAATGCCAGCTGCTGGTCTGCAGGGACACGGGGAGCTCAGCGCGGTGTGAAGGGAACTGTGCCCGGTTTTGCCTGTTTAAATTCCACACCGGCTGCTCAGCACACAGGCCCGGCGAGTCACAGCCTCTGTCTCCTGTGCAGCAGCCCGGATCTGAGGGACAAAACCTGCACGAATCGCCCCAAAATCACAGCCTGGGAGCTCTGCAGCCTGCCTGGGCATCCGTTCTATCCTGAAAGGCTTCCAAGTGCCCCCTGAGCTTGCAGCGCTGCAATGGAGCAAAGTTATCCCGCAATTCACATGTCTGTGCTCTGGGCTGGTGTAACGGGAATCCCATGTCCCAGTTCAAACCAGTTTGGGTTCCCAGCTCAGGCAGGCCGTGCAGCTTCAGCACCTCAGACAGCAGCAGCAGAGTGTCCCCAGCGCACCCTGAGGGGACACATCCACACATCCCCTGTGCTGGCAGGCAGGGACATTTCCAGCTCGCACGTTACTCCTGGGCAGGGACAGGAACCCGGCACAGCTTTGATCCCTTGCCAAGACTTTTGAGGATTCTGTCAAGCAGCCAAATGTCGGGAGTGTGTTGTGTTTATTAATAAATAAAAGTGTTTGTAGCGAGCAGCCACCTGGCTTTGTGCTGGTTTTTTTTTATTCCACCCCACTCTGGTTCCACTTTCATCCTCAAATGTTATTTCACGCTTTCTCCCCGTTCTCTTTGGTCTGAACAGTTTATTCTACTCAAAAACAAGATTAATTCAGTCTCTCTGCAGAAGTGGATTCTCTGGATTTGTTTTTCCCCCTCCTTTTGCTGCACAATATTCCCAGGACAGGGATGTTTTCCAGTCTCCATCTTTTCAGCCCAGCAGCTGCAGATCTGGAACACGTTGATTCAGGCCGGGCTTTATCCTACACCAAAAGCAGCGATATAAAATCCAAGTTATTTATAAGAGAAAATATATATTTGCATCTCAACGTGGAAGGGAAGAGGGACTGAATATCCAGCCTTTCCCAACACACAGATTTCTCTTAAAAGGGATTTATTGTGTGCTGATCGAACAGAATGAGTTTTTTGTATTTAAAGGCAGAAGTGTGGTGGTCCCCTCACTGACCTCAGAGAATCCCCAGTCCAGCAGGCCCAGATCAGCTCAGCTTTCACTCAGGGCTATTGCAGGTGTGACAGGAATTACAGCTGGAGCAGGAATTCCTAAAATTCCCCATCCTTAATTCCCACTTCACCCCAACAGGGGTTCAGTTCCAAGGGAACAGGCCGAGCTGGCAGATCATGGTAGGCACAGTGACCCCACGGTCACCACGGGGTCAACACCTCAGCCCTTCCCCTCAGGAGTGTCCAGTGCCACCACATCCCCTCACAGTGACCTGTCCAGGACCTCGGCCCCTCAGGAGTGTCCAGGGCTACCTCAGAGTGACCTGTCCAGGACCGCATCCCCTCAGAGTGACCTGTCCACCACCTCAGACCCTCACAAGTGCCCACTGCCACCACACCCCCCTCAGTGACCTCTCCACCACCTCAGCCCCCACAGCCCCTGCCCCTCATCTCGGTGTCCCATTGGCTGCCACAGCCGTCACTCAGAACCAGGAACAGCCCACACCTAATCTCAAGCACCCATTGGTTACCAGGGCAGTCACTCAGAGATAAGCCCCGCCCGACAACGTGGGCGATAGTGGGTGGAGCGCGCACTCCCGCCCTCTCGCTCTCATTGGCTGCTAAGCCTGTCACTCAGCCTCAAACCCGCCCCTCCCCGTGTGTGTGTGGGAGGGCAGCCCTCCTCCAGGAGGCTCTGGACACGCCCCAGCCCCCCTCTTTCACATTATCTCGATGGCCCATTGGCCGCCACATCCATCACTCAGAACCAAACCCCGCCCCTTCCTTCCGCGTGCGCTGGGCGGGCGGGGCGCGCACTCCCGCCCCCTCACCTTTTCAACAACCCATTGGCCGCCGCACCCATCACTCAGAGCCAAGCCCCGCCCCATGAGGGCAGCGCGCCCCCTGGCGGCCACGCCGTGCCCCCCCCCCCCCCCCCCCCCCCCCGTACGTGCTACGTGTGCGTCACCCCCCTGTACCCCCCGTCCCCTCCCGCGCGCGCGCGCTCCGCGTCACCGCTCACGGGCCTGGCGCGCGGCGGCCGCGGCCGGACGGACGCTCGGACCGGGCCGGACACACGGACGCGGCCCCGCTCCTCTCCCTTCTCCCGCCCGTTGGCTCCGGAGCCGCCCGGCGGAGCGGCCCGAGCGCGGCGGCGGCGGGTTCGTTTTTGTGTGTGGGGGGGGCGCGCGGCCTGGTGCGCGCGGCGGATCCCGCCGCTCGCGTAGCGCGGCCGCCCGGGCTCGCTGAGGGGGAGGCCCGGGCTGGGGGGGGGGTGGGAAACGAAGGCTCCCGGCCTGAGGAAACGCCGCCGCCATGAGCGTGGAGGCGTACGGCCCCAGCTCGCAGACCCTCACCTTCCTGGACACCGAGGAGGCCGAGCTGCTGGGCGCCGACACGCAGGGCTCCGAGTTCGAGTTCACCGACTTCACCCTCCCCAGCCAGACCCAGACCCCGCCCGGGCCCGGCCAGGCAGGGCCGGCCCAGGGCCAGGGGCCCCCGGGCGCGGGGCAGGGAGCTCCGGGCCCGCTGGAAGCGCAGGTGAGGGCCCGGCCGGGGGCGGCGGAGCGGGGTCCGGAAGGGGCGGGCGGGGTTGGGCGCTCGGGCCCGCCGGGCAGCGGGGGCCGCGTGTGGAGGGGCCCGGAGGCGGAACCCGAGCGGGTTGTTCGGGGCGGAAACTCGGGCCGGCTGGCCCGGTCGCGATAGTTGTGTGGTTGCGATAGGGGGAGGAAAAGCCACCGGGGCCGGGTGTCACTTCGGGTCCTTTCTCCTTCAAACAAACGCGGGGTTGGGGGGTGTTTGCTCATCGGAAGTTGGGCGCTGAGGAAATTCGGTTTTTTACTTCCCCTCTCTAAAATACGCGTTAATTTCTTCTTGTTGTTACTGTGAATGTTGGTTTTTTATTTCAGTTTCCACTTTCTTTGCCGCACGGTTGTTGGGCTGGTTTGTTTGGGGGTTGTGAGGCAGGGCCAGGCCCGAGACAAGTTCTGAGCTCTGCTTCCTCGTGGCTCAAAAACAACTTTTAGTTTTGGGGTTTTTTATTATTACAACTGATGGCTGGTACCTAAAAGAAAATGAAATTGTGTTTATTTAGCAATTCACAGCTCGTAGGCAGGGGAGGAATTAGGATTACAGCTCCCAAGAAGTGCTGGAAATGGAGATAACAATCTCAGTGTGCCCGTAGTAAACAACAAAAACACCAAAGAACTCTCCCGTATTTTTAAAAAAGCCACGCTTTTGTCCGGTTTGAAGATCGTGGAATACTCAGGCTCCTCACAGGAATCCCATTTTTAACCATGAAATGCCTGTGCATCACCCACGTGTTGAGGGATGAGTTCAGACAGGAGCTGAGAGCTCTGGGTGAGTTTTTATCCCCAAACCAACCATCCTGGGGCTGCTTTTGGTGCTTTTATTTGCAAAAGCAGCCCCAGCTGGGTCTGAGGGGAGCGCAGCAGCTCCACAGGTGTGCAGGGCAGCGCCCAGGGAGGATTTCCCCTGTCCTGGGGGCTATCCCAGCACAAATTAAATCAATTTTTATGCCTGAAAGTGCTCGGTGACAGCTGGGATGTGCTCAGGTCGCTGTGGTGGTGAGGCAGAGCTCAGAGTTTTGGGTTGTTTTCTGTTCATTTGCAGCTTTTAGATTTGGTAGAATTGATCCAGTTTGGCCACTGAGATCAGAATTATTTTCTACCAGCAGTAAAATCTCTGTGACTGTACATTAAAAGGGAATTTTAATCACATGTAATTTTAAACCTTTAATGGGCTGTGATCACTCCAGAGCTCCCAGTAGGGAATTTGTGGCCAAGGAGAAGAAAAACCACCCCAAAATCAGCCTCATAAGCTGAAAGTCCAGACAAGAGGATTATTAATTGGCCTTTTTTTTTGTCTAAACATGTTTGAAAACCTTTGAAGTCAAAGTAAAAAAAAATAAAAGCTCTGGAGAGCACCTTCAGTACTGGCTTTGTCTCCTGGCTAAAAGAAAGGGATTTTATGTTGATTTTTTAAAAAAATCAGGGTGGTTTTGAGTTTCTGCAAACTTTTGTGGTCGTCCTGGAGCTCATTTTGATGTCAGAAATGTCATTTTTGGGGAGGGACTCTGAGAGGTGGAGTGAAGTAAAACAAAGCCCAGGATCTGCTCAGACCTGCCCCTCTCAAGGGCTCAGGGCTGATAAAATCACAACATCTGGGGTTTTTAAAAGGTTCTGGGCAAAATTTTTGCTGCCCTCACCAGATAATTGAAGTTTGTCGTTCTTTTTGGCATCTCAAATAATGACTTCTCCAATTGATCTGGATTTGCATAATGAAATATTAGCCCTGTGATTATAATTAAAGCTAATTAAATAAAAAAAATTACTTAGAGCTGAGGAATATTGGGGGTGGAAACTTCTGCTCTGCTGTTTCTGGGGTCTTTTTAAAAAGATGAGTTGAGCAATGCAGGGCACCTCATGTTGTAGGAAAATTTGATGTATTTAGTTTAAAAGAATGTGTTTCCCCAATATATTTCATTAATAGTTTAATAGCGTTACAATTGATTAATGGTCGATAGCGAAAAGTAGGAATAGAGCACAAACATTTTCTATAGGATACTCTATTTCCATTGTTTCCTAGAATAAGCAAACATAAGAATTGATTTTCTGAAGCGTTTTAGGAGGAATTTAAAATCCTCAGAGCAGGATTTTCAATTATTGTGCCACCACATCCCCTCAGAGCAGCTGTGGCTGCCCCTGGATCCCTGCAGTGCCCAAGGAGCACCCCGGGGTCATGGGGGTACCCCTGGAACCCCGAACCATCCCGGGGTCCCTGCAGTGCCCAAGGAGCACCCCGGGATCACGGTGGGTGCCGTAGGGTCCATTCCCACCCCAAACCTCCCCTGGATTCCTGCAGTGTCCAAGCAGCACCCCGGGATTGGGGAAGGTGCCCCTGGAACCCCAAACCATCCCGGGGTCCCTGCAGTGTCCAGGCAGCACCCCGGGATCATGGGGGTGCCCCTGGAACCCCGAACCATCCTGGGATCCCTGCAGTGTCCAGGCAGCACCCCGGGGTCATTGGGGCGCCCCTGGAACCCCGAACCATCCCGGGGTCCCTGCAGTGCCCAAGCAGCACCCCGGGGTCATTGGGGCGCCCCTGGAACCCCGAACCATCCCGGGATCCCTGCAGTGTCCAGGCAGCACCCCGGGGTCATTGGGGCGCCCCTGGCTGGGCGTTAGGGTCCCTCCCCAGCCCAGAGCCCCCCGGGTTCTCTGCAGTTGCCCCTCCCTCGGTGTGGGTGAGCGCCGGGCCCGGGCAGGCTGGGTTCGGGCTGCAGCCCTAACAAAGGCTGGTTTGTGCGGGCCAGACCCGTCCTCTGCTCGGGTCCCTCCCGGGGCGAGGCTTTCCCAACTTCCTCCTGGGAAAGGGAAAGGGAATGGCCCTCGCTGGGACAGGGCAGGCACAAACGGCAGAGCTGCCTTTGCCAGCCGGCGCAGAATGGGGGTTTGGGGGTTCCCTGGCCTGTGGGGAGAATCCAGCAGCAGGGTGGTGCCAAAGCCTCGCTGTGGGGCTGTGCTAGCACTAATCCTGCTGGAGTTCAGGTGCGGCTCTGGTTGCAGCTTGGATGCAGCACCTGAAAGCAGAGCTGGCTGAGGAGCAGCAGGTGTACCCACCTGGGGACCCACAGGCAGCAGGATCCCACAATCCCGGCCTGATTTGGGGTGGAAAACCTAAATCCTGATAGTCCCGGAGACAGAAACGCCTTCCACTGTGCCAGGCTGCTCCAGACCCCCTCCAGGGACGTTCCCAGGGATGGAGCAGCCCCAGCTCCCTGTCCCCTGCTGGTGTCTGTCCCTCAGCTCTGTCCTGGCCTGCTTTGTGTCCCAGGAAGGTTTTGGGGCCAGCACAGGAGCAGCCCCAGCAGTTTTTGGGAGCAGCTCTGTGGCACCTCAGTGTTCAGCCCGGAGCTGCCAAACTGGCCGTGCCAGGAGCTGCAGCCAACACTCTCTGAAGCAGAGCAGTGCCCCCTGGCACCAGCCCTGCCCGTGCCAGGTTCAGTGCAGGGCTGGCATCACGCCAGGGTGCGCAGCAACCACTTCCTCGTGCACGGCCTGCCAAGGGCTGGGGCTGCTCTGCACAGCGCAGGTGACATCACTGCTGCCTCCTGCCCTTGGCACTGCTGCCTTTTCTGCCTCAGAAAACCCCAAACGGAGCCCAAACCTTGCTGCTTTTTTAAAAACACAAAGGCAGGTTTGTATGAGCACCCAAAAATGTATTAAAATCAACCAATCTTAAAATAGGAATGCCTGGGAGTGCTGGGAAGGAGTTCAGATCAACTCCAGGCTTTGAATCCCACCTGGGCCAGATCTGGCCTTGTTTATCTCCTCAGGAATGGCTCTATCAGTTGGAAATGGAGATTTGAGGTGGAGATTGGAAGAAATGGAGATTTGAAGTGTGCATTTATGTGCTGACACCTGTGCAGAGTCTGTTCCACACCGAGCTGGTGGGATTTGCCCTCACCCCACTCATGGGATTGTGGGGTTTGATTCCTTTTTCCATCTTCCCTTTTGCACTTTCAGTTCCTTTGGGCTGATTGTTCCTATTAAAAGGCAGAGCTTGGAGATAACACCAATAAAAGGCAGCCCATTTATTTATTTATTTTATTTTATTTAAATGCTCCTCATTTCATTTGCAGGGCTGGTGGCTTTGAGGGCAGGCCCTGATGGCTCAGGGCAAGTGGGAAGTTGGCTTTGGACTTTAACTCTTGCAATTGGCTGTTAAATTTTTAATGTGGATCTCTCTAAATGAGGAATAAGCTGAGTTTGCTTCATTACAGCTTGAAGAGGGCAACTTTTAAATTTATTTTTTGATGTCTTTTACAAAAGGTTTTGTGTTCTCAGCTTTCTGTCAGAATTAAGTTGCACCTCCCAGAGAAATTGCATTAAATCCAAGTTGTTCAAATATCGTATTCAGAGACAAAGGCCTTGAGTGATTTTTGTCCTATTTGGCTGGTTAGAATTTATAAATCAATCTTAACTTTACAAACATTGGGGTTACTAATTATCCCTTTGATAGGGAAATGACCCCAGCCCTCCGCTCAGCTGTGCTATGAATATCCCAGTCACTTTGGTGGCCCCTTTCCCACATTTCCCACTCAAAATTAACATGGATTAAGGTAAACTTATCCCTGTTCAGCTTTTGCTGGGATCTTGGCTAAAGAAGGCAGAGAATAAACCAAATGTTGGGGTCTTTCCCAACTCAGTATTGAGGTGCTAAAGCCTCTCAGGGCTGGAGAAATTAACCCAGGACACCAAGGGGCAGCAGCTGCAGTGGCCATGCCAAAATCCCAGTGTGACATCCACACCTCCTGGTGCTAAAAGTGCCCAAAAATGGAGTGAGTTTGGTCAGGAGAAAGGCTGGGGGTGGAAAGTTGCTGAGACAGCATCAAATGTTGCAGAGTTCTGTGATTCTGGCAGCCCATGGTGGGTACAGGAATAGGTGGGGGAAATTCCTGTTCCCAGGTGGATCCCTGGGATAAAAAGAAAGGTGAGAAAACAGCTGCTGGAATTGGTGAAATGGAATTTTGTTATGTAAGGCTGTGGAAAAATGCAACTGCAGAAAAGCAATCTCCCTGTTTTCGTGCTTATCAGTTGGAGTTCAAATAATCCTGTGAAACAGGAGGTGATGGAGCAGGTATTGACTGTGGGATTGTATGGAAAAATACAATCTGCAGGAAAGCAATCTCCTCCTGGAAACTGTATCCCAGTTTATCAGCTGGAGCGAAATAATCCTGGAAAACAGGAGCAAATGCTGGTAATGGGGATCCCTGTGTAATGGTGTGCATTTAGTGCTCTTGGCAGTGTTTTCTGTGGGGGGTTTTCAGTGCCACACGAGATTTGGGGTTCATTTGGGTGTGCACCCCAATCCAGGTGAATGGCCCTGATGGGATCCTGCAGAATGGAGCTGTGGATGAGAACGTGGCCAAGACCAGCCAGCTCCTGGCAGAGCTCAACTTCGAGGAGGATGAGGAGGACACCTACTACACCAAGGACCTGCCTGTGCACGCCTGCAGGTGGGGCTGCCAGAGGGCCCAGGGACAGGGGATGGGGAGCAGCTCCCAGAACTGTGCTGCTCCTCAACAGGTTTGGGAGCAGCTCCCTGAACTGTGCTGCTCCTGAACAGGTTTGGGAACAGCTCCCTGTGTGCTCCTGGGGCTCCTGAACAGGTTTGGGAACAGCTCCCCAAAACTGTGCTGCTCCTGGGGCTCCTGAACAGATTTGGAGCTGCCACGTCCACTTCTGGCCAGCTCAGAGCTCTCTGGGGGATAAATCCCAGGCTCAGCCACCCCAGTGATGGGAATATTAAATATTGAGAATATTTAATATTAAATTATTAATTAAATATTAAAATATTTGTGACTCACAACAGGAATTTGGCTCCTGTTTGGTGCTTCTCCCAGCACTGATGTTCCCCAGTTTCCATTCCCCTTATTTCTGTGCCCTGTAAATCCAGCTAGAGCTTGGATTTGGATTTTCCTCTCAGCAATAACCACTCACTCACTGCCTTTCCCTTTGCAATTGCAGCTACTGTGGGATCCACGACCCTGCCTGTGTGGTTTACTGCAACACCAGCAAGAAATGGTTCTGCAACGGCCGTGGGAACACCTCTGGCAGGTAAGGGATGGAACCATGAAACAGAAAAGTCAGCTCTGTACCCATTTCCTCATCTTTTCACTGTCAGAGCATCCATGCACTGAGCAATGTTCCCTGCATGGATGGAGAGAGCCAGCCACAACTTTGTACCCATTTCTTTCACTCTCAGAGCTCCCATGCTCTGAGCAATGTTCCTTGCATGCATGGATGGAAGGAGCCACATCCTCCCAATGCGTGCCACAATAAATAGATTTATCAGTGTGTTACTAATTGCTAACAGAGGTGTTTCTGGTGTGAAAGTGCTGTAAATTGAGCTGTAATCTGAGCTGTGACCCGTGCTGTTTGCCTGCAGCCACATTGTGAACCACCTGGTGAGAGCCAAGTGCAAGGAGGTGACGCTGCACAAGGACGGGCCCCTGGGAGAGACGGTCCTGGAGTGCTACAACTGCGGCTGCCGCAACGTCTTCCTGCTGGGCTTCATCCCAGCCAAGGCTGACTCCGTGGTGGTTCTGCTCTGCAGGTCAGACAGGCCTCTGCTGCCTTTATAAACAGCAGCCCTTGCTTGCATTTTGGCCCAAAATATATTTTATATTCTGGTTTGCCACCCTTTTCCCTTCAGGTGGTCGCACAGAGTTCAGGGGCGCAGGTGGATAATGCAGCAAAGGGAGTTCTGTTGTGTTGGGCAAACATCTTAGTGCTGTAGTATTTTTTTTCCTAAATTCTGCATTCCTTAATGGAAGGAAGGTGGTTTTCCCTCTGTTTTGAGCTTTGGAAGAGGCACAGCTCCATTCAGGAAGTGACTCTGGAGCATGGAACAGTGACTCTCACTCAGGGTGTTTTTCTCTCTGCTCATTTGAGGCCACAGTAAATCAGAAATTGTTCTGACAGGCTAAGTCATAACTAAAAATTTATAATTGTGAGTGTTTTAATTGGGTGCTGTCACTGTGTGGTTGCTGGTAGAAATTGTATTTCTGTGGAGGAAGTTCTGTTTGGGAAATAAGCTCTTTTTCTGGTCTGTGTGTGCACAGTCCTCATGGAGTATAACCACCTCCAAAGGTGTCACATTTAATATTTCAAATGCATTGTCAGTCCTGGAAACACCCAAGCAACACTTCTCACAATACTGAAAGAAGAACTGAGAAATGGATTTTCCCAGCAGCCTGGGGTTGTTTTGCTTGGGTTTTCCCTGGTTTTTGAGCAGTTTCAGGGGCACACCAGCCCAGCTTTCACCCTCCACAGCAGACTGGTGTGAAGTCACAACTGCTGGCTGTGCTTGGTCCTGCAGGCAGCCCTGTGCCAGCCAGAGCAGCTTGAAGGACATCAACTGGGACAGCTCCCAGTGGCAGCCCCTGATCCAGGACCGCTGCTTCCTCTCGTGGCTGGTGAAGATCCCCTCGGAGCAGGAGCAGCTCCGCGCCCGCCAGATCACGGCCCAGCAGATCAACAAGCTGGAGGAGCTGTGGAAGGTACAGCCTGGCCTTTGAGGGGTTGGTTTCACCAGTTCTGGGGTTTTCAAGGGAGGACAAGAGTTCTAGGAGCTCTGGAAGGCAGAAATCCCCCAAGGTTTAAATCCTGCAGTGCCACAGCACTCAGAGTGTTCAGGGAATTGTTGAAAGCTTCACCAAGCTGAAAACCAACTTTCCTTGCTCATATCAAGACTTCCAAATAGTTCTGCTTTAAGTGGTGCAGGGAAATGTTGCTCATTCAGTTATGGGGTTTTTGAGAGGTTTTTTGTGCATCCTTTAAAATTTTAACTGGGTTTAATACGATTTGTAATGCCCTGGTGTAGCTTTAAGGGTGGTTCCAACTTGATATCACTCCCAGTATTAGTAAAACACAATTTTAGCAGTCCTGCTGTCAATTTTATACTTCACAGTGTGAAACAAAACATCTCTGCTTTTATTTCCAGGAAAATCCATCTGCAACCCTCGAGGACTTGGAAAAACCTGGTGTTGATGAGGAACCCCAGCATGTCCTGCTTAGATATGAAGATGCTTATCAATACCAAAATATATTTGGTCCTCTGGTCAAGCTTGAGGCAGATTATGACAAGAAACTCAAGGAATCTCAGGTAAAATATGTGAGATTTTCCTTTTGAGGGACTCCTGACAGTGCTGGGGTCAAACACGGAATCACAGCACCCTGAGTGCAATAAATAAATAAATGTTGGAATTGCTGTGGTGTAGCAGTGATGGTGCTGTGAGAGCAGGGAGAGGAGAGGAAAACCCTCACACTGAGGGGTTTTAAGAGCTTGAAACATTTGGGAACTTGTCACCTTTGCTGTGCTCAAGTTTTCCTTCCCAAACACCACCTTGTGTCCCAGAAGTGCAGCTGTTTGTTCCCCTCAGAAGCTGCAGGTCCCTGCCAGGGCAGTGGGAGTTCTGAGAGCTCCTGGAAACATTTCCTGGGTGTTTGAAGAGGGGGAGAATTCCACAGCTGGTGAGCAGGACTTTGTTTCTCATCATTAGCTCTCAGAACAGAATTCACCTCTGCAGGTGCTGTGAACTCAGCACAGGAATGAACACAGATTTTGGTGACATGGGAACAGAAAGTGTTGTCATTTCTGCACTGTTCTGAAGCACAGGACTGTGGTGGTTGGCAAACAATTCTTCAGGAAAATAAAAGCTGCTCTTTTCTTTACCCTCAGACCCAAGATAACATCACAGTCAGGTGGGACCTGGGCTTGAACAAGAAGAGAATTGCTTATTTCACTTTGCCAAAGACTGATTCAGGTGAGGACACCTGGGCTGTCTCTTTGTCAGGGGTTTTTGTACCTTCTGAATAAAAGCAGAGTTCAGAGCACTCTGAGGCTGGCCTGGGGAGGCTCTGGAAGGGTTTTGTGGTTGCTCAGAGCTTTTTTCCCCTTTTCCTTTGTAGACATGCGCCTCATGCAGGGAGATGAGATCTGCCTGAGGTACAAGGGAGACCTGGCCCCCCTCTGGAAAGGAATTGGGCACGTGATCAAAGTTCCTGACAGTATCCTTTACTTGGGGAGCCTCAGCAGGGCTGCCCAAAGCTGGAGTCAGTAACAAGCCATTCATTATCTCCAAAAGTAATTTCTGCTAATTTAAAATTTGGGGTGGGTGGGGGAGGGAACTGCTGGAGAAAATCACCAAAATTGGGGAGAATAAAATTCAAAATTTTGCTCGAAATTACTACTTAACGAGGTTCTACAGATTATGGTGATGAGATCGCCATCGAGCTGAGGAGCAGCGTGGGAGCTCCCGTGGAGGTCACCCACAACTTCCAGGTGGATTTTGTGTGGAAATCCACTTCCTTTGACAGGTATGGAGGCTGCACCTCACAGCTGGGCAGGCACTCGCTGTACACTTCTGTTCTTTGCCTTCACTGAGCGTTTTCCAACCAAAGAGTTTGTGTTGGTTTGGCAGCAGCCACCAGAGATCCCAGTGTGTGGTGAGCACCTGGTGCCTGGTTCAGAAATGGAATTAATGCGCAAAATGGCCAGTTGTTCTCATTTTGAAGGGTTTGTTGCAAAGACATCAAAGGGAGAAATTTACCTTATGTGTAATAATAATTGAAACAGAAGAAGAAAAACAAGTTTATAATTGAGCTTCCTGAAATTGCTTTAAACTGTTAAAATATCAAAAATTGGCTGTGGAGCCCACAGGCTTCAGCCAAGTCTGTGTTTGGTAAGCCAGGAGTTGGCTTCTTATCCTATTATTAGAATTTCCTATTGGTAATAGATCCTATTACTATTATCTCCTCTGATCCTATTATTTTATTCATTATGGCTGCAAATTTACTTCAAATCTTGCACCTAAATTCCTGTCACAGGTTCTTGCACCTGAAATTACTGTCCCAGATTGTGTCACCGAAGCTGCTGTTCCTGTCCACATTTTCTGGGAATACCTTGTAATGTTCACATGGGGAAAAAGCAAAATCTGAGTTCTCAGAGTGTAATTTCTGTGATTTTAATTCTGTTAATGAGTGTTGGCCATTGTTCTCTTTGCCATTTGTGTCTGATACCTGCTGTAGGACACCTGAGGGTGCTTCACACTGATCTTTAGGAATGATTTTCCTGCTTTTCCTTTATTTCAGGATGCAGAGTGCTCTGAAAACGTTTGCAGTGGATGAGACCTCAGTGTCTGGGTACATTTACCACAAACTGCTGGGCCATGAGGTGGAAGATGTCATCATCAAATGCCAGCTGCCAAAACGCTTCACAGCCCAGGGACTCCCTGATCTCAACCACTCTCAGGTAACCTCATCTCCTCTCTGTGCCCAGGATGACAGAAAGGATTTATAAATAGAGGTTAAACATCTTAAAGCCTGTGCTGGGAATGTTAAATAACAATAAATATTTTTTATTTTTTAGGTTTATGCTGTCAAGACTGTCCTGCAGCGTCCTCTGAGCCTTATCCAGGGTCCCCCTGGCACTGGAAAAACAGTGACATCAGCCACCATCGTGTATCACCTGGCCAGGCAGGGCAATGGGTGAGACCTGCTCTCTGAGCCCTTATGCATGAGCTTGAGTCATGCAAAGAATCACCTTGATTAAAAAACAAAAATAATTTGTGTCATTGAACTGTACTGTCTGGGGAGACTTGGGCTCATTGCACATAATACCCTTCCCCTGCATATTTATTGATGTGTAACTACTTATATTTTATTGCAAGTCTGGTGGAAAGAAATTCCAGTTTATTGAGGTTGTTGGCTGATTTTGGCAGGCCTGTGCTGGTGTGTGCCCCCAGCAACATCGCTGTGGATCAGCTGACAGAGAAGATCCACCAGACTGGCCTCAAGGTGGTTCGTCTGTGTGCCAAGAGCCGCGAGGCCATCGACTCCCCCGTGTCCTTCCTGGCCCTGCACAACCAGATCAGGAACATGGACAGGTGAGCAATGAGGAAAGACCTCTGGTTTTGGTGTTTGTGTTGGGCACAGCTGACGGGTGCTGTCGCTGCAGTACTGCTGTTTGCTTAATGGGTTTATTTTACTTTAGTTAAAAATCACTTGCACTGCAATCCTACAGAGTTGTTTGGGCTGTAAAGCAAAATTCCTGGGTTTTTTTTCAGCATGCCAGAGCTTCAGAAGCTGCAGCAGCTCAAGGATGAGACTGGAGAACTTTCCTCTGCTGATGAGAAGCGTTACCGGGCGCTGAAACGCACGGCGGAGCGGGAGCTGCTCATGGTGAGGGCCTGGGGCTGATCCCCAAAAATCCCTGGGACTGTTCCCTCCAAATCCATGCTGCCCCCATCCCCGTGCCCCCATCCCGTGCTAACCGTGCTCCCTGCTGCCCAGAACGCCGACGTGATCTGCTGCACGTGTGTGGGAGCTGGGGACCCCCGGCTGGCCAAGATGCAGTTCCGCTCCATCCTCATCGACGAGAGCACGCAGGCCACCGAGCCCGAGTGCATGGTGCCCGTGGTGCTGGGGGCAAAGCAGGTAGAGCCCTGGGGTCCCTGAAAAGGGTTTGGGAGCACAGCAGGACCAGCACTGAGCAGCCACCTTCCAGTGCAGGCACACAACATTCTTCATTTTCTAGAACATAAACTTACCTGACTTCATTCGGGCTCAGCCCTCTTCATTTTGGGGTTAGCCCTGTTCACTTAGTGTTAGCCCTCTTCATTTAGGGTCAGCCCTGCTAGTTTCTGTTTCCATGGCCTGGAGGGTCATGATGCTGTTGGAACAATCTGGAGAGTTACCAAGGTCTTTATATTAAAATGATCATCTGAGAAGACAGTGACACTAAAGGTTTCTGAGCCTTTGGGGAGAGCTTTAGCCTATCACAAGTTGGAATGATTAATTCCTAATATGTCAGGGAATGGTTTAAACTGACAGAGAGTGGGTTTGGGTTTTATATTTAGGGGAAATAGTTTCTGTGAGGGAGGGGAGGGGCTGGGATGGAATTCCCAGAGAGGCTGTGGCTGCCTCGTCCCTGGGAGTGCCCAAGGCCAGGCTGGAGCCACCTGGGATGGTGGGAAGTGCCCCAGGGGTGGCACGGGGTGGGATTTAAGATCCTCCCATCCCAAATTATGATCCCCCATTTTTGTAGGATATTTCTGTTATTCCAAACAACCTCCAGGCACCAAACTGAGCTCTCCCCAACCTCCCCACAGCTGATCCTGGTGGGTGACCACTGCCAGCTGGGCCCTGTGGTGATGTGCAAGAAGGCAGCCAAGGCTGGGCTGTCGCAGTCGCTGTTTGAGAGGCTGGTGGTGCTGGGCATCCGGCCCATCCGGCTGCAGGTGCAGTACCGCATGCACCCCGCGCTCAGCGCCTTCCCCTCCAACATCTTCTACGAGGGCTCGCTGCAGAACGGGGTCACTGCAGGTAAGGGGGCTCTGGGGCAGCCTCCGCAGCAGCAATGGACTGTGGGGACACAGCAGGGAGCAGCACTGAGCAGCCACAGTGCCGGTGTAGGCATGCCAAGTGTTTCCCTTTTCATCACAGAAACCCGGCTGAGTTCACTTGGGATCAGCCCTGTTCATTTGGGGTTAGTCCTGTTCATTTTGTGATAGCCCTGTTCACTTGGGCTCAGCCCTGTTCATTTGGGCTCAGCCCTGCTAGTTTCAGTTTCCATGGCCTGGAAGGTGTTGGTGCTGTTGGAACAATCTGGAGAGTGAATATGATTTTATATGAAAATGATATCTGAAAAGAGAGTGACACTAAAGGTTTCTGAGCCTTTGGGGAGAGCTGCAAATCTTGAGCAGGGATCAAAGCAGGCATTCTCTCATCTGGGTTTGGTTTTTTAATAAAAAAATTTGCATCACGCTTCATTTTGAGGCTCTTTGATATGGAAATTGACGAGTGGTGTTGCTGATTTGTTCTGCCCCTGTTGCTGTGCTCCTCAGCTGACAGGGTGAAGAAAGGCTTTGATTTCCAGTGGCCCCAGCCTGACAAGCCCATGTTCTTCTACGTGACCCAGGGCCAGGAGGAGATTGCCAGCTCAGGCACCTCTTACCTGAACAGGTGAGCTCTGGGGTCTGCCCTGGCCGCGTGCAGGGCAGGGCTGGTGGCTCCTCGTGGATCAATCCTCACTTGTGGTGTAATAAAAGCCTCCCTCAGGGCTTGCAGCCCCAGCTGCTTTTCCCTGGGCTCCTCTCACAGCAAACCAGGAGGAAAATGCACCGCCTCACCTCACTGGGTAGAGAAGGAGCAGGCCATGATCAAGTGCCTGATGTGGGTGAATTTGGGCCAGCAGGAATTGCTGATCAAGTCACATTTTGAATTCCTGTAACTCCTCAAGCAGAATCCTGAATCTCAGATTTACTTCAAAAGGGATGGAAATGCACTTTTTTTTTTATCCTATCCCTTTTTTCTGCATATTCAACCTTCAATTTCAACAAATAAATGTAAAATCTGCTCCTCTTGGGTCATGGTTGTTCACGTGCCTGGCAGGAAAACCAGCCCAAGTTGTGAACAAAATATCAGTGAGATATTTTTAATCTCAGTCTGTTTCCTGAGCTGCATGTGCAAGACTGGATACAGTGGAGCAGATTGTGCACAAACAAACAGCACAATGCCTGGCTGATAGGGGGCATTGACATTCAAAACATTCTATATTTAAAGCTTTAAGATAAAGCAGCTGAAGGATCTGGGGGATGTTTGGAATGATGGTGATTGTAAAAGTTCCTTGTGTACATTTAACTGCAGCAAGAAATCCCATTTGGAGTTCAGGAGGTTTTGCTGTTTGTTGTGCAGTGCTGAGGAGGGGGAGGTGAAGTCTGTGGTTCTGAGGCCTTTGGGATGTTGGTTTTGGCCCAAATTCCTCTGTGCATGTCCAGAGTGAGGAGCTGGAGCTGAATTAATTGCAGTGCTTGAGCAGAATTGATCTTTCCATTGAAGCACCCTCACGTGGGAGCCTTTTAAACCCCATTAACTTGCTAAAACCTGAGCCCTGCTGGCCTGACCCTCCTTGTCCTGCTGTGCCCCTGCAGGACCGAGGCTGCCAACGTGGAGAAGATCACCACCAAGCTGCTCAAGGCTGGGGCCAAGCCCGACCAGATCGGCATCATCACCCCCTACGAGGGCCAGCGCTCCTACCTGGTGCAGTACATGCAGTTCAGTGGCTCCCTGCACACCAAGCTCTACCAGGTACTGCTGCACACAGCCCAAAAGGAAATCCTCAATGGTTTTCATTTTTATTCCATCTTCAGGCTCAGCCTTTGGGATTTCTGCGTTGGTTTTGGTTAATACCGATCGATTTTTGAGTTGCTTTTGGTTAATATCGATCAATTTTTTGAGGTTTTGAGTTGGTTTTGGTTAATATTGATCGAGTTTTTGAGTTGGTTTTGGTTAAAATCAAGGAGAGGAGTTAGGAGGTACCCATGGGAACAGGGGAAGGAGGAAAGCCTGCTGAAATCTCTGTGGAAAGAGGTTGTAACAAATCCTGTGAGACACAGAAGGGAGAGGTCACTGTGGAAAACCTGGTGCCTTCATCAGCCCTCGGTGCCAAGGGACGTGCAGGAAACCAAGCACATAAATCCTGCTGGCCACACGATTTATGTGCTTGGGAACACATCCTGCCAGCAGTGGAACTCCTCCACCAAACAGAAAAATGAGCTGCTACAAACAGGACAATTTTGTGTTCAATATGATCTTGTTTTGCAAGATTGAGAACTTGAGCAGTGTTTTCACTGCAGGGAAACTTGGTGGAAATATTTTTCCCTGTGCCAGGAATGATGTGTCCCTCTCACTGAGGTTTCTCAGAGCTAATTTGGATGTTTCATCCTCCAACATTTTGGAACAGTCAGAGCTTTTTGGCAACATCCTCAAGCAAAGAGCTGCTTCGCACAGTTTTGGGAAACAGGAGGACCATAAAGCTGAACATGAAAGGAATTTCTCCTGAACTGAGAGTCCCTGTTCCCCTCTGGGGCAGCTGCTCAGTGCCCAGAGGAATTACCAAATCACTCCTCCCTCCAAAAACAACATTTTTCTCAGCTGATGGAGGGCTCAGTGCTGGCCAAGCCCTTTGGCAGTGCCTGCTGGTGGCAGAGCTGTTTTGCTTCCGTGCCTGAGGTGTTTTCCTGTGTTGCAGGAAGTGGAAATTGCCAGTGTGGATGCCTTCCAGGGCAGGGAGAAGGATTTCATCATCCTGTCCTGTGTGAGGGCCAACGAGCACCAGGGCATCGGCTTCCTCAACGACCCCCGGAGGCTGAACGTGGCCCTGACCAGAGCCAGGTGGGGCAAACCGGGCATGGAGGGGTGCAGGGACAGGACACAGGGAGTGCCTTCCTTGGGGGGACTGGGGAAGGAATTCTTCCCTCTGAGGGTGGGGAGGGGTTGGGGTGCAGTTCCCAGAGCAGCTCTGGCTGCCCCTGGGTCCCTGGCAGTGCCCAAGGCCCGGCTGGAGCAGCTGGAAGGGGTCCCTGCCATGGCAGGGGTGGCATGGAGGAGCTTTAAGGTCCCTCCAACCCAAACCATTCTGTGCCATTTTTATCTCTCATCTCAGCCCCTGCCACCATCTGGCATCAGTACGTTGGGGAAGTCCTTCCCATTTCCAGCACAGATCCCTTCCTTTCATCTGCTGCTTTATCACTTCCACAGCCATTTTGTGCCCATTTGGGTTTTTTTGATGCTTCTGATTGCAGAGAGGCTGAGGTGGAGCCCAGCATGGTGCTGCTTGGCTTCCCTGCTGTTCCCAAGCCCCAAATCGTGCCCTGGGGGTTTGGTGGGACACAGAGTGAGCCTGAAGGAGGAACTCTGTGCTGCTGCAGGAACTGCAGCCTCCTCCCAGGTGTTGAGCCACATCTGGAATGGCTGCTGTGAGCAGTTCCAGCTGCACCAGGCTCCTCCTGCAGCTCCCAGAGAGGAGAACCCAGGGGCTGCTCTGTTCAACATCCTTGTAACAAATCCCCCAGTGAATCGTGGTTCCTCTGTGTGCACAGGTACGGGGTGATCATTGTGGGCAACCCCAAGGCCCTGTCCAAGCAGCCCCTCTGGAATCACCTCCTGAATTACTACAAGGAGCAGAAGGTGCTGGTGGAGGGGCCCCTGAACAACCTGAGGGAGAGCCTGATGCAGTTCAGCAAACCCCGCAAGCTCGTCAACACCATCAACCCTGTGAGTGACCCTGCTCCTGACAGCAGCCAATTAGCCCTGACGCCTTAATTAATCCTGAATGGGCGGGATGAGGCACCCACACAGCCTCACACCCCCACGGGTTTCCATTTTTGCTGCCTTTTGGTGCAGCGTGACTGCAGGGGAAGCAGCTGCTGCTGTCCCTGGGCTGAGCAAGCTTCATCATTTCTCTTTAATTGCAGGATTTTATTGGGGGTACGTCTTGAGGTGAATGAAATGAAATTAAGGAACTGGTTTGTGTAGAAAGGGAAAACTCACTTTTAACCCTCAAGCTGCAAGTGTTATACAAATTACTACTGGGGGAGCTTGGCAGCCACCAGAGGACAGTGAATGGAGCAAGGGAATTGCCAGGGCCTCAGAATAGACTGAAAACTCATCAAATGTCTCACAGCTTGGGACAGGCTGCTGGAAAATCTTACTTTGGGTGTTCAGGATGTGGCTGAAATAATAATTAAAGGTTTTCTATGTGTTAGAATTAATTTCCACAACATTTGCGCGATCTGGGGAGTTTTATGGATTTTTACCCAAAATAGCTTCCACTGAGGTTGCAGTGCAAGGTTTTCTAGTGGGGAAAGAATGAGGATGGATGCTAATTGCCAAAATCCCTGCAGGGTGCCCGTTTCATGACCACTGCCATGTATGATGCACGCGAGGCCATCATCCCCGGCTCTGTCTACGACCGCAGCAGCCAAGGTAAAGGAAATCCCCAAAATTCACTTTTTAAAGGTTTATTTTTCCCCTAACCAGCCACTGAGGGGTCACATCTTACACACTTCAAACTTTGAAACTTCTTAAGAGCTTTTAAACTTGTGCAGATTTTGAATTTGTAAAGGTTTGAACTTCAAACTACAGAAATGGAATTTGAGAACTGGAAGTGATGGAATTTGAAGGCTGAAAATGTTTGGGACAAATTTGAGGGCTGAAAATGTTTGGGATGAGTTTAAGGGCTGAAAATGGATTGAATTTAAGGACTGAAAATGTTTGGGATGAAGTTGAGGCTGAAGTATTTGGGGTAAATTGGAGACTGAAGTGTCTGGGATGAATTTGAGGCTGAAAACGTTTGGGATGAGTTTGAGGCTGAAATCTTTGGGATGAGTTTGAGGGCTGAAAATGGAACAAATTTAAGGACTGAAAATGCTCAGGATGAATTTAAGGACTGAAAATGCTTAGGATGAATTTGAGGGCTGAAATGTTTGAGATTTAATTTAACAACTGACAATATTTGGGATGAATTTGAGAGCTGAAAGTCTTGAGCCTGGATTTGGCTCTCTGTAAATAGAATCAGCCTGACAATTGCAGAGCGGGTGCAAACTGAGGGGAAAAGGAGAGTGAGCAGCATTTCAGGGATCTCAGGTGGTGCTGTGAGGAGGAGGAGCTGTGGATGAGCCTGTGTTAGGTGGATTTATGGAATGTCCTGGTGTGGAATCGGCAGCGAGGCTGAGATGCTGCTGCCTCCTGGAGCAATCCCTGCAGCCCCTCCTGTGCTCTCTCTCCCCAGGGCGTCCATCCAACATGTACTTCCAGACCCACGACCAGATTGGGATGATCAGTGCTGGCCCCAGCCACGTCACTGCCATGAACATTCCCATCCCCTTCAACCTCGTCATGCCCCCCATGCCGCCCCCGGGCTACTTCGGCCAGGCCAACGGCCCCGCTGCAGGTGAGGGCACACCAGCCTGGGGGCACCGGGGGGTCAGGCCGTGCCTGTCAGGCTCTCACTGCTCCCGGGGCTCTGTTGCAGGCCGTGGGGCTCCCAAAGGGAAGACGGGCCGTGGCGGGCGGCAGAAAAATCGCTTTGGGATCCCTGGCGCCAGCCAGTCCAACCTGCCCAACAGCCAGGCCAGCCAGGACGTGGTGTCCCAGCCCTTCTCGCAGGGCCCCCTGACCCAGGGCTACATCTCCATGAGCCAGCCCTCTCAGATGAGCCAGCCTGGGCTCTCCCAGCCGGAATTATCCCAGGTGAGTGGAGTTTGGGATATCAGGAGCTTTGCCTGGGGTTTGTGTTGGTGATCCGTGCCTGCACCTCCTCCCTGCTGAGGGAAACGAAACTGAAACTGCTCTCAGTGGCTCAGCTGCAGCGTTTGCACTGCACTGATGGGGGCATGGAAGGGAAATGTTGCCTCAGCTGACAAACAGCTCAGAAACCCCTCAATTTAGGGAAATTCTGCACCAAAAAAAGCAGATTTAAAACACGCAAATGCTCTCAGCTATATGGTTAACCTGGTTCTGCCTTGCACTTGAGCTGGACACTGATGCTGAGGCTTCCCTCACCTCTCCCCTTGCAGGACAGTTACCTTGGTGATGAGTTTAAATCCCAGATTGACGTGGCGCTGTCACAGGACTCAACTTACCAGGGGGAACGAGCTTATCAACATGGTGGAGTGACGGGACTGTCACAGTATTAGAGTGTAAGCACCCTTGTGCCCCTCCCCTGAGCCAAACTGTCCCCATGCCCTGATTTAAACTGTCTCCTCCCCTTGATTTAAACTGTTCCCTCCTCTAATTTATACTGTCCCTTCCTTGATCATAACTGTCCCCTCCCTTATTTAACTATCCCCTCCTCCTGGTTTAAGCTGTCCCCTCCCTGGTTTAAGCCTGGCTGGGTGAGCAGGGCTCCCCTAACTGAGCTCTCCTTGTGCCCCCAGGTTGAGGAAGAAGAGCTAAGCTTGTGTGGAGCTTAGTTCATCAGCATTTTATTCTGGGTAATAAAAAAAATAAAATAAAATGGATACCTGTTTTCCACTGCTAAAACTGAAGCACCACTGTGTGAGAGCAACAGGAGAAAGAAACCAACCAACGGAGAGGAGAGAGAGAAGAGAGAGGAGCGCGCGAGAGAGGAGAGAGCCACTGCTGGAGCTCACTGAGCCACGGAGCCTGAGAGAGGAGAGAGAGCCCTGAGGAAGGAACTCACCCAGCAGAGTGCTCAGCTGAGTCCCCCCAGCTCCGGAGAAGGGCCTTAACAAAGCAGGTTTCACTTCATTCCATACTTCTCTTGGCGAGCAGGGCATTATTAACCTTTCAGAGCAGATGGGGAGAGGAAAACCCTCATCTCAGAGTTGGGCTCGTTTTGCGAGGGTACTGAAAACATTTTAGCAGGAACTGTTTACATTTTAGAAGCAGAGTGTCTGAGAGAAAGGGGGGGAGAAAAAAGGAGAGAGAAAGTCCCTGCCTGGGTGAGAGCCAGCCAAGCAGAAATCAGCTGCTGCTCAACTCTGAGGTGCAGGTTTTGTTGTCCAACACTGGCTCTGAAATTTGTTGTCATCGTGTCGCCCACATTCTGAACGAGGTGGTTTTAAAGAGATTCTTTCAAAAAGAGCACTGAATTTTTTAAGAAGTTTTGTCTCTGAATTCTTAGTGGTGGACCTGGGAGATTTAGATCCTTGTTCTGAGAAGCTTATATTACAAAAAAAAAACTTTAAAAAAAAAAAAAAACAAAACAAAAAAAAACCGTTTCAAACAAAAATTAGAGCACCATCCTTGAGAACTTTCAGTGTGATTTCAAGTTGCAGCAATCAGCCTCTTCTTCCTACATGGGATAGGTTTAGAGCGAGAGGAGCCTGCGTGCTCGAGCAGGAGGGTTTCAAAGTGTTTTCTGTATGCTTTAATTGGCAACTGTCTGGACTCTACTCTGTGAAAAACAGCCTTTCTGTAAGATGAACTTTATGCTTGAAAGGGGACGGGTTCCTGTGCCCTTCGGCCCTGGAGGGAAGGTGCAGCCAGGCCTGCTTTGGTCCCCGCAGCCCTGGGGAGGACCGGTGGAAATTGGGGATTATTTTGGATGGAAGGGAAGGCTCCACGCCATTGCAGGAGCAGGACGGACAAACGGACAAAGCAGGCAGGTGGTGGAAGGTGGTGGCCTCTGAGAGACAGAGCTGGGTTTAGTTTGGGAGAATGGGTCAGGCTTTGGGGTGTGGAGCAGGAGAGGACGGAGGGAGGAGTTGGAGCGAAGCTTCAGGGGAAGAGAGTTTGTTCAAGCTGTGCTTTGTGCAGCAGAGCTGTGAGCCCAGCTGGGAGCAGGGCTGGGAGGAGAAGCCATCCACGCTCTGAGGTGTGTGAAACACTCACAGGGAACACTTGGGAGCTTTTCATTTCTGTCAGGACCTTTTCTAGGAGCAGCACAGAGACAAGTGATTCCTCCAGCCCCGTTCTTAGCAGATCTTGAGTCAGAGGAGCCTCTACCTCCCAACTGGGCAGCAGCAGCAGCAGAGATTGATCAGAGCCTGGCTGTTCTCAGCCTGAGTTTAGCTTTACACTCAAAGGGCTCCAAGTGTTTCTAGTCCTTTTTTTGGGGGGGGAAACTCAAATACCTCTCATCTGAATGTACTTAAACAAACAGCTCAGAGCCCCTTTTGTACCCGGGGAGGGGAGACCCTTCCATTGCTGTCCTTCCTGCAGATCCTGCCCTGGGTTTGCTGGACTTGCCCCAGAGCAGCCCTGGTGTGGAGCACCCCCAGCCCGGGGGGGAGCTGCAGAAACTGCAAAAACCACAAAAATCTCAACTCACAAACCCATTCTTTTCTCATCCAAAGCCTCCAGAGTTTAGATTCTAAAGCAGTGAAAGAATGGAGACACAGGCCACCTTCCTTCCTCGTGAGATGGACTTGTTTTATTTATTAACATTGCCGAAGGGCTTTTTAATTTTTTTTCCTTGGTAGGCAGCGTAGTGGCGTAGATTTTCGGGTAGGTTTAAGCTGAACCCCTCTGTGCAAAGCTTTCCATGAGTATTGTAGCCCCCTCCTCTGCCCTCACCCTTTATTTCACTGCTGGGAATGCTTGCCTCTGCTTCGTGCTGGTTTTTTCCTTTGTAGCAGTTCAAACTCTTTTTGAGTTCTACAAATCCAGACATCAGTGCTAGCACGGTGTTAAAACTCTTTTCTTTTTTTTTTTTTTTTTTAATTAATTAATTTTTTTGTCTCAGTTTTGTTTTAAAACCTGTTTGTCATCAATTAAAAAAACCAGAAAAAGAATAAACAGCTCTTGCATTCAAGGTGGCCCCTAAGTTTCAATGAGGAAACCATGCAACGTTCATTAAAGCTTTAGTCTGATTGTATAAACTTCAAGTTTATTACTTTTTTTAAACACAAGACTAGTACAAAAGTGGGGGGGTGTGCATAGCAGAGGGGGTGAGCGACTCGACTGGGAGAACTGGGAATACTGGGAAGGGCCCCAGGGTGTGGGGGGAGCTCCCCCTGCCCTGCAGCAAACACAGGAATGGCTTTGCCCTGCCAGCCTGGGGCTGGGGGCTCCAAGTGGCTCTCACTGCCCCCAGGGTGGCACAAACCCGGGAACACTTCGAGGTTTTCTTCTTCTGCCCATCTAAACTCATAATTGAATGGCTCCTGCTGGCTGGAGTTAAGCCCTTAAAACACTGAAATGGAGCAGAGCAGGGCAGGGTGGGAAACAGCAGGACTGGGAATGGGAATTCAGCTCAAGCTGCTCCAGGCTGGCTCTTCAGCTCCACGATTTGGGTGTGAAAACAACAACAAAAAAAAACCATCCCAAGGCTCCACATTTTGGGTGTGAAACCAAAAATCTCCATCCCAAGGTTCCACATTTTGGGTGTCAAAATAACAAAAAACCCATCCCAAGGCCCCCCCAGTGGTTAAACCCTCAGTGCTTCCCCTGGGGGAGGAGGTGGGAAAACCATCAGAGCTCAAGGAGAAAGCAGCAAAAGAAAAACCCCAAAGCTGCACTACGGCTTCACAGTTCAAAATAAAGAGAAAAAATTCAAGTCTAACTGGGATTCCATTGCCCCAAAATCCCAAAATCCTCGCTCTGGTGGTTTCCACTTCAAAGCTCAGGGATGGGAATGGCCCAAATTGGGGTCCCTGGTGCCCCTCGGGGACACCACAGAGGGGCTGGGGCTGCCACGCGGCACAAAACCCAACAAATGCACCAAAAACAACCCGGAACAGCAAAAATGTGCAGAGCTCTGAGCCCTGCCCTTGCCTGAGGCTCGGCTGCCACCTGGGGACACGCAGGGGACAGCCCGGGCTCATGGATTTGCTAATGAGGTAAATTAATACTGACCCAGGCGGGCTGCGAGGGGAGAGAGCCACTGAAATCCCAGCGGATTTCTTGGGTAAAATCTCATTTTTTTAGGTAAAATCTCCATATTTTTTAGGGAAAACCTTCATTTTTAGGCAAAACCTCCACTGCATTTGGCTACCCAGCACAAGCCCTGTTCCCAAACCAGCCCATCACCAACCACGCTCTGAGAGCAGCTCCCACAGCACAGAGAAAGCTCCTGCCCGGCTCTGCCTCCCCTGGGAAGGGATTTGCTCACCCCATCCCTGTCCCTGCAGCTGGACCACACCGCAGGGAACCCCAGCCCCGATTCACCCAGAAAAATCATTTATGCCCTGAGAAATCTGCAGAGTTCAGCCAAAAGCCCCCAAAACCTGCAGCCCTGGGGGTGCCTGGCACGAGCAAAGGGGGAAATTTGGGATTCACAGCCCGGTGCCAGCATCCCCTGAGGAGAAGGGACCCAGCACCGAGTTTGGTCATAACCCCACACCCCCATCCCAACTAATCCTAACCCAGCACCGCCCTTAGCGCCAGCCCAACCCCGGCCCAGCCCCCGAGCGCAGCGAGGGTTTCCCAGCGGGAATACAAAGGAATTTCCCCCGTTTGTCCATCGTTCCCGCTCGCTCCCCGCTACCTGCAGCCGCACTCGTCCACCACCATGTCCTCGTAGTGGCGCAGCACCACGTTGTCGCTGTTGTCGTAGTAGAGGATGGAGATGGGGGAGAGGCGCACGGGCACGCAGCAGGGCTGGGGCGTGCCCCGCGGGTCCAGCGAGTGCACCATGGTCTGCAGCACGGCGTGGTTGGTGCTGTTGAGCTCGGCCGCCAGCGGGAACGGGCACTCCCCGCCGCAGTAGTTGGCCAGGTAGCCCTGCGGGGCGATGATCCAGTTCTCCCAGCCCACGTCGCTGAAGCTGATGTAGAGCCGGCGGGGCTTGCACAGGGGGCTGGGGGACACGGCGGGGCTCGGGGCGCTCCTCCGGCCGCGGGCAGCGCGGCACTGCGGGCCCAGCGTCACCAGCAGCAGCGAGGCGCCCGCGAAGGCGGCGGAGCTGCCGCAGGGGCTCCGCGGGCCGCCGGGGCCGCCGCTCTCCGACAGCTCCAGCACCAGGGCCAGATGATCCCGGCCCGGCCCGGCCCGGTCCCGCAGCGCCGCGCCCAGCCCGAACAGCAGCGATCGGCGCAGCTGCACCAGCGAGCGCTCCAGCAGCGGGGCCCGGCCGGGCCGCGGCGAACCCCGCGGGGACCCCCGGGACAGCCGCAGCTCCAGCACCCGCCCCGGGCTCGGGCCGTGGTACGAGCTGTGCTGGAAGCGCAGCTCCAGCTGCGCCAGCGTCGGGCGCTCGCCCTCCTCCAGCGCCGAGAGGTTGAAGAGCAGGAGCCGCCGCAGGCACAGCCGGGGCTGGGGCTGCCCCGCGGGCAGGAGGCGGCCTGGCGAGGAAGGAGAAACAGCGGTGGGGGCGGCTGGACGCGGGCATGGGCAGGATCGGCTCCGGGATGGGATGGGATGGGATGGGGGAACCCTGGGGCTGGGTGGAATCGGCTCCAGGAGGGGTTGGGGGAACCCTCGGGATGAGCAGGATCAGCTCCAGGGCTGGGCTGGGGCTGAGCAGGATCGGGGAAAAGAGGACGAACAGCAGCGAATTTGGGTTTAGCCTGGTTTAGCCAGCCCGAGCCAAACTGGAGCCACGAAAGAAAAGAGCTCTGGGATGCCTTGAGCCCTCAGGGACACCGATCAAACAGTCCCCAGGGGACTGCGAACGGCTCAGAGCAGCCAGATGTGCCCCAGGGTCAGCCAGATGTGCCCCGGGGTCAGCCAGAGGCGCTGGGACAATGAGGAGGGGGGACACAGCCTGGGGATGGAGCATCCCATCCCTGGGATCAATCTCGGGATCAATCTCGGGATCAGGACCGGGATCGGGACCGGGATCAGGCCTGGCATCAAAGCCGCGCCTCGGGAGGGATTCAGGGGGCTCCAGGACAGAGCCAGGCACAGCTGCCCCCCTCACCCCCATGCCGGGGTTCCAACCCCATCACCATCACCGGCAGCATCCACAGGGCTCCATCCCGCAGGGATTTCTCCTGGAATCCGGCTCCGGCCTGGGACACGGGGCAGGGAGGAGGGAGCGGAGCCCGGGGCAGCCCGAACGCGGCCGCGGCTGTACCTTGGTCGGCGAGCACTCGCACGATGTTCCCGGGCACGTTGAGCTCCTCCACCGTGCAGGGCTCGGGCGCTGCCCGCGGCCGGGGCCGGGCGCTCCGCCTGTGGAAGATGCTCCAGAGCAGGGGCGGCACCGGCGCGGGGCTCCTGGGGCTGGGCCTGGCGCTGAGCCCCAGCGAGCGCAGCGGGGAATGGTCCTGGGAGAGCGGCTGCGAGGGCAGAGCGGGGCTGAGCAGGGCCCAGGCCGGGCTGCGGAGGAGCCACAGCCACATCCAGATCCACGTGGACATGGACATCCTCATGGACATCCCCCGTGCGCACAAAGAGCGGCAGCGCCGGGGCTGGGGCCGAGCGCAGCCTTTGATGGGCTCGGAGCTCAATCAGCACCGCGGGATCCCGGCTCGGGGTGGGATCCCTGCGGCTCCGGCACCCCTTAACCCTTTCAGGGCTCTCCCGCAGCTCCGGAGCGCCCGCTGCGGCTCCATGGGGTCGGGATGAGGATGGAAATCCAGCGTTGTTCCTAAAAACCCTGCCCGGAGCTGGGCGCAGACCCGGAGCAGTCTCTTCCTCCCAAAAAATCCATTTTTAACTCAATGTGGGGTCAGGATGACGATGGAAATCCAGCGCTGCTCCCAAAAACCCTGCCCAGAGCCGGGGGCAGACGTGGAAAGGGCTCTTCCTCCCAAAAATTCCCTTTTTTAACTCAATCACGGCGTCCAACGCTTCTCTCTTAAAGCCATTGGCCTCCGGCACATCAAACCATCACAGTCTGCTTCACATGGCCCCAAAAACCACTGGCCCCAAAAACCATCGGCCCCAAAAACCACAGGCCCCAGCCAGGCACCCCCAGGTCCCCCAGTCCCTTGCTGGCCATCACAGCAGAGCTGCCACCGCCACCACCTGGGTGTCACAGCCCCCAGAGGCAGCTGCAGCCACCCAGCTCAACGCCAGCCCTGGGAAATTCAGTTTAATCCCCCCACGGCCACCCCAGCTCTGCTCCGGCCCTTCCTGCCCTGCAAACCCCACAGAAAACCGAGGAATTCCGCACTGGGAGGCTCCTCAGACACCCTGGAGGTGACAGGGGGGGACAAGGTCCTGCCACAGCTTGGGGACATCCCCACAGCCCCACTCAGGGCCTGTCCCTGCCTCAGGCACAGCAGGGGAGGGGAACCAAACATGGAAAAATCCCTCAAATTCCCACAAATGGAATTGATGCCCTGGATCAGATCCCCCTTGGCTGCTGGGGCAGGGAGCGGAGGGTCCTGGCCTGGGAGGGGACAGCGAGGGGACAACGAGGGGACAGCAAGGGACCCAAACCCACAGAGCTGCCCGGGATGGGGACCTGGGACTGCAGGGCTGGAGCTGCCTGGAAACCCAGCAGGAATTCTCTGTTCTTCCCAAAATCCCAACCCTGAGCAGGAACTCTCTGTTCTTCCCCAAAAATCCCAACCATGGAAGCAGAAATTCTCTGTTCTTCCCAAAATCCCAACTCTAGAAGCAGGAATTCTCTGTTCCTCCCAAAAACCCAGCCCTGGAGCAGGAATTCTCTGTTCTCCCCAAAATCCCAGCCCTGAAGCAGGAATTCTCTGTTTTTCCTCCAGCAAGGGGCCAGTCCTGGGGGAATCTCCCAGCAGGGACCTGCAGGACCCTTTCTAAGCCACTCCAAGACCTACACGGGGATTTTTTCCAAGGAAATTGAACCTCCAGAGCCTCCTCCCGAGGGCTGGGCTGGATTCCCGGGATGGATTCAGGTGACAAGGGCACCTCTGCAGTCCCTGGGGCACAGCTGGGGCACATCTGGAGCACATCTGGCCTCGGGGTCCCTTCCCAGGGCGGGACAGGAGCTCCCCTGCCCGGGCTGGAGCAGCTGGGAGGGCTCAGAGGGAGGGTCTGGGGGTGTCACAGCGGGGCTGAGGACGTGGAGCAACACCAGGGACACCGAGGCAGCCCCAGGTCCCCCCTGGCCAGCGCGGCCACCAGCGTCCCGGCCAGACTGGGCCAGACTGGGCCGAAGTGGGAGCCCCAGGCGCGGGGTGCTGGCAGTGCCAGGGCTGGCAGGGGGCAGGGGGGCAGTTCCTGTCCTTGGCAGGGTCCCAGAGCAGGTCCCGGGCAGTGCCAGCCCCGCAGCCGTGCCCACGCCGCCCTCACAACCTCTTGTCCTTCACGAGGCCGTTCCTGAGGTGCAGCCTGGGGAGAGCAGAGCCGGGGTCAGGCCCTGAGCACAGAAATTCCCCTCACTGCCCTGTCCCACATCTGTGCCCTGTGATGGCTCCAGGCCCTGAACACACAGATCCCCCCTCATTGCCCTGTCCCAGATCTGTGCATTTTGATGGATCCAGGCCCTGAACACACAGATCCCCCCTCATTGCCCTGTCCCAGATCTGTGCATTTTGATGGATCCAGGCCCTGAACACACAGATCCCCCCTCATTGCCCTGTCCCCAGATCTGTGCTCTGTGATGGATCCAGGCCCTGAACACACAGATCCCCCCTCATTGCCCTGTCCCAGATCTGTGCTCTGTGATGGCTCCAGGCCCTGAGCACAGAAATTCCCCTCACTGCCCTGTCCCACATCTGTGCCCTGTGATGGCTCCAGGCCCTGAACACACAGATCCCCCCTCATTGCCCTGTCCCAGATCTGTGCATTTTGATGGCTCCAGGCCCCGAACACACAGATCCCCCCTCATTTCCCTGTCCCAGATCTGTGCTCTGTGATGGATCCAGGCCCTGAGCACAGAAATTCCCCTCATTTCCCTGTCCCACATCTGTGCATTTTGATGGATCCAGCCCCTGAACACACAGATCCCCCTCATTTCCCTGTCCCACATCTGTGCATTTTGATGAATCCAGCCCCTGAACACACAGATCCCCCTCATTTCCCCGCTGAGGCCACTCCTACCCCCACATTTGTGCACTTTGATGGCTCCAGGCCCTGAACACATGAATTTCCCCTCATTTCCATCCTGGGGCCACTCCTGTTCCCAGATTTGTGCGCTGTGATGGCTCCAGCCCCCAAACACATGAATTTCCCCTCATTTCCATCCTGGGGCCACTCCTGTCCCCAGATCTGTGCTCTTTGGTGGCTCCAGCACCAGGAGCAGCTCCAGAGCCCAGAGCCCTTGCAGGGCCTGAAGGGGCTCCAGGAGAGCTGGAGAGGGACTGGGGACAGGGGATGGAGGGACAGGACCCAGGGAATGGGTTTAGACTGGGAAAAGGGAGATTTGGGCGGGATATTGGGGAGGGATTCCTGGCTGGGAGGGTGGGGATGGAATTCCCAGAGCAGCTGTGCCCACCCCTGGACCCCTGGCAGTGCCCCAGGCCGGAGCCCAGGCCCATGGGGGTGTCCCAGGCGTGGGGCTGGATGTGCTTTGGGGTTTCCTGACCCAAACCAGCCCGGAATTGCACGTACCCCTCCTTCAGAGCCCGGGGCAGCGGGATCCCAGGCTCCTTGCCGGGTTTCCTGCTCTCCTCCAGGTCGTACTCACGGACATCGTTCACCTCCTGCATCTGCCCCAGCAGCACCTTGGCCACGAACAGCACGATGTACTGCGGACAGGAGGGGACAGGAGGGGACAGCGACCCTCAGGCACGGCCCCAGCCCGGGGGGGGCCTTTCCCTGCTGCCCCCTCCCCATTTCGGGCAGGGCAGCCCCCCCGGCATGGCCACAGCCCCGGGATGGGGTTTGGGGCTCCATGGAGCAGAACTCCAGGGACAATTCCTGGGTTCATCCCAGGGGCGATGGGCTCAGCAGCTCCCTGCCCTGCCCTGCCCTGCCCTGCCCTGCCCTGCCCTGCCCTGCCCCATGGATCTCCCCTCTCCACCCATCCCCACAGCCTGGGGCTCGCAGGAACATTCCCAGAATGTTCACACCTCTGTCAAATCCCCTTTCTGGGATGCACGAACGTTCCCAGATCATTCACACCTCTCCAAATCCCCTTCGGAGCATTCCCAGACCGTCCCCACCTCTCTCCCTGCTGTTATCACTCCCCCAGGTGTCAGACACTGAATTCCCCCAAACCTCCCCATCCCTGCCACCCCCGCAGCAGCACCGAGGACAGGGCTGGCCCCAGGGACAGGGGACACGTCCCCGCTGTCCCCAGTCTGTCCCCTGGGGTGGCACCAGCCCCGGATCACCCACCAGGAACCAGTAGATGTTCATCAGGGTGAGCACGAGCAGCAGCGCGTTGAAGAAGAAGTAGAAGGGGATGTTGGGCACGGCCTGGAGGCTGGAGTGGCAGGTGGCGTAGAGCACCTTCAGGGGGAACCAGTAGAGACGGAACCAGAACCTGCAGGGACGGGGACAGAGAGGGGTCAGTGGGGACAGAGCGGGGTCGGTGTGGCCCTGGGAAAGGGGCAGAGCCAGCACAGCCCGTTCATCCATGGATCCATCCCTGTGTCCGTCCATCCGGCATCGGCTCCTCCTCCTCCCCCCTGCCCGGCTCATTTGTCACAGCAGTGTCACCAGGGTGTCACCAGGGTGTCACCAGGGTGTCACCAGCGGTGTCACAGGAATTTCACAGACACTCAGACCCCGCACTACAGAGGGATTCCCAGCCCAGCAGGAGCCCCAGGAGATGCTGGGGGGTCTCAAAAACCATCAGGGGAGAGGGGCCCAGGGGGACAAAAATCCTCCAAAGAGTGCCAGGATTGGGAGCAGGGGAGGGTCAGGATGGGATCAGGGCCCCAAACCCAGCAGGGAAGGTGAGGATTGGGACCAGGGACAGAAATCCAGCAGGGAAGATCGGGTTTGGGATGGGGACACAAATCCACCAGGTCAGGATTAGGATCAGGGGACCCAAACGCACCAGGGAAGGTCAGGATTAGGATCAGGGACCCAAACCCAGCAGGGAAGGTCAGGATTAGGATCAGGGACCCAAACCCAGCAGGGTTTAGGATCAGGATTAGGATCAGGGACCCAAACCCAGCAGGGTTTAGGATCAGGATTAGGATCAGGGACCCAAACCCAGCAGGGTTTAGGATCAGGATTAGGATCAGGGGACACAGACCCACCAGGTCAGGATTGGGATCATTGGGATCAGGAGACCAAGACCCAGCAGGGGAGTTCAGGATTAGGATCAGGACCCCAGAGCCAGCAGGGAGGATTGGATTTAGGATCAGGGCCCCATCCCAGACCCACCAGCTGACGCTGAAGGCCAGGCAGCCCGCGTTGGCCAGCACGTCGTTGAGGCGGTGGAAGGCGCCGCCGCGGTGCTTGAAGTACACGTTGAGCTTGGTGAACTCGAGCTGCACGTCATTGACATCGTGCAGGAACAGCACCAGCACGCCCACGTTGTGGTACCTGGGGGGAACAGCGGGGAAAATGGGGGAAATCTGCGGGGAAATGGGGAAAATCTGCAGGGAAATGGGGAAATGGGGGCAAATCATGGGGAGAAACTGCAGGGAAATGGGGGAAACAACGGGGAAAAATGGGGGCAACTGCAGGGAAATGGGGAAAAACCGCAGGGAAACGCAGAAAAATCATGGGGGAAAACAATGGGGAAATGGGAAAAACTGTGGGGAAATGAGGAAAACCATGGGGAAAAACCGTGGGGAAATGGGGAAATGAAATAGGGAAAAACTGTGGGGAAATGGGAAAAACCGCAGGGAAACGGGGAAAACCATGGGGAAATAAGGAAAAACACAATGGGAAAAAAGCATGAGGAAATGGGGAAAAACCATGGGGAAGTGGGGAAAGATGGGGGAAATGTGGGGAACAGCTGGGGAAATGGAGAAAACCAGGAAAATGGGGAAACGAAAAGGGGAAAATGATGGGGAGATGTCTCACCTGAAGGCGTAGGAGGAGGATGAGGAGGATGAGGAAGGTCAGGGCTCACCTGAAGGCGTAGGAGGAGGATGAGGAGGATGAGGAAGGTCAGGGCTCACCTGAAGGCGTAGGAGGAGGCCAGCAGGGTCAGGGTGACCACGTGGTGCAGCAGCATCACCAGCGAGTCCTTGCGCCACGTGTCCATGTAGGCCGTGGCGTAGAGGGAGTGCCCGTAGAAACTGCCCTGCAGCAGGTATGCCAGGGCAATGTCCCTGGGCACCTCCATGCCCCGATGCCAGCCTGAAACACCCAGGGGTTTGGGTTTGAGAGGGGGAAAATAGAAATGGGAATAAAAATAGAAACAATGGTAATAATAATAATAATAATAATAGTGCCCTGCCGCCAGCCTGCAACACCACCGAGGGGTTTGGGTTTTTGGGTTTGAGAGGGGAAAAATAGAAATAGAAATAAAAATAAAAATTAAAAAATTAATAATTATTATTATTAATAATATAATTTTATAATATTATTCATATAATATTATAATATTAATAATATAATATATTAATAATTAATGATATAATAATAATAATAATAATAATAATAGTAGTAGTAGTAGTAGTAGTAGTGCCCTGCTGCCAGCCTGGAACCACTCCCGTTTGGTTTGTGTTTGTAAGAGTAAAAATGAAAATAGAAATAAAAATTAAAATAAAAATTAAAATAAATATTACAATAATAATAATAATAATAATAATAATAATAATAATAATCTATATTACTATATAAAATAATCTACATAATAACAATATTGATAATAATAATCTATATTATTATAGGAAAACTATATTATTATATAAAATAAAAATAATATAGATTATTATATTACTATTAAATAATAATACGTATTATTATAGAAAAATTAAAATAATCTATATTACTATAGAAAATAAAAATACCTTATATTATTATCGACTATTGCTAAATAATAATCTATGTTATTATATTCGTTTTTGCAAATTGTGATCAATCACCATGGGTTTATATACGATGTATATGTGTGGGTTTGTGTCCCTGTCCACAGCCGAGGGGGGAATGAGGAGATTTTTAACCCTGATTTGGGCAGGGGTTGGAACGAGGAGATTTTTGAGCCCTGACTTGCTGCCCCTGCCCATGGCCATGAGCTGATCTTCAAGATTCTTCCCACCCCAACCCATTCCATGATTTAATTGTCTGTTATTTAATTGTCCATGATTTAATCGTCCATGATTTATTTCATTGGTTCCTGATTCACTCAGCCCCTCCAGCCGCCACCAGAAGAAAGGAACGCCCAGACACCCCCTTGTGCCCTTTCTGCACCCAGAGCAGGACAAAAAAGGGACAAAAAGAGGGAATTTGGGGGTGTCCGTGCTGCCCTCACCGTAGAAGACGGAGGGCGGGTCGTGGAAGAAGGGGTACTCGGTGCAGAACAGCAGGTAGGCGCCGTAGGACCACGACACCGAGTAGAAGAACAACTTCCAGGCACTCTCGGGCATCTTGGCGGCATCTTTGGGCTGCAGCTGGCACCACTCCGCCAAGGGCTGCGGGGAAAGGGGGAATTTCATCCGGGCAGCCTCACCCGGGGGGCTCAGCAGCGCCCGGGGGCAGTGCCAGAGCCAGGCTCTGCCAGCAGGAAGGGGCTGGGGAGGGGAAACTGGGAGGGGGGGGACCCTCCTGGAGCTGTGCAAGGGGAGCCTGGGGCATTCCCCCACTCCCTGGAGCATCCTCGGAGCATCCCCGGAGCATCCTCCCCCTCCTCGGGGCATCCTGCCCCACCCTGGAGCATCCCCGGAGCATCCTAGGAGCATCCTCCCCCTCCTCGGGGCATCCCCAGAGCATCCTCCCCCTCCTCGGGGCATCCTGCCCCACCCTGGAGCATCCCCGGAGCATCCTCCCCCTCCTCGGGGCATCCCCAGAGCATCCTCCCCCTCCTCGGGGCATCCTGCCCCTCCCTGGAGCATCCCCAGAGCATCCTAGGAGCATCCCCTCCCTCCTTAGAGCATCCTGCCCCTCCCTGGAGCATCCCCAGAGCATCCTAGGAGCATCCTCCCCCTCCTCGGGGCATCCCCAGAGCATCCTCCCCCTCCTCGGGGCATCCTGCCCCTCCCTGGAGCATCCCCAGAGCATCCTAGGAGCATCCCCTCCCTCCTTAGAGCATCCTGCCCCTCCCTGGAGCATCCCCAGAGCATCCTAGGAGCATCCTCCCCCTCCTCGGGGCATCCTGCCCCTCCCTGGAACATCCCCAGAGCACCCCTGGAGCATCTTCCCCCTCCTTGGAGCATCCTCTGAGCATCTTCCTCCTCTCAGGAGCATCCCCTCCCTTCTCAGAGCACCCTGCCCCTCCTCAGAGCATCCCCGGAGCATCCTTTGAGCATCCTCTCCCTCCCGGGGCACCCTGGCGCGGCCGGCGTTGGCAGGGAGGAGCCGGGAATGCAGAAAATCCCAATAAACCGCAGGAAAGCCCCGGAGGAGAAGCTCCAAGAGCATCACCCGGGCGGCTCCCGGGAAAAAGGGAGATGGACGGGCAGGGAAGGGCCGGGCACAGCCCTGGGCGCTGCCACCAGCGGCGGGCACACGGTGCTGATGGAGCCGTGCCACCCTCCCCGCACCCCCAGCGCCTTTTCCAGCCCCTCCCCAGGGCTGCTCTGCTTGGGGAGAATCCATGGAAATTCCTGAAATTCCTGTCCTGGCTGCGCAGGGGGACAGGGACAGGCTGGGGGTGACAGGGAACACGGAACAGGGTTTGGGGATAAATGGATCCAGACTCGTTTTTGGGGGGTGAATGGATCCAGACTCGTTTTTGGGGGGAATAAACTGAGCCAGCCCCATTTTGGGGGGAACAAATGGACCCAGCAAGGCACAGGGAGGGGTTTGGGGGAACCAAAGCCCTGAGAAATCCCAAATCCCCCCCAGAACTGCTGCGGGTGAGCCCCAGGTGAAAGCAGAACTCGGCAGGGTAACAGGACCCGGCCCGGGTCAGCACTTTCTGCTCCTAAATTAAGGCCCCAGCTGTCCCTGATGCTTGGCCCCTTCTCCAGGGGCTGCCATCCCAAAAGCTCTGGGGTTCCTGGGCTCCCATCCCAATCCCAAAAGCTCTGGGGTTCCTGGGCTTCAATCCCAAAAGCTCTGGGGTTTCTGGACACGTCCCCTGCTGCCTTTTCCAGGGGGAGAAGAGGAGCAGGGGGAATCAAAAATGCACGGAAAGCTTCAGTTCCTGGGGTGCCCACACGGCAGGGACATGGGGACAGCCCAGGGGATTTGGGATCCTCAAAGCCACGCTCACCCCACAGGGTTTGGGGCAGAAAGGACCACAGGGATCTGTGGGGCAGGGATTCCCTGTCCCGGGCTGGATTTGGGGCCTGAGCTCTCCTGCTCACACCATGAGGGTTTGGGGTGGAAAGGATCACAGGGATCCGTGGGGTCTGTGGGGCAGAGATTCAGGAGTGGGAGGGGGCTCCGGTGGGGATACAGGGGGACAGGGGGGGACAGGGGGACACAGGGGACAGGGGGTGTCACAGGGGACAGAGGGACAGGGGGGACAGAGGGACACAGGGGACAGGGGACACAGGGGACACAGGGGTGTCACGGGGGTGTCCCCGGGGCTGCCCACGGACCCGGCTCTGCCCCGGGGTGGGGGAGGGGGTTGGGGGATGTCCTCCCATCACCCGGCTGCCGTTGCCATGGTGACGGCACACGGATGCCCGTTGCCAGGGGCGACGGAGCCGCGCCGGGATCTGGGCCGGGGCTGGGGCTGGAGGAGCCCGGGGCTGCGGGCGGGGATGTGACGGGGCCTGTGGAAAGGGCACTGCCTCATCATCCTCATCATCCTCATCATCCTCATCCTCATCATCCTCGGGCTGGGGCTGCCCCGGGGTCAGGAACACCCGCGGGGAGGAGAGAACGTGAAGGCTCCTTTGCCGGCCTCCAGGGATCCCTAAATCCACAGCCAGGATCCCTAAATCCATCTCCAGAGATCCCTAAATCCACAGCTGGGATCTCTAAATCCACACCCAGGGATCTCTAAATCCGCCTCCAGGGACCCCCTAAATCCATCCCCAGGGATCCCTAAATCCACCCGAGGGATCCCTAAATCCACAGCTAAGGATCCCTAAATCCATCTCCAGGGATCCCTAAATCTACAGCCAGCTCCAGGGATCCCTAAATCCACACCCACTCCCAGGGACCCCTAAATCCACAGCCAAGGATCCCTAAATGCACCCCCAGTTCCAGCAGCAGGACACAGGAGCATCCGGGGATCCCTAAATCCACCCCAAACTCTGGGGATTCCTAAAGCCAGCCCCTGGGACCCCTAAATCCACACATGGGGATCCTTAAATCCATCCCAAGCTCCAGAGATCCCCAAATCCACCCCCAGGGACGCTGAATCCATCTTTAGTCAGCAGCAGGAGCTGGGAGAGCCGGGCAGGGGGAAGGGGCACCCAGTGCCAGGGTTGGTGCCAGGGCTGGAAGGAGCCCGGCGGTGCCAGGGCTGGTGCCAGGGCCGGCCGGGGCACAGAACGTTCCCCAGGGACACAAAGGAGCGGCTGGCACGGAGCAGCCCCGGAACTGGCGGTGCCAGCGGGGAGGACGAGCCAGGAGAGCCCCAGAGCCTGCCCGGCCTCAGCCCAGCCGGGGTCCGGCCCAACGGCAGGGCTGGGGGTGCCCTGGGGGGCTCGGCGCTCTCTGTGCCCTCTGTGCCCCCTGTCCTTCTGTCCCTCTGTGCCCCCTGTCCTTCTGTCCCTCTGTCCCTCTGTCCCTTCTGTCCCTCTGTGCCCCCTGTCCTTCTGTCCCTCTGTCCCCTCTGTCCCTCTGCTCCCAGCTCAGCCACTCCAGGGCTGGGGCTCCCAAAGGATCCCAGAATGGGTTTGGGACCCCCAACCCAAACCTGGCACCTTCCACCCCCCCAGGGCACTGCCAGGAATGGGGCAGCCACAGCTTTTTTGGGGCATTCTTTGGGAATTCTGCCCCAAATGGAGCCGTTCCTCCCCAGAATCCCACCCTGGCAGCCCCAAAAAGGGAAAAACCAGGAAAAAACAGGAAAAAGTCCCTGATCTGTGAGGCCAGAGCATCTGGGGGACGTGGGGGCAGTGACTGCCACCCACCCAGAGTGCCCTGGGGACACCAGGGCCGTGTCACCCACCGGCCCCGCTCTCCTCTCCCCGTCCACGCAGCAGCTCCGTGCCTCAGTTTCCTTGCACCGTGCCTCAGTTTCCCCGCCCCGAGCCAAGCTCAGGCCGCCACTCCCCATCTGCACCCGCGGGCAAAGGCGATTTCCCCCCCAGATTCCCACCAGGAGAGATTTTATCCCAGCACAAGGGATTTCGTGCCCTGCTCCGTGTCCCGGGGAAGGAGCAGCAGCGGCGGCGCTGACACAGCAGAGCACAAAGGCCCCTTTGTGGCTGTTGAGGTTTCTCTGCCCCCGCTCTGTGCTCAGGGAGGAAAAGGCAGAGCCTGGCCCGGGTCCCTGTGCTCAGCTCCCGCACGGGGCTGGGGACAGCCTGGGGACAGCCTGGGGACAGCCTGGGGACATCCCCCACTCCCAAGGCTGGGAAATGAGCTCCTGGCAGGGCTGCAGGGGGAGAAGGACACCAGGAATCCTGGATTTCCAGAACCCCGAGTTTCCAGAATCCCCAATTTCCAGAACCCTGAATTTCCAGCATCCTGGATTTCCAGGACCCTGAATTTCTAGAATCCTTACTTTCCAGAACCATGAATTTCCAGCATCCCAAATATCCAGAATCCCGGATTTCCAGAATCCTGGACTTCCAGAATACTCATTTTCCAGAATCTTGAACTTCCAGCATCCCGAATTTCTAGAATCCCAAATTTCCAGCATCCTGAATTTCCAGCATCCTGAATTTTCAGCATCCTGAATTTCCAAAATCCCAAATTTCCAGCATCCCAAATTTCTAGAATCCCAAATTTCCAGAACCCTGAATTTCCAGCTCCCTCATCCTCCTGGGGCTGCTCTGGATTGCTCCCCTTCCCTGAGCACATTTCCCAACATTTCTCCCTGCAGAGGACACGGGGATGGCCTGAAAACCTGAACACCAGCAGGTCAGGGTCGGGGTTAGAGCTAGGGTTAGGGTTAGAGTTAGGGTTAGGATTAGAGTTAGGGTTAGGATTAGTCATTTCAGCCTCCAAGGGAGGAAGGATGCCCCAAAAATCCAGATCCTGAGCAGGGCGAAGCCCCTGTGCTCACACATCTCCTTTTCCTCCCCTCGGGCCATCCTGACCCAGCCCTGCCCTCCCAGGGGCTCTGAGACCCAAACCTGTCAGATTTCAGAGAAAATCCACAATTCCCATCCCTGCCCACAGCCATTCCAGCCAGGGAATTTTCCAATCTTTTTAAAATACAGCCCTGGAGCTCGAGCTGTGCCTGCCTGCAGCCGGGGGAAAGCTGATGCCACCGGAGCCCTGCTCAGCATCTCATCAGCATCAGGCACAGGAGCTGGAGCCACTGAACCCCCCGGCCCTTCTGCAGTTACAGACTGACCCATTTCCCCAGGGAGCGGCACCTCGGCCCTGCCAGGACCTGCCAGGACCTGCCATGGGGCTGCCAGGACCTGCCAGGACCTGCCATGGGGCTGCCAGGACCTGCCAGGGGCTGCCAGGACCTGCCATGGGGCTGCCATGGGGCTGTCATGGGCTGCCAGGGGCTGCCATGGGGCTGTCATGGGCTACCAGGACCTGCTATGGAGCTTCCAGGACCTGCCAGGGGCTGCCACAGGCTGTCATGGGCTGTCATGAGCTGCCAGGACCTGCCAGGGACTGCCATGGGGCTGTCATGGGCTGCCAGGACCTGCTATGGAGCTTCCAGGACCTGCCATGGGGCTGCCAGGACCTGCCAAATTCCCCTTACAATCCTCATCTTCAGTCCCTTCCACACCTCATGGACAGACAGGGGATGGGGGAAATCCAGCCTGGCACAAAATCCCAGCACAAATTCCGCTCACAATCCTCACCCCCAGCCCCTCTGACCCCTCACAAGGAATGGGGAAATCCAGCCCGGCACAAATTCCGCTCACAATCCTCATCTCCAGCCCCTTCCACACGCCGTGGCAGACTGGGAACGGGGAAACCATCGTGGCACAAATCCCCCTCACAGCCCTCATGCCCAGCCCCAGAGGGCTCGGCTGGAGCTCGCCCAAGGCCAGGAGCCCCCGGGACCCTGCAGGGACCCCCAGAGCGCCCAGCTGGGCCAGGGAGGGGCAGCCAGGCCTGGATGGGGTGACAAAGAACTGTCCCCAAGCCCAAATCCTCCAAATCCCCGAGGGTTCTGTGCTGGAGGCCGGGGCAGAGTGGCAGCATCTCCTGAGGAACAGGAGCACAGGGACGGAGGGGACAGAGAGGGGACAGAGAGGGGACAGAGAGGGGACAGAGAGGGGACAGTGGGGACAGCAGCGACGGCAGCGCTGCAGCAGCGAGCCGAGCACCGAGATCTGCTCCAAAAACCGCAGAAATGTGTCCCTTCCGTGTCCCCTCCGTGTCCCCTCCCTGTCCCCTCCGTGTCCCCTCCGTGTCCCCTCGCTGTCCCCTCCGTGTCCCCTCGCTGTCCCCTCTTTTTCCTCCCGGGCAAGGGGACAATCCGCGACCTTCTGGGGATGCGGGGATGGGAACGGCAGCGGGGGAGGAGCGGGGAGGGCTGAAATCCTCCGGGATGCAGCGCCGGGAAAGGCACAAAAACCGGGAATAACCGGGGAGAAATAACCTCAGCCTTGCGGGGATGGAAATAACCCCAGCCCTGCGGGGATGGAAATAACCCCAACCCTGCGGGGATGGAAATAACCTCAGCCTTGCGGGGATGGAAATAACCCCAGCCCTGCGGGGATGGAAATAACCCCAACCCTGCGGGGATGGAAATAACCCCAACCCTGCGGGGATGGAAATAACCCCAGCCCTGCGGGGATGGAATTAAAGGGTAAAAGGAGCAGGGGGGGCTCTGCCGGTGCCCAAATCCTGCAGGATGCAGCGCCGGGAAAGGCACAAAAACCGGGAAGAAATAACGTCAGCCTCGAGGGGATGCGGGGATGGATCCGGGGGGATGCGGGGCAGGGGGAAAGGGAGCAGGGGGGGCTCTCCCGGTGCACCGGGATGCTCCATCCCCAGCGCTGCAGCGCCGGAGGCAGGCGCGGAACAACCTGCGAATAACCTGGAAGAAAACGCGCTCAGCCTTGCGGGGCTGCAGAAATAACCTCAGCGGCGGCGGGGGAGGCGGGGAAGGCGGCGGGGGGGCTCTCCCGCATCCTCGGGATGCTCCGCGCTCGGCGATCGCGGCTCCCGGGGCTCAGCCGTGATCCCATGAACGCATCCCCGAATCCCGCAACGGGTGCGGGCACCCCAAACCTTCCCACCGCGTTCCCCCCGCTCCCAGCCCGGTTCCATCGCTCCCATCCCCGGTTCCATCGCTCCCAGCGCGGTTCCATCGCTCCCATCCCCGGTTTCATCGCTCCTAGCCCGGTTCCATCGCTCCCATCCCCGGTTCCATCGCTCCTAGCCCGGTTCCCCCGCTCCCCCATCCCCGTTCCCCCCCGTTCCCCGCTCCCAGCCCCGGCACTGACCCGCAGCAGGCGGCGGGAGCAGGCGCGGCGCAGCGCGGTCCAGCCCAGCGCGCAGATCCCGCACAGCAGCAGCTCGGCCCAGCCCAGGTGCGCGTTGTCGGCCCAGGTGCGCAGCGCCCGCTCCCAGCCGCAGTCCCCGCAGCCCCGCGCCGCCGCCGCCAGGCTGCCGAGGCCCCGGCGCAGCAGCTCCCCGTAGCCGGGCATGGGCTCCGGAGGCGGCATCGCGGAGCTGCCACGGCCGCGGCCCCGCGCACGCTCGGCGGGGCGGGCGCCGCTCCCCCCGCCCGGTACCGGGCTGGAGCCGCCCCCTGGCACGGCCCGGCCCGGCCCGGCCCCCGCGGGGACAGCGCGGGAGGAACGCGGGGGGCGCTGCAGGGCCGGGCAGGGCAGGGGGAAACAAAGAGAATTTCGGTACCGGGGGCGGTGGAAACGGGGGCAGCGCTGTGCCCGCTGGGAGGGGCACGGCATGGCACGGGGATGGCACGGGGATGGCTCGGGGATGGCACAGAAATGGCACAGAAATGGCACGGAATGGCACGGAATGGCACAGGGACGGTACGGGGATGGCATGGAGATGGCACAGAGATGTCACAGGGGTGGTACGGATATGGCATGGAATGGCACGGAATGGCACAGGGATGGTACGGATATGGCATGGACATGGCGTGGAGATGGCATGGCAGTGGCATAGAGATGGCACGGCATGGCACGGATATGGCACGGCATGGCACGGTGATGGTACAGGGATGGCACGGAGATGGCACAGAGACGGCACAGCATGGCACAGAGATGGCACAGCACGGCAGAGCATGGCACGGCATGGCACAGCACGGCACAGAGATGGCACAGCACGGCACGGATATGGCACAGCATGGCACAGCACGGCACAGAGACGGCACAGCACGGCACGGATATGGCACAGCATGGCACAGAGATGGCACAGCATGGCACGGCACAGAGCTGCTACTGCAGGGAGTCGGGCAACTTTGGGGTCTCGGGTGCCAGTTGAGGGGATTTGAATGTGAATTTGGGGAATTTAAATGTGAATTTTGGGGGGTTCAGGTGTGAATTGGGGGTTCAGGTGCACACAGCTCTGCGTTGAGGATCCCTGCCAGAGCCTTGCCCCTGCAGCGCCGTTTCCTCGGATGTACAAAGAAAATAAATTCATTTATCCAGGTGCTCTTTGTCCTCCCTTGGCACAAACCTCAGAGGAAACCTCGGAGCCTTTCCCTCCTCACCCTCTGGATGTGCCCGAATTTCCCACAGCTCGGGTTGGGGCACTGCTGCAGCTCAAGGGTCTGAAATATAAAATTCACCTTGAAAATGGGTCTGGAATAATGAAATTCACCCTGAAAATGGGTCTGGAATATAAAATTCACCTTGAAAATGGGTCTGGAATAATGAAATTCACCTTGTAAGTGGATCTGGAATCATAAAATTCACCCGGAAAATGGGTTTGGAATAATTAAATTCACCTTTAAGATGGGCCTGGAATAATAAAATTCACTCTGAAAATGGGTCTGGAAAAACAAAATTCATCTTAAAAATCAAACTTCCTCTCAAAGGTCACCCCTGATGAAAAGACCTGAATGAACTCCATCATCATCATCATCACCATCATCATCATCACAAGCACCCCTGGAGCTGCCAGGGAAAGGAAAAACTATATCAATATGAAATAAAACGATAAAAATATAAAATAAAAATGATATAAATATAAAATTCAAATTATATTGAATAAAAACTATATAAATAGAAAACACAAACGATGTAAATCTAAAATAAAACTACATAAACATAAAATAAAACCGATATAAATAGAAAACACAAACGATGTAAATCTAAAATAAGACTATATAAACATAAAATAAAACCGATGTAAATAGAGAGTACAAACGATGTAAATCTAAAATAAGACTATATAAACATAAAATAAAACCGATGTAAATAGAGAGTACAAACGATGTAAATCTAAAATAAAACCGTACCAATACAGAACACAAATTATGCAAATCTGCCATCGCACAATGCCCGCGGTGTCTGCAGGAATTGCCGAGCACACTGGGCCCTTTCAGAGCGGCACAAAGGGACATTGAGGGGACACCGAGGGGACACCGAGGGGACACCACAGCCCGGCCGGGCGGCACAAAGGGACCTTTCAGGAAACCAGAACTGCCCAAACCCGGGGAAACTCCCGTGGGGAGGGGGCAGAAATCCTAAAAACCCAGCAGGGGTAGGGGAAATTCCCAGGGAGATTTATGCGGAAACAATTCCTAAAAATCCAGGTGGGATCTGGTTTGGATTGGGGGAAATTCCACGGGGAAGGGGCCATAAATCCTAAAAAATTAAAAAAAGTCATAAAACTCCTAAAAAATCCAGGTTGGACCCTGTAGGGATTGGGGAAATTCCCTTGGGGGTTTCTGCCACAATAATCCCTAAAAAATCCAGGTTGGATCTGGTCTGGATTGGGGAAATTCCCATGGGGATCTCTGCCACAATAATCCCTAAAAATCCAGGTTGGATCTGGTTTGGATTGGGGGAAATTCCATGGGGATCTCTGCCACAATAATCCCTAAAAATCCAGGTTGGATCTGGTTTGGATTGGGGAAATTCCCTTGGGGATCTCTGCCACAATAATCCCTAAAAATCCAGGTTGGATCTGGTTTGGATTGTGGAAATTCCATGGGGATCTCTGCCACAATAATCCCTAAAAATCCAGGTGGGATCTGGTTTGGATTGGGGGAAATTCCATGGGGATCTCTGCCACAATAATCCCTAAAAATCCAGGTGGGATCTGGTTTGGATTGGGGGAAATTCCATGGGGAAGGGGCCATAAATCCTAAAAAATTTTAAAAAGTCATAAAACTCCTAAAAAATCCAGGTTGGACCCTGTAGGGATTGGGGAAATTCCCTTGGGGATCTCTGCCACAATAATCCCTAAAAATCCAGGTTGGATCTGGCTGGGATTGGGGGAAATTCCCATGGGGAAGGGGCCATAATTCCAAAAAAAAAAAAAAAAAAAATCCTAAAATTCCTAAAAAATCCTAAAACAATCCAGGTTGGACCCTGCAGGGATTGGGGAAATTCCCATGGGGATCTCTGCCACAATAATTCCTAAAAAATCCAGGTTGGATCTGGCTGGGACTGGGAGAAATTCCCATGAGGATTTGTGCCAAAATAATCCCTAAAAATCTTGTTTGGATCTGGCAGGGATTGGGGAAAATTCTAAACCTCTGCCACAACAAATCCTAAAGAATCCAGGTTGGAGCCAGCAGGGGTTGGTGACAAGGACACTGCAGCAGGGACACCAGACTCAGCCTGAGCCTATTACAGGAAAATTATTTTTATTTACTTTTCTTTTTATTTTTATTATTTTCATTTCTTTATTATTTTGGGGTTTTCCCTCTCGCCAGGGGCTTTCATCCCAAAGGAATTGTCAGAAGGGCAGGAGGTGATGCAGAATTTGGGATGGATCCTGGAGATGTTGGAGTTTCCCCTTCCCACCCTCCCAGCAGGACCCAGAAGGGATTTTTTGGGTCCCAGAGAGGATTTTTTGTGTTCCAGGGGGATTTCTGGGTTCCAAAAGGGATTTTTTTGTGTTCCAAAAGGGATTTTTTAGGTCCCAAAGGGATGTTTTTGGGTCCCAAAGGGATTTTTTGGGTCCCAAAGGGATTTTTGGGGTCCCAAAGGGATTTTTGGGGTCCCAAAGGGATTTTTTGTGTTCCAAAAGGGATTTTTTGGGTCCCAGAGAGGATTTTTTGTGTTCCAGGGGGATTTTTTGGGTCCCAAAAGGGATTTTTTGGGTCCCAAAGGGGTTTTTTGGGTGCCAGGCTCAGGCACTGGGTGCATACTGCAGGGCCAGGCGGTCAAAGTCGTTCTCCTGCAACCACAGCCAAAAATAAATGGAATTGATTAATCATTAATTAATCATTGAATAATGATTACCAATCAATCCCCCTCCAATTTACATGGACTACCTCTCCTCTAGCTGAACCCACCACAACCAGCTCCCTAAAACTAAATTAATTCCAATTTATCTCATTCCAATTCACACTAAATTAACAGCAAATCCCATTTATCCCTTTTTTTGTCTTTTGCTGCTTTTCCCTTCCCCTCTCCCCAAATTCCCTCTCCCATTTCTTTCCTGTTTTGAGCCCAAATTTCCACCTGGATTAAAAATCTGCATCTCAGAGCTCTTCCTCCAGCCTTGGGATTCCCAAAAGGGAAAACTGAACGAGACTGAGCTGCCCTCTGGGATTTAATTCCCCTGGCTCCATCACAACGGGGGAAAATGCAATTTATTTGCTTTATTTCTGTTATTATTTCTATTTTCTGCCATCCCCTACCTTGGCCTGGTACTCCTGGATGAAGGGATGGTTTTTGTGAGCATCCTTCAGCTGGGACAGGTAACGATTGGTGACCTGGGGGGGACAAAAAAATTCAATTTTGGGATGGCAGAGTGGCACAAATCCCACCTCAATGTGGGGGTTTTAGACCTAAAATCCTGATTTTCTCACTGTCCCAGTTCAAACCATGCACACACTTGAAATAAAGAATAAAACACTTCAATAATCAACTTTCTATGGTGGCTCCAAGTTAAAAAATTAAAATTCAGGAAGAGCTGAACCTGGAACTCCAAATGTTTCTTCTATCCAGGTTTTTTCCTCAATAATGTGGAATTCTGGAGTTCTGGAGTGGTTTGGGTTGGAAGGGACATCAAGGACCATTAAATTCCGTGGGAAAAGCTAAATTCCCCAAAACCCCAAACAGTTCCCTGTGAGCTGCCCATCCCAAAATGGTCCTAAAATGATCCCATTTATTCCCAAAATTATTCCAGAATAATCCCATTTATCCCCAAAACAGTCCCGTTAATCCCCAAAATGAGCCCAAAATTACCCCATTTATTCCCCAAATGGCCCCATTTACCCCCAAAATGACCCCATTTATTTCCAAAATGAGCCCAAAATGACCCCATTTATCCCCAAAATGAGCCCATTTATCCCCAAAATGACCCCATTTATTTCCAAAATGAGCCCAAAATGAGCCCATTTATCCCCAAAATGACCCCATTTATCCCCAAAATGAGCCCATTTATTTCCAAAATGAGCCCAAAATGAGCCCATTTATCCCCAAAATGACCCCATTTATCCCCAAAATGAGCCCATTTATTTCCAAAATGAGCCCAAAATGAGCCCATTTCCCCCCAAAATGAGCCCATTTCCCCCAGGTCTCACCTCGGGGGCCTTGCCCAGGTGCTGCGACAGCACCACCAGGTTCAGCAGCGTCTCAGGGTGCCCACTGTCCTGCAAAAATGGGATTATCACAGCAAAAGGGGCTGGGGGATCCCTGACAGGGATGTGGGAACTCTGGGGTGGGATCCCCAGGGAAATCCCTGCCTGCCCCAGGGCTGGGACCCACCTGGCATCGTGCAGGTGGAATGGAATGGGTGGAAAAAGAAATTGAAATAAAATAAAATAAAATAACCAATAAAATAACCAACAAAATAACCAACAAAATACTAGAAATGTGAAATAAAACATAAAATAAAATACTAAAATAAAAATAATAAAAATAAATAACCAATAAAATTTAATAAAATACAATACAATAAACAAAATATAAAATAAAATACCATAAATGTGAAATAAAATAAAATACCGAAATGAAATAAAATAAAATAAACCAAACCACTCTGCAAGCCCAAGCACAGCGAGGTGGATCCATAAATTGCCACTGCTGTGGATTTGAGCAGGAAAACTCCTGGGACTTTGGGGCTGTCCCGTGTCCCTGTGGGGATTTGGGGCTGTCCCTTGTCCCTGTGGGGATTTGGGGCTGTACTTTGTCCATCAGGGAACTCTTTAGGGTGTCCCTCATCCATCTGAGAATTTGGGGTCTGCCTTGTCCATCTGGGGACTCTTTGTGCTGTCCCCTGTCCCCCTGGGGCTGTCCCCTGTGCATCAGGGATTTCTCTGGCTCTGTCCCCCGTCCCTGTGGCTCTGTCCCTGTCCCCAGGGGGACCCTGTGGGGCTGTCCCTGGCCCTGTGGCTCTGTCCCTGTGCATCAGGGATTTCTCTGGCTCTGTCCCCCGTCCCTGTGGCTCTGTCCCTGTGGGGCTGTCCCCGTGGCTCTGTCCCCGTCCCCGTGGCTCTGTCCCTGTGGCTCTGTCCCTGTCCCTGTGGGGCTGTCCCTGTGGCTCTGTCCCCATCCCTGTGGGGCTGTCCCTGTCCCTGTGGCTCTGTCCCCGTGGCTCTGTCCCTGTCCCTGTGGCTCTGTCCCTGTGGCTCTGTCCCTGTCCCCGTGGCTCTGTCCCCGTCCCTGTGGCTCTGTCCCCGTCCCTGTGGGGCTGTCCCTGTCCCTGTGGCTCTGTCCCCGTGGCTCTGTCCCCGTCCCTGTGGCTCTGTCCCTGTCCCTGTGGCTCTGTCCCTGTCCCCGTGGCTCTGTCCCCGTCCCCGTGGCTCTGTCCCCGTCCCCGTGGCTCTGTCCCCGTCCCCAGGACACCCCGTGGGTCCCTACCTTGTCCAGGGCCTCCTGGAGCAGCCCCTCGGCCTCGTCCCAGCGGCCCTGGGCCATGGCAGCGGCCGCCTGCCCGTTGAGCAGCAGCAGCGAGGGGCTGTACCTGTCTGCCAGCTCCTGGAAGGTGTAGAAGGCGTCCTGCAGCTTCTCCCCGCCCTGCGACGGGACAGACACGCAGACAGACGCACAGACGGGGTCACCCTGGGCCTGGGCAATCCTCATTTACAGCCACGGGGACGTCCCGGGGATGGGGAATCCTCATTTACAGCCACGGGGTCATGGGAATTCCTGATTTACATACGGGATCACTTCTGGGCTGGGAAATCTGTATTTACATCCTCAGGGTCATGGGAATTCCTGATTTACAGACGGGATCACTTCTGGGCTGGGAAATCTGTATTTACATCCTCAGGGTCACGGGACTTCCAGATCTCCATCCCTGGGGTCACTTCTGGGCTGGGAATTCCTGATTTACAGCCTCAGGGCCATGAGAATTCCCCATTTCCATCCCCAAGGTAATTTCTGGGCTGGGAACTCCTGATTTCCACGCCTGGGGTCACCCCCAAACTCGGTGGTTTTGCCTCATTCCCAAACCCCTTTGGGGACATTCTGTGTCCTGGAGCCTGGATGGGGCAGCAGAGCAGCTCCCTGGGGAACTGGGGCTGTTTTGGGGCTGTTCTGGGGATGTTCTGGGGATATTTTGGGTCCATCTGGCTCCCCCTGGGTACCCACCAGGGCCAGGTTGACCCAGGCTGTGGCCAGCTGGGTCAGGGTGGCATCCTCATCCTGCTCCTGCATCTTCTTCAGCTCCTTCCTGCAGGACAGGTGGGAATCACAAAGGAAAAGGGATCTCAGCACAAAATCGAACAAATTTGGGGTTTTCTCCTCAAGGTTTGTGGGGTTTATTGCACAAGGAGAGGCCTGGCTTGGCTCCTGGAAATGGGAAGGGAGAAGGGGAAAAGGGGAAAAGGGAAAAGGAGAATGAAAAAGGAGAAAGAGAAAGCCCAGTCCCACCTGGCCAGGTCGAGCCTGTCGAGCTTCAGCAGGATCTGGATCATCATGGCCAGGCTGCAGGGACAGAGCACAGGGGCTGAGGCAGCTGCAGCCACCCCAAACCCCACCTGGGATGGCCCCGAGGGTCCCTCCCGACCCAAGCTCTGAGCCTGTCACCCCATTTTGGGATGCCCTCACCATTCCAGGCTGTCCCCTGGTGCAGATCCCCGTTTTTGGGGTCCCCTCACCATTCCAGGCTGTCCCCCTGGTGCAGATCCCCGTTTTTGGGGTCCCCTCACCATTCCAGGCTGGCTTTGGGGAGGATCTGACCCCGTTTTTGGGGTCCCCTCACCATTCCAGGCTGGCTTTGGGGAGGCTGTCACCCCATATTTTAGCATGCCCTGACCATTCCAGGCTGTCCCCCCGGGTTTTTGGGGAGGGTGTGACCCCGTTTTGGGGTCCCCCCACCATTCCAGGCTGTCCCCCTGGTGCAGATCCCCATTTTTGGGGTTCCCTCACCATTCCAGGCTGGCTTTGGGGAGGATGTCACCCCATATTTTAGCATGCCCTGACCATTCCAGGCTGCCCCCCCGGGTTTTTGGGGTCCCCTCACCATTCCAGGCTGCCCCCCCGGGTTTTTGGGGTCCCCTCACCATTCCAGGCTGTCCCCCTGGTGCAGGGCCCTCAGGGCAGCGTCGGGGTCCTGCTGGTGGCAGTAGATGGACGCTGCCATCAGCAGGAAGGTGCTGTTGGCCACGTCCACGCTCTTGGCCATCTTCTTGTCCAGCTCTGCCACGACGGAGTCCCTGGGGGGCACAAGGGAAAATGGGGTGGGCATGGGGGAGAAAATGATGGGAGGGGAATGGGATAAAATGGGGAAGAAAATGGGAAAAAACGGGCGAGAAAACGGGGGAAAATTGGGAGAAAACAGGGAAGAATGAGGGGGAGAAAATAGGGGGGGGGGGGAAATGGGATAAAATGGGGAAGAAATGGGGCAAAATGGGGGGGGGAAAATGGGGAGAAAATGAGGGAGGAAATGGGAGGGGAAAAGGGGGAGGATGGCAGAAAATGGGGGAGAAAAAGAGAGAGGAAAAAGGGAGAAAATGGTGGTGGGAGGAATGGGATAAAATGGGGAAGAAATGGGGGAAAATGGGGGAAAAAGGGGCGAGAAAATGGGGAGTAAACGAGGGGGAAATGGGGGAGAAAATGGGAGGGAAAAAGGGGGAGGAAAAGGGAGAAAATGGTGGCGGGAGGAATGGGATAAAATGGGGAAGAAATGGGGGAAAATGGGGGAAAAAGGGGCGAGAAAATGGGGAGTAAACGAGGGGGAAATGGGGGAGAAAATGGGAGGGAAAAAGGGGGAGGAAAAGGGAGAAAATGGTGGTGGGAGGAATGGGATAAAATGAGGAGGAAAATGGGGGAGAAAGGGGGGGAAAAATGCGGGGGGAAGGGGAAAAAATGGGGGAAAAAAAGGGGATAAAAGAGGAGAAGCTGTGGCTGCTCCATCCTTGGCAGGGATCCCTGGACATGAAACCCCCCAAAACCCCCTGGGAGTGCAGGAACTGTGCCCATTCCAGCTTTGCTGCCACCCCACAGACCCCAGGAAGGGCCGGGACCCCCCAAAGCCCCCCAAAGCCCCCCGGCTCACCTCTGGCTCTGGCTGTCGCTGGCCAGGAACTGAGCAAACATCCTGACAGACTGCAGCTCGGGGCTGGGGCTGCCCTGCAGCTCGTCCAGAACCACCCCAAACTTCCTCTGAAACACAGGAACGGGGAACGGGGCCAGGGAAAAAGGGGACAGAAAGGGAAAAGAAGGGGGGGAAAGGAAAGAAAAGGAAAAAAAAGGGGGGGGAGGGAAAGGGGGAAAAAGAAAGGGAAAAAAAAGGGGGAAAAAGGGGAAAAAAAAGGAGGAAAAAACCAAGGAAACAAGCAAGGCAAAAAGAGAGAAAAAAAAAAAAAAAAGGAAAAGACAAGGAAAAGAACAAGGACAAAACAAAGAAAACAACAAGGAAAACAACAAGGAAAAGAAGGAAGGGCAGGGAGAGCAGGAAAAGAAGGAAAATCCAAAAAAGCAGGAGGGAAGGGAAAGAAGGGAGGTTGGGGTTTGAGCAGAACTCTCAAGGATCTGCAGAGACAGGGCCCAGGGAAGGGATTTGGGATGGGATCCCCGGGCCCAGGGAATGGATTTGGGAATCCCTCCCAGGCTCACCTGGGCGATGTAGGATCGGAACAGGAACACGTCCCGCTCGGCCTCCTGCTGGGGGCTGCTGGGCTGGAAGGGAAATGGGGAATCCTCAGGGCCGTGGGGACCCCAAAGCAGCCCCACACAAACCGGCCCCATAAAACCACCCCACACAAACGCCCTCAGAAAACCACCCCACACAAACAGCCCCACACAAACCAACCCCCCTCCCCCTCCCCAGCCCCGGGAGCCGCGGCGGGCCCGGACCTTGGCGCGCTGGGCCTCGTTGATGGCGGCCTGGAAGGCGCCGATGTAGAAGCTGTTGCGGAGGTCGAACAGCTCGTCCGCCTCCCCCGCCGGGGCCGCGCCCGTCCCGGCCGCCATCGCCGCAGACACGAACCCGGAAGCGCCCGTGCCGCGCGGGCTGCCGGGAGCCGCCGTCGCCATGGGAACCGCCAATAGCAACGCGAGGAGGGAAACGTCAGCAAAAAGCGACGTGTGGGCGGGGTCAGGGCGAGACGGCCAATGAGCGGAGTGCGCTGCGGTGACGCCATCGGGGCGGGGTTAGAGAGAGTCGACCAATGAACGACGAGCACGGCGCTGACGCATTGGGGCGGGGTTAGAGCGAGCCAGCCAATGAGCTGTGCGCGCGGCGGTGACGCCGTCAGGGCGGGGTTAGAGAGAGCCGGCCAATGAATGGTGAGAATGGCGCTGACGCCATCGGGGCGCGCGGCGCCGCGCGTGGGCGGGGTCAGAGCCAGCCGGCCAATGAGCGGCGCGCGCAGCGGTGACGCCATCAGAAGGCGCGGAAGCGGCGGAGCGCGGCATGGCGGAGTTCCGTGCGCTCGGGCTGGCGCCGTGGCTGGCGGAGCAGGCCCGGCAGGTGGGGCTGCTCCGGCCCACGCCCGTGCAGGCCGCCTGCATCCCGGCCGTGCTGCAGGGTGAGCGCGCGGGAGTGCGGGCCGGGAACGGGAACGGCCCCGGGACGGCCATGGGCGGGCTCCGGTCCTTCCCGGGAACGCCGCTCCCGGTCCCCGTCCCACCCCCGGGACCGGCCCCTCAGGGTCCCCATCCCTCCTTCGGGCTCGGCCGTTCTCCCCCTGTGCTCCTTTCCTCGGTCCCGGTCCGGCCGTTCCCCTCCCAGTTCTCGGTCCCGTTCCCCGGTCCCGTTCCCGTTGCCCTTTCTCCCTCCCGTTGCCGGTTCCCGTTTCCCGTTCTCCGTTCCCGCTGACTGCCCGTTTCCCCGCAGGCCGGGACTGCCTGGGCTGTGCGCAGACGGGCAGCGGGAAGACGGCGGCGTTCGTGCTGCCGGTGCTGCACGTGCTGGCGCAGGACCCGTACGGCATCTTCTGCCTCGTGCTCACCCCCACCCGGTACCGGCACCGCGGGGGCACCGGGGGCAGCTCTGGGGGGAGTCCTGGGGGAACCGAGGAGAACTTGGGGGGTCCCGGGGAACTGGGGGGGAGCCAGAGAGAGCCCCGGGCCGGGACTGGGGAGGGTCCCGGGGAGTTCTGGGGACCCCCCGGTGCCGCTGACCCGTTCTCCCCTCTCCGTGCAGGGAGCTGGCGTGCCAGATCGCCGAGCAGTTCCGGGTGCTGGGCAAACCCCTGGGGCTCAAGGACTGCGTGGTGGTGGGGGGGCTCGGTGAGTCTGGGGGGCTCAGTGGGTCTGGGGGGTCTGGGGGGCTCGGGGGGTCTGGGGGCTCAGTGGGTCTGGGGGCTCGGGGGGTCTGGGGGGTCCTGCTCCACTCCCAGTGCTCCCAGTGCTCCCAGCCCATTCCCATCGTTCCCAGTGTTCTCAGCATTCCCTGCCCCATTCCCTGTCTGTCTGTCTGTCCGTCCCAGACATGGTGCCCCAGCCCCATTCCCATTCCCTGTCTGTCTGTCTGTCCGTCCCAGACATGGTGCCCCAGCCCCATTCCCATTGTCTGTCTGTCTGTCCGTCCCACACATGGTGCCCCAGCCCCATTCCCATTCCCTGTCTGTCTGTCTGTCCGTCCCAGACATGGTGCCCCAGCCCCATTCCCATTCCCTGTCTGTCTGTCTGTCCGTCCCAGACATGGTGCCCCAGCCCCATTCCCATTCCCTGTCTGTCTGTCTGTCCGTCCCAGACATGGTGTCGCAGGCCCTGGCCCTGTCCCGCAGGCCCCATGTGGTCGTGGCCACCCCCGGGCGCCTGGCTGACCACCTGCGCAGCTCCAGCACCTTCAGCCTCAGCAAGCTGCGCTTCCTGGTGAGCCCCAAATCCACCTGGGGCTCCTGGGGGGTTCCTGGGAATCCTGAGGGGTTCCCTCCATCCTTGGGGGCGTTCCCGGGAATCCTGAGGGGTTCCCTGAGGGGTTCCCTCCATCCTTGGGGGCATTCCTGGGTATCCTGAGGGGTTTCCTGGGTGGGTTCCTGGGAATCCTGAGGGGTTCCCTCCATCCTTGGGGGCATTCCCAGGAATCCTGAGGGGTTCCCTTCATCCTTGGGGGCATTCCTGGGTATCCTGAGGGGTTCCCTCCATCCTTGGGGGCGTTCCCGGGAATCCTGAGGGGTTCCCTGGGTGGGTTCCTGGGAATCCTGAGGGGTCCCTCCATCCCTGGGCCCATTTCCTGGATTCCCTGGTGGCTCCCGGGGTTTCCCCGGTGGCTCCCTGGCGTTCCCACCCTCTGGGGGTGCCGTGCCCAGGTTCTGGACGAGGCTGACCGCCTGCTGGAGCAGGGCAGTGCCGATTTCAGCGCGGACCTGGAGCTGATCCTGGGCGCGGTGCCCGCGCGCCGCCAGACGCTGCTGTTCAGCGCCACCCTGACGGGCACCCTGTGCCAGCTGCGGGGCCTGGCTGCCAACAGCCCCTTCTTCTGGGAGGCCTCGGCCCCGTGAGTGCCCGGGCTCCCCCTGTTTGCCCGGGGTTCGGCTCCTTCTGCTGCCTTTTGCTGTGCTGGCCCCGCTGAGGCGCTGCCGGGGATTTGGGGGTGTTGGGAGAAGGGCGTGGAGGGGCTGGAGAATTCCTGAGAGTTGGGAATTCCTGAGGTGAGGGGGCTGGGAAAGAGCTGAACGATCTCTGGGAACGGGCTGGAGAATTCTTGAGAGAGATGAGAAAGGCGTTGGAGAGTTGGGAATTCCTGAAGGGGCTGGGAAAGGGCTGGAAATTTTCTGGGAAGGGGCTGGAGAATTCCTGAGGAGCTGGGAAGGGGCCCAGCCTGGAGCAGAGCAGGATCAGGTCAGGGGGACATTCCCGATGCCCACAGGTCCCCAGAAGGAGGGGACACCAGCAGGGTGCCAGGGACACCAGGACAGGAGGGAGCAGCCCCAGGTGGGACCTCAGCAGGAATTTCCTCATGGGAAGGGCAGTCCAGGGCAGGGCTGGGGGTGCTGTGGGTGATCCTGGGGGGCTTTTCCAGCCTCATTTCCCTGTCCCTGTCCCTGCAGGGTGAGGACAGTGGAGGGGCTGGAGCAGAGGTACCTGCTGGTGCCCGAGGCGCTCAAGGACGCCTACCTGGTGCACCTGGTGCAGAGCTTCCAGGACCAGCACGAGGACTGGGCCATCATCATCTTCACCAAGACCTGCAAGTGAGAGCCTGCTCCTTTTCCTGTTCCCTTTTCCTGCTCCTTTTCTTGCTCCTTTTCCTCCCCGTTTTCCTGCTCCCTTTTCTGTTTTCTGTTCCTTTTCCTGCTCTTTTCCTCCCCCTTTTCCTGCTCCCTTTTCCCTTTCCTGTTCCTTTTCCTGCTCCTTTCCTTCCTCCTTTTCCTTCCTCCTTTACCTGCTCCCTTTCCCTGCTCCTTTCCTTCCTCCTTTTCCTTCTTCCTTCCTCCTCATTTCCTCCTCCCTTTGCCTCCTCGTTTTCTCCTCCCTGTCCCAGTTTTCCCACCTCTGGAATTGTCCCAGGCTATGCTGGAGCACCCCAGGGTTGTTGGAGATATCATAAAAGAGGGGAAAAAATGAGGATTTTGGGAATTGCACATGGAAACGTGAAGTTTCTGTCCCATTTTCCCACCCCAGGAGTGTCCCAGGCCCTGCCTGTCCCAGCCCTGTCCTGCTCCATGCCCTGGTGCCTCCTGAGCATTCTCCTGACGTTCCCTCCCCTGCAGGGACTGCCAGGTGCTGAACATGATGCTGAGGAAGTTCAGCTTCCCCTCCGTGGCCCTGCACTCCATGATGAAGCAGGTGAGGGCAGCAGGGCCCTGCCAGGGGCTGCTCCCACCAGGGATCTCCTCCCAGCCCTCACCTGGAATGTTCCCCTCACAGAAACAGAGATTTGCAGCTCTGGCCAAGTTCAAGTCCAGCATCTTCAAGATCCTCATTGCCACAGACGTGGCTGCCAGGTAAAGCCAGAGCTCTCCCCGCCCTGGGTTTGTTCACTCAGGCTGGGTTTAGCAGGATCAGAGCCTGGAATGCCCCGGATTTTGTGGGAGAGACTCTCCCACCTGGGTTTGTCCACCAGAACCAGTCTGGGCTGAGTTTAGCCAGAGCAGACCCTCAAATACCCCAGATTTGTGTGGGACAGGCTCTTCCCAGCCTGTCTGGGCTGAGCTTTGGGGCCTGGGGGGCCTGAGGCTCTGCCCAGGGAGGGTTGGGGGGTCCTGAGGGGCTCCTGGGGCTGCCAGGGAGCAGCTCCAAGGGAAGAGGGAATTGCTGAGCTCTGAGAGAAGAATTAGGGGATTGTTGAACCCTGAAGAAGGAATTAGGGAATTGTTATGAGGAAGGAATTTCTCCTCCAACCAGCCAACAAAGGCTTTATCCACGGGATTCTGGGGCTTTTGGAGAAGGCAGGAATTGAGCAGATCCCTGCCGCAGTGGCAGTGTCCCTGCCCAAGGCAAGGCAAGCACTAAATGTGTGTTAACGTCCCTCCCACCCCAAACACTGTGCCGTTTGACAATCCTGTGCTATTTAAGCTGTTTTCCTCACCTGGCTGCGTTTTCCCCCCTGGATTGCAGAGGTTTGGACATCCCAGCAGTGCAGGTTGTCATCAACCACAACACCCCAGGGCTGCCCAAGATCTACATCCACCGCGTGGGACGCACGGCGCGGGCAGGTCGGGGGCTCACCTTGGGGGGACAGACCCCAGGGAGGGGGCACGGGGGCACCCCCACGGCGCCCTCAGCACCGTGTGCATTCCTGGAGGGGAGGGGAAGCATCGGGAGAATGCTCAGGACGCGCCAAGGAATGGAGCAGGGCAGGGCTGGGACAGGCAGGCGCTGCCCAGGGTGCTCCAGCACGGCCTGGGACAGGTGCAGGGACACCTCCCATTTCTGCCTTTAATTCCCAAAATCCTCATTTTCCCCTCCTTTAAGACACCTCCCACTATCCCAGAGGGCTCCGGAATAACCTGGGACAATTCCTGGGGTGGGAAAAGTGGCAGAACTCCAGGGACACCTCTCATTTCTGTCTTTAATTCCCAAAATCCTCATTTCCCCTTCATTTATGACACCTCCAACAATCCTGAGGTGCTCCAGCATGGCCTGGGACAATTCCAGGGATGGGACAGGCAGGGACACCTTCCATTTTTTGCGTGTAATTCCCAAAATCCTCGTTTTCCCCCTCCTTTAAGACACCACCGTGGTCCTGCCCTGGGTGTGTGAGGGTGGATCACAGCTCCCTGCTGGTTCTGACGGGATCATTAATGGGATTTTCAGGGCCAGCAGAGCTCTCCCATTGTGGCTCCTGGGCATGGAGGGGTTGGGAGTGCCCTGGGTCCATTCCCCTGTGCCTGCCAGGATTGTCCCATCCCTGTTTTTAACCCTTTCAGGGAGGAAGGGCATGGCCATCACCCTGGTGACACAGTACGACATCCACCTGGTGCACGCCATTGAGGAGGAGATCAGTGAGTGGGGCTGGGCCCTCCTTCCCCTTTCCCCTTCCCAGAACTGCTCCATCCCTGATTTGGGGTCCCTGGCTGGCTCAGGCAGGACCCTGCTCGTGTCCCTGCTGCTTTTGGTGGAGCAGAAATTGTGTGGAGCTGTTCTTGGTGAAAGCAGCTGCTTCCTCAAAAACAGGGTTCACATTCCCTGTGTTCCCATCTTCACATTCCCCATTCCACTCCTCAGGTTCACATTCCCTGCTCTGCTCTTAAGGATGTGGAGCCATTCCATTCCTAGTCCTTATTCCAATCTTCAGATTCCCTATTCCAATCTTCAGGTTCACATTCCCTGTTCCATGTGTCAGGGTCCCCACTCCCCTCCTCAGCACCCCATTCCCCATATTTATATTTTTTTGGGAAGCAGCTCCTGGAGCCCCAGTGCTGCAGGAGCTGCAGAGGGGAGCCCTGAATGCAGCAATCCCACCTTGAACCACAGAAAACCCCACCTTGAACCACAGAAAACCCCACTGGTACCCCCGGGCTGTGCTGGGTGTCCCCTGACGGTTTGGGGTTTGTCACCCTCATGTCCCCAGAGCTGCAGCTGCCCGAGTTCTCTATGGGCTTTGTCCCTTTGGGCTTTGTCACCTGTGGGCTTTGTCCCTTTGGGGTTTGTCCCCTCATGTCCCCAGAGCTGCAGCTGCCCGAGTTCTCTATGGGCTTTGTCACCTGTGGGGTTTGTCACCTGTGGGCTTTGTCCCTTTGGGCTTTGTCACCTGTGGGCTTTGTCCCCTCATGTCCCCAGAGCTGCAGCTGCCCGAGTTCTCGGTGGAGGAGCAGCTGGTGCTGGACATCCTGACCCAAGTGAACGTCACCAGGAGGGAGTGTGAGATCGTGAGTGGCCCTGGGGGAGCTGGATTTGGGTCTCTCCCCCTGTGGTTTTTGGGTTTTTCCTGCTCAGGGGTTTTTGCTGCTCAGGGCTGAGGTTTGTGGCTCTGCTGCTCTTCCCTTTGCCAGGAGCTGGAGGGGATGGATTTTGATGAGAAGAAGGAAATCAATAAGAGGAAACAGATGATCCTGGAGGGGAAGGTGAGAGCTGCTGCTCGATGAGCTGGTGAAATGTGGGAAAGGGAAGGGGAAGGACAGTCCCTCCTCCTTTTCCCTTCCTTTTGCCTTCCCTTCCCTTCCGGGCCTGTCCCCATCCTGTCCCCAGTGTCCTGGCTGTGTCCCCAACATCTCTGGGCCTGTCATCATCCTGTCCCCAGTGTCCTGTCCCCAGTGTCCTGTCCCCAATGTCCTGAGCCTGTCCCCAATGTCCCAATCGCCAGTGTCCCGGGTGTGCCCCCAATCCCGGTGTCCCCAGTGTCCCGGTGTCTGTCCCTCAGGACCCAGAGCCGGAGGCGCGGCGCAGGGCGAAGCTGTCCCCAGTGTTCCCTGTCCCCAATGTCCTCAATGTCCCTGGTGTCCCCAATGTCCTCAATGTCCCTGGTGTCCCTGTTCCTCAGGACCCGGAGCAGGAGGCCCACAGGAAGGTGGAGCTGTCCCCAATGTCCCCAGTGTCCCCAGTGGTGTCCCCAATGTCCCCAGGACCCGGAGCAGGAGGCCCGCAGGAAGGCAGAGCTGTCCCCGGTGTCCCCAATGGTGTCCCTGGTGTCCCCAATGTCCCCAGTGGTGTCCCCAATGTCCCCAGGACCCGGAGCAGGAGGCCCGCAGGAGGGCGGAGCAGGAGGTCCCCAATGTCCCCAATGGTGTCCCCAATGTCCCCAGGACCCGGAGCAGGAGGCCCACAGGAAGGTGGAGCTGTCCCCAATGTCCCCAATGTCCCCAATGGTGTCCCCAATGTCCCCAGGACCCGGAGCAGGAGGCCCGCAGGAAGGCAGAGCTGTCACGGATCCGCAGCAGGAACAGGGAGTGCCGGCAGAAGCTGCAGCAGAGCCTGCACAGGAGGAGGCAGCTGCAGCTCCGCAAGAAACTGCACAAGAGCGCGGAGAGGAGGAGGAGGAAGATGGAGAAGGAGAAGGAGAAGGAGAAGGAGGAAAAGGAGGAGCAGTGACGCGGCTGGGCCCGGCCCAGAGTGCCCTGGAATTGCTGCAGCTTTGGGAAAATTGGGACTGAACTCTTGAATGTGGGAAAAAAACAATGCTGGGGAGGAGGGAAGAATCCCAGAACCATTGGGATTGGGATTGGGATTGGGATTGGGTTGGGAGGAGCTCAGGGCTCATCCAGTCCCAGCCTGGCCTTGGACATCCCAGGGATCCAGGGCAGCCTCAGCTCCTCTGGGAATTCCAGCCCAAATCCCACCCAGATTCCCATTTCCAGTTTAAATCCATTCCCTGTCCCTGGAATTCCCACCCCAGATCCATTCCCTGTGCCCTGGAATTCCATCTCAAATCCCAGATCCCTTCCCTGGCTCCTGGAATTCCATCTCAAATCCCAGATCCATTCCCTGGCTCCTGGAATTCCCAAATCCCAGATCCATTCCCTGTGCCCCTCATCCCAAACCCTCTCCAGCTCCTTTGGAGCCCCTTCCCCCTCTGGAAGCAGCTCCAAGTTTTCCTTGGATCCCCCCTCTGTGCTCAGGGGGAATCTCCAAGAGCATTTCCCCGCTCATCCCACTCTCCTGTGTGATTAATTCATCCCGTTATTAACGCTCTGGCTGCCTTGTGAATAATTAAAATGCTCATTTGTGAGGCCTCAGCCAGGAGGGCGCTGGGATGGAGCTGCTGCCAGACACGAAAATAATGCACAGAATTCTGCTGCCAGACACAAAATGCACAAAAATGCACCAAGTGCTGCTGCCAGACACAAAACTGCAGCTTTGTCACCTCTGCAGCACAAGATTTTCCACTTTAGCACAAAAAAAAGGAATTAATCAGGGCTGCAGAGGGAGGTGTTGGTGCCCCTGCTCTGAAACACAACCAAAAAATAAATAAAATCCCCTGGAAATGGCTGGAATCGGAACCAAAATCCTGTGGAATTGGGGCTCTGGAGCAGCCCAGGGAAGTTGAGGGAATTGCTGGTGATAAATGGGATTTTATCAGTGAGGAAGGAGAGAACCCAGAGCCATCCATCACAGCCTGGACAAAGCTTTTGTTATTCCCAATGCTGAGCACGGCCCTGAGCTGCTCCACAAGGATTTCCAGAAGGTTCTGGCAAGGATCAGAGTGGCTCCAGCCCAGCGAGGGACCCTGGGCTGGCACTGCCTCAGGGACAGCCCCAAACCTGCTGGGAAAATGGGGTTTTTTTGTGCTTTTTTGTGTCAATTTTGTGCATTTTTTTGTGTCAGTTTTGTGTGGTTTTGTGTCAATTTGCAATGGAATCAGCAAATGCTGATTGGATCTGCTGTGTCCAAAACAGACACAAAGAAAGGTTTTGGAACTTTCTGACCAAAAAACCAAATATAAAGCATTGAAATAAAAGAGATAGAGTTGAGTAAAGAGATGAGGCAGCAAGAGGAATGATGCTTAAAATAAAATAGGGAAGTTGTGGTAAAGCAGAGCCAGGGCCTCCCTCAGGCCTTGCTCAGTTCCAGAGGCTGGGAAACATCTGGGGTAGTCCCAAATTTCTGAGATCAATCCCAAATTTCTGGGACAACTCCCAAATTTCTAAGATCAATCCCAAATTTCTGGGACAACTCCCAAATTTCTGAGGTCAATCCCAAATTTCTGAGATCAATCCCAAATTTCTGGGACAACTCCCAAATTTCTGGGTAACTGCCAGATTTCTGGGTTAACCCTGAAACTTCTCAGATTAATCCCAATTTTCTGGGTAACTCCCAAACTTCTGGGATGAATCCCAAATTTCTGTGACAACTCCCAATTTTCTGTAATAACTCCTGAGTTTCTGGGGTCCCCCAGCCCCTCAGGGCACCGTCCCCATCTCTGTCCTTGGCCCCAGCTGGGCCCTGTCCCTGTCCCACACATCAGGACATCCCTGGGGGCTTCTTCCAATATAAAAAGGACCAAAAAAAGAAACAAAACCCCAAGAGCAGCTGAGATTTGCTCCATTTAATTTCAATTGACCTCACAGGTGCCAACCCAGCAGCTTGGTGCCCTCAGGGATGTCCCTTGTCCCAAATTCCCCGTGTTCAGCCCCAAATTTCCAGCAGTCCCGAAATCCTCTGTGCTCAGCTCATCCGAGCTGTGAAACCGCAGAATTTCCTCTGGGGAAATGCAGAATTTTCCAGAGTTTTCCTCCATCTCCGCTGCCCTGGGATGTCCAGGGGCTGGGAACGCCCAGGGTGGAGGAAGAGGAGGAGGAGGAAGAGGAGGAGGAAGTCAGTGCTGGCTGTGCCCAGCCAGGGGAGCAGGCAGGGCCTGCCGAAGGCAAACGGTTCCTAAAAAACGACAGGAAAATCAACCCCAAAGGGCTCGGCCCTGCCCTTAGAAAATGTAAAAACCTGGGGGCAGCTGTGGGGCGTGGCACCCCTGGGCACAGCTGGCACCCCTGGGCACAGCTGGCACCCCTGGGCTGGGCTCAGGCGCTCCGTGGAGAGGATTTGAGAACTTCAGGTGCTTCTTGGAGAGGATCTGGGGGTTCAGGTGCTCCTGGAGAAGACTCTGGGGTCCAGCTGCTCCCTGGAGAGGATTTGGGGGTCCAGCTGCTCCCTCGAGAGGTTCAGGAGCTCCCTGGAGGAGATCTGGGGGCTCAGGTTCCCCCTGGAGAAGCTTTGGGCATTCAGGTGCTCCCTGGAGAGGATTTGAGGATTTCAGGTGCTCCCTGAAAAAGGTTCAGGGGCTCAGGTGCTCCCTGGAGAAGGTTTGGGGGTTCCTGTGCTCCCTGGAGAAGAACGGGGAGCTCAGGCTCTCCCTGGAGAGGATTTGAGGACTTTGGATACTCCCTGGAGAGGATCTGGGGGTCCAGCAGCTCCCTGGAGAGGTTCAGGAGCTCCGTGCCCTGCTCGGGGGCTCCCTGGGCACTGAGTGCCCAGCCTGGTGCCCGCTCTGGCCGGGCAGCTGCTGGTGGGTGGCAAATCCTGCCCGGACAGGGCCGAGGCTGCTGGGTGCCCACAGGAGCCCTCTTGGTGCCCACAGGAACTCTCAGTGCCCAAAAGAGCTCTCAGTGGTGCCCACAGGTTCTCTCTGTGTCCAAAGGATCTTCCTTGCTGTCTGCAGGATCTCCCAGTGCCCACAGGAGCTCTTGGTGCCCAAAAGAGCTCTCAGTGGTGCCCACAGGAGCTCTGGGTGCCCACAGGATCTCTCAGTGCCCACAGGAGCTCTTGGTGATTCCCTCAGGATCTCTGGGTGGTGCCCACAGGAGCTCTCAGTGTCCAAAGGATCTTCCTTGGTGTCTGCAAGATCTCTCAGTGCCCACAGGAGCTCTCGGTGCCCTCAGGAGCTCTTGGTGGTGCTCAAGGATCTCTCAGTGCCCTCAGGATGTCTGGGTGGTGCCCAGCCCCATCTGAGGTGCCCCTCTCCAGGGCTCTCTGCCCTGCTCAGTTGCTCTCCACCAGCTTGGCCAGGCCCTGCCTGAGCTCGCTGAGCTCGAAGATCTTCACATCCATGATCTCGGCCACCTTGGTGACCTCGTGGTGCACCCTGTCCCTGTGTGCCAGGCTCTCTGCCAGGCTCTGCTCTGCCAGCTGCAGCCGCTGCTCCAGCTCCGCGTTGCGGGCCTCCAGCTCCTGCAGGGACAGAGGGACAGACAGACAGACAGACAGACAGACTGCTCACAGCCTGAGTGCCACCCCAGGGCCCTTCCTGAGCCGGGTCCCTGTCCTGGGTCACTGGGGGTGAGCTCTGTGCCCAGCCCTGCCCGCGGGGTGAGGCTGTGGGAGGGCAGCTGTGCCCACAGGGACCCCCCAGCCCGGTGGGGTTGGCCCTGGAGCCTCCCTAGATGGGGATCCCACCCTGGATCCTCCCCAGCCTGGCGCGATTGGCACCGGAGCCGCTTTGGATCCTCCCCAGCCTGGTGGGATTGGCACCGGAGCCGCTTTGGATCCTCTCCAGGCTGGTGGGGTTGGCCCTGGAGCCTCTCCAGGCTGGTGGGGTTGGCCCTGGAGCCTCTCCAGGCTGGTGGGATTGCCACTGGAGCTGCTCTGGATCCTCCCCAGCCTGGCGGGATTGGCTCCATCACAGCCTGGGCAAAGCAGGGATGTCCCCAAGGTGCCGCCTCCCCCTTTACCTGCTCAGGTGCCACCTCCCCCTTTACCTGCAGCTTCTGCAGCGTCTCCTCGCGCTCGCCCTCGGCCTCCCAGCGGCCGCACCTCTGGCTCTTCAGCAGCTGGATCTCCTGGGGAAAATGGGGGATTTGTGATTGGCTTCTTGCAAATATTGGAGTGAATATTGCGTGTGTTAGTGTGAAAAGCGTGGGTTTATGACTGGAGGTCTCTTCCAGCCTGGTGATTCTGTGAATTCTGTGATGGAGGGAATTCTGAGCTGCCAAGATCCTGAGCCTCTCCACCCCAGCACATCCCTGTCCCTCAGAGCTCTGATAGCTGGGGGATCTGGCAGGTTTTGGGGGGTCTGGCAGGTTCTGGGGAGTTCTGGCAGGTTCTGGGGAGTTCTGGCAGGTTTTTTGGGGTTCTCACCTCATCCTTGGCCTTGAGCAGCAGCTCCAGCTCCTCCAGGCTCTGGCTCAGCTCCTCCTTGTTGTTGTCACTGGAGGAGTCGGGGGTGCCCTGAGCCTCCAGCTCTGCCACCTGCAAGGTGAAATCATTCCTGACCCCTCAATAATTCACTGCAGGGTGAAATCCTTCCCTCAGGAATCTCCTGACCCCTCAATAACTCACTGCAAGGGGAAATCATTCCCTCAGGAATTTCCTCACCCTCAGCACCACCACCATGGTCCGCCCTCCCTGCAAACCCACCTGGCTTTCACCTGGACCTGGCAGCTCCTGCTTGGAGCTGGGAGGAAAACAATTCCAGAATGGGATCACGCCCATTTTGTGGCTCAAAAAACCATTTTGTGCTCAAAAAAACCCACTTTAGAGACCGTGCCTGTGCTTTCTGCAGGAATTGTGCACTCCAGCACAGCTGGGCTGGCTCACACCCAGCCCCTGAGCCCCTCCAGCTCCATTTGGAGATCTCCAAAAGCTCTGGAGCTGCTGCAGAGCTGGGCTGAAGGGTTTGCCCAGGAGAGCTCCCCTGGAAAATGCAGCTTGGTGCCCTGGATTATTCATGAGCAGGATTCATTTTTAAAATGGTTCTGTTCTTGCTGGGGCTGCTCTGAGCTCTGCAGACAGCTCCGAGGAGCTCACCCAGACCGGGAGCAGATCCTGCAATTCCCTGAGTGTCAGGGCGGCCAGAACCAAACCAAAATTTCCTGATTTTGAACACCAAAATGTCCTGATTTTGGGACAATGATGGAGGTGTTTCACTGAGTTATGGTTTCTTCTGTGATCCTGCCAAGGCCCCGGGAATCCTGAGGGAACGCTGAGGGAGGAATGTTGGGAATAACACCGGGGAATCCTGAGGGAGGGATGTTGGAAATTCTGAGGGAACCCTGAGGGAATCCTGAGGGAGGGATGTTGGGAATAACCCCAGAGAATCCTGAGATAATCCTGAGGGGTGGATGTTGGAAATCCTGAGAGAATCCTGAGGGGTGGATGTTGGAAATCCTGAGAGAATCCTGAGGGGTGGATGTTGGAAATCCTGAGAGAATCCTGAGGGGTGGATGTTGGGGATCCCAAGGGAATCCTGAGGGAGGAATGTTGGGAATAACACCGTGGAATCCTGAGGAATGGGTGTTGGGAATCCTGAGGGAGGGATATTGGGAATAACACCAGGGAATCCTGAGGGAGGAATGTTGGAAATTCTGAGGGAATCCTGAGGGAGGGATGTTGGGAATAACACCAGGGAATCCTGAGGGAGGAATGTTGGAAATTCTGAGGGAATCCTGAGGGAGGGATGTTGGGAATAACACTGGGGAATCCTGAGGCAATCCTGAGGGAGGGATGTTGGGGATCCTGAGGGAATCTTGAGAGACAGACGCTGGGAATCCTGAGCGATGGATACTGGAGATCTTGAGGAAGGATATTGGGGATCCTGAGGGGTGGATGTTGGGAATCCTGAGGGAATCCTGAGGGAACCCTGAGGGATGGATGTTGTCAGTCCCGAGGGAGGGATGGCGGGCGTTGTCCCTCAGCCGTGCCGACCCCAGCCCCCGTGTCCCCGTCCCTGTCCCCCGGGCTCACCCGCTGGCGCAGCGCCTCCGTCTCCTCCTGGTAGGCCGCCAGCTCCTTCTTCCACTGCTCCACGCTGGCGTTGGCCTCGTGCAGCGCCGCCACCAGCTTGGAGTTGTTGTCCTGCAGGCTGAAGAACTCGGCCTCCCACTGCACCTCGCTCACCGAGCTGGGGATGGAGGGGAAAACATTCTGAGATTGGTTCTGGGATTGATTCTGTGAATGATTCTGGCATTGATTCTGGGATTCTGAGATTGATTCTGGGATTCTCTGATTCTGTGATTCTGGGTTTGATTCTGTGATTGATATGGGATTCTGTGATTCTGTGATTGATTCTGAGATTCTGTGATTCTCCAAATGGTTCTGTGAATCTGTGAATGATTCTGGGATTGAGTCTGTGATTCTGTGATTGATTCTGGGATTCTGTGATTCTCTAAATGGTTCTGTGAATCTGTGAATGATTCTGGGATTGAGTCTGTGATTCTGTGATTGATTCTGGGATTCTGTGATTCTCTAAATGGTTCTGTGAATCTGTGAATGATTCTGGGATTGAGTCTGGGATTCTGTGATTCTGTGAATCCAGCCGAGGCTTTGAGCAGCAGGCAGAGAGAATGGAAAGTGCAGAACGGATCAGAGTAATTTGGGATGACAAAACCGAGCACGCAGCCCTGCCAGAGGGGAGAGTTTGGGGCTCAGCCTCACCCCTCGGAGAGCATCTTCTTCAGCCTCTCCTTCTCGGTGCTGATCTCCACATCCGCGCTCTGGCTGCGGAACAGCTTGTCCTCCCCGGGCCCGTTGGAGCTGATGATGGGGCTGGGCAGCACCTGGGGGGAAAAACAGGTACAGGTGATGAGGATGGGGCTGGGAGGAAGGACAGGTGATGATGATGGAGCTGGTCAGCACCTGGGGGCAAGGACAGGGACAGGTGGGCACCTCCAGCAGGGCCACCTCCCTTTTCCTCCCCTTTTCTCCCCATTCCCCAGCCTCACCTGGTGGGAAGGGAGGCTCAGGGCAGGGTTGGTGAGCTCAGTTTTGTCCTGGCATTTCTCCCTGGCCACACGAGCTGCCTCCTTCACCTCCTGGAACTTCTCTGCAAACTGCAGGGGAAGGGGAGAGTCACCCTGGGGCTGGGGACCAGCAGAGTAATATAATACAAACTATATTTATATTATAGAAATATTATATAAACATATAATACACAATATATTATATAAATATATAGTGATGCTCTGCCTGCAGCCTCATTTAAAACACTTCTGAATTTCTCTCCAACACCAAAATTCAGGGATTTGATTGAGTTTGGCACTCGGGGCCGTGGGCTCAGCACAGAAGCAGCCCCAGCTCCATTTGTGGCGCCCAAACCCCTCTGCAAACACAACTCCAAAGCTGTTTTTGGAACTTTTGCACCTTGAATTCCATCCCAGCCCGGTGAGAACAGCACTCAGCAGGTGCCTGAGGATCTTCTGGAGGGGTTTCTCCAGGGGAGGGTCACTGAGCTCACCTGGGAAGGGTTCCCACAGGTTTCCCAGGTTCCTGAGCTCACCTGGGACAGGTTCTCCAGGTTCCCCAGGTTCCCAGCTCTCACCTGGCTCAGGATCCCAGGTCTCCCCATGTTCCCCAGCTCTCACCTGGCTCAGGTGCTGCTCGGAGGCGAAGCCCAGCCCGTACACCGTGTTGGCCCTGCTGTCAGCCCACTGCCCGAACTTCTGCGAGGTCTTGGTGAACGTCATGTTGGGGGTGATGGTGCTGTTGATGATGGCCTGGGCAGGGGACAGCGGGGCATCAATCGGGGAATCCATCAGGGAATCATTGATCAGGGGATTGATCAGGGAATCCATCAGGGAATTAGTCGGGGAATCGATCAGGGAATCATTGATCAGGGGATTGATCAGGGAATCCATCAGGGAATCATTGATCAGGGGATTGATCAGGGAATCGATCAGGGAATCATTGATCAGGGGATTGATCAGGGAATCCGTCAGGGAATCATTGATCAGGGGATTGATCAGGGAATCCGACAGGGAATTAGTCGGGGAATCAATCAGGGAATTGATCATGGAATCATTGATCAGGGAGTCAGGAGATCAGCCAGGGAATTGATCAGGGAATCAGTGAGGGAGTCAGGGAATCAGGCAGGGGATCAATCAAGGAGTCAGGGGATCAATCAGGGAATTGATCATGGAATCGTTGATCAGGGAGTCAGGGGATCAGCCAGGGAATTTATCAGGGAATCAATCAAGGAGTCAGGGACTCAAGGAATCAAACAGGGAATCAGGGAACCGGTCAGAGAATCAGCTGCTTTTGTGAGAGGAACAGCTGGGGTTTTTGGGGAAAAGCTGCTTTTTGTGGGGGGAAACTGCTTTTCTAGGGCCACAGCTGTTTTTTAAGGACACGGCTGCTTTTTAGGGCACAGCTGCTCTTTAGGGACACGGCCGTTTTCCAGGGGGACAGCTGTTACTTTAAGGACACAGCCGTCATTTTAGGGACAGAGCTGCCAAGCAGTGCCCGGGGCAGTGCCCACCTTGGTGCCCCCCACGCTGATGATCCTGTAGACGCTGCGGGTGGCATCGTAGAAGTAGGAGACGGTCAGGGCGTGTTTGCTGGCCGGGATCCAGTTCCTCTTGGTGGCTGGGTCGATCTGGAACACGTGGGCCCTGGTGCTGAAGATGGGCTGCTCCCTGTGGGACGGGGAACAGGGCTGGTAACCGTGGGTTCACAGGGGCAGGACTGCAGCTGAACTTTATATTGAAATTTAGATACACCAACAGGGCTGTGAATCCTGACTTTATAGGGTTAACATTTCAGCTGAGGGTCCTGATTCATATTGAAGTTAGATACACCAACAGGGCTGTGAATCATGATTTTATAGGGTTAAAATTTCAGCTGAGGGTCAGAGCCAGTTCATATTAGAATCCTGATTTTATAGGGTTTGGATTTCAGGTCAGAACCAATTCATATTGAAGTCAGATACACCAACAGGAGAACAGGGCTTTGAATCTTGATTTTATAGGGCTAAAATTTCAGCTGAGAGTCAGAACCAATTCACACTGAAGTTAGATACACCAACGGGGCTCTGAATCGTGATTTTATAGGGTTAGGATTTCAGCTGAGGGTCAGAACTAATTCATATTGAAGTTAGATACAACAACAGGAGAACAATGCTTTCAATCATGATTTTATAGCATCAGGATTTCAGCTGAGGGTCAGAACCAATTCATATTGGAATCCTGATTTTATAGGGTTAGGATTTCAGGTCAGAACCAATTCACACTGAAGTAAGATACACCAGGGCTGTTGAATCCTGATTTTACAAGGTTAGGATTTCAGCTGAGGTTCAGAACCAATTCCCACTGAAGTTAGATACGCCAGTGATAGGTTAGTGATTATTAGATGCTTAAATCTGTTGTAGAAATAACAATTTGAGCTAATTGCTCTATTATGAGCTCATTTGTGGAAGGAAGTGGAGCAAGGGAAGCATTACAGGAATTACTGGAAGCAGCAGAACAGTGCCCAGCACCTGGACTCTGTTAATCCATCACAAAGCAGGGGCTTGGATGGTGCCAGAGACCTGAGGAAGACATTCCTGACTTCATCCCTGACCCAGTTAGAGACCACTGGCCCAATTAGAGAGAAGAACCGCACACGTGTGAGGCACTAATAACCTCATTTCACACAGAGCAGGGATGGGAGGGGCTGGGCTGATGCAAATGGATTATTTTGGGAAATAAATAGAAGGCGAGAGCCTTGCGCAGCGCAGTCACGCGTCTCAGAATCGTGTGTGATTTCTGGTCTCGGCGATTCAGGGTGAGGGCAGCTGAGGGAAGGGGAAGTGCAGCAATTTCCTGCCTTGTTCCCTTCCCTCTGTCCTGGTCAGGTGCCAGCCAGCCCTGCAGGGGCTCTGCCAGGAACAGAGAGCATTATGTAATAATCACAGATCCTCTGAGCCACGGCTCTCCCAGGAAAACCCCGGGAAGCTGAGGGAAACTCAGAGGAAAGAATTCCTACAATTACTGCCTCTCTTTCTGTAACCATTTATCGAAACAGGACAATCCCTGTGGCAGGGAGGAATGAGGAAACTCCATCTTATCAGAGGGTTAATTAATTACTTTATGATACTATATTATTCTATATTACATTACATTATATTACATTGCATCTAAACTGAATCTGCCAAGCACTCAAACCACCCTCACTGTGGCTGAACAATCCCCACATTGCATTGTGCTCAGGCACAGAAAATGGTAAGAATTGTGTTTTTCCTTTCTCTGAGGTTCAGAGAATTTGAAACCCAGAAATATTCTTGGGAGGAATTGTGCCTTGCTTTTCTGCGTGCAGAGCAACGTGGGGCTATTTCCTGACAGGCCAAGGCACCAAACACCATCGCTGTGGGTGAGCAATCCCCACACTGCACTCTGCTCTGGCACAAACACAGGCACAGAAAATGAGGTAAGAATGTTCTTGCCAAGATTTGTGCCTTGCTCTTCTCTGTCAAGAGAAATGTGGGGCTGCACACTCGGCCCTGACAGGCCGAGGAACCAAACCACCAACAGTCCCCACACTGCATTCTGCTGTGGCACAAACACAGGCACAGCAAATGATGAGAATTGTGTTTTTCCTTTCTCTGAGGTTCAGAGAATGTGAAACCCAGAAATATTCTTGGGAATAATTGTGCCTTGCTTTTCTTGTGTGCAGAGCAACGTGGGGCTATTTCCTGACAGGCCAAGGCACCAAACCACCAACAGTCCCCACACTGCATTCTGCTGTGGCACAAACACAGGCACAGAAAATGACGCTGCTCCCTGCCCACCCCAGGGGCTCCCAGCAGCCTGCCCCATCAATGCCAGCACCCTGGAGCTCTCCAGGGGCTCCCAGCAGCCTGTCCCATCAATGCCAGCTCCCTGCCCACCCCAGGGGCTCCCAGCAGCCTGCCCCATCCATCCCAGCACTCTGGAGCCTCCCAGAGCTCAGCAGGGAATATTTGATTTCCTCCCAGCCCTGGCTCAGGTTTCTCCCCCTCCCCTCCCTCTCTGCCTGCATTTCTGGAGTGAGATTCTGATTTCCCAGGCTCTGTTTCCACGTGGATCACGACCTATCTTTGGCACACAGAAAAACGGATTTTTCTGCCCCTAAAGCCCCAAATGCCGGGCTGGTTTTGGGCAGGACCCAGGCGGGATTTACCGGGTTGCTGACATTGGTTAGTAGGGGCGGGAGGCTGGTGCAGTTAGTGGGGCGTCCCCTCCTCCAGCAGCTGCTCCTCGGGGCTCTCTCAGCTGCTCTGGGGCTCCTTCCCAGCGCTGCCTCCACAGGGATTCATTCCCTGGCAAGGGAAAAACCCGAAGTTATTTGTGGTTTGTTATTCCCCACGCAGACAGGCACCCGCAGGGAGCCCCCAGGGTTCACAGAGCTGCTCGTTTGCAGTGGCTCCTCAGCACTGGACAAGGTTTATTCCCTGTTGTGGGGGACATTTGGGTGAGCTGAGCACGGAGCAAACCCCCCCGGCTGCAGGGAAGGGGCCACAGGAGCCTCCAGGGCTCCCGGCCAAGCCCACGTGGTGCTGCTGATGGAAATCCCTCCTGGCAGTCATTGCTCGGGCACAGCAGCTGTTCCTGGGCCCCTGTCCGGCCTGGATCCTGTCCCTGTGTCCCTGTCCATCCAGGATCCTGTCCCCGTGTCCCTGTCCATCCTGTCCCTGTGTCCCTGTCCATCCTGGATCCTGTCCCCATGTCCCCGTGTCCCCGTCCATCCTGTCCCTGTGTCCCTGTCCATCCTGGATCCTGTCCCTGTGTCCCTGTCCATCCTGCAGCCCTGTCCCTGTGTCCCTGTCCATCCTGGATCCTGTCCCTGTGTCCCTGTCCATCCTGCAGCCCTGTCCCTGTGTCCCTGTCCATCCTGCAGCCCTGTCCCTGTGTCCCTGTCCATCCAGGATCCTGTCCCTGTGTCCCTGTCCGTCCAGACCCTGTCTCTGTCCCTCCACGCCCTCTCCAGCTCTCCTGGAGCCTCTCAGGCTCTGGGATCAGCTCCAAGGTTCCTCTGGACCCTCCCTTCTCCAACCCTGGGCACCTGCAGGGTCCAGGGGCAGCCCCAGCTGCTCTGGGAATTCCACCCCAGCCCTTCCCATCAGCTCCAGCCCGAAACACACAAAGGGCAGGTGAGGACAGAGGGACGGGACAGAGGGACACTCAGAGGGTGACAGCCAGAGCTGGGCTGCTCCCCAAACACCACCAAGCTTTCCAGAGCAGCTCGGGGGTCCCCACTCCCGCTCCCCTCCCTGAAATGCTGACTCCCCTTCCCTGCTCAGGGCCACAGCGAAGGGTGGGTAAATGAATGTGCAAATAAAGGGATAAATAACGGTGTAAATGAAACCCCTGGCACCGGGGCTGGCCTTGGCAGATAAGTGAGGAGGAGCAGAGCAAAGGCTGGGAGGACACAGATCTGGTGGCACTGGAGGGGATCCAGGGCCCTCCCCTGCTCCGGGGGAAGGGCACAATCCCACAGCCCGGGGAGATTAAGAATGACCAGTGAATATCCACTGAATGAGGGAATATGCACTGAATGAGGGGATAGCCACTGCAGGAAGGGGTTAAATGCTGCGTTTTTAACACGTCCTGAGCTGGAACGTTTAGCCTTGCGTCTTATTTTAAGGGTAAGGAAGGGGGCAGTTGTGAATTGCTGCAACTTCTTTCAGTGGGTATCCACTGAAAGAACCCCTTCTTTTAGTGAATATCCATTAAAAGCACCCCTGAATTTAGTGAATACCCTTTAAAATCAGCCCTTCTTTTAGTGGATATCCTTTAAAAGAACCCCTTAATTTAGTGAATATCATTTAAAAGCATCCCTTGTTTTAATGGATGTCCGAAGAGGATCCAGGGATCCAGAGAAGGTCCCAAGGAGTGTTTGCTATCTGTGATTTCTTATCTGTGATCTGTGAATTTTTTTATCTGAGATTTGTGATGTTATCTGTGATTTGTGATTTCTTATCTGTGATTTGTTATCTGCTATCTGTGATTTGTGATCTGTTATCTGTGATCTGTGCCCTCAGTTGTGGGTCTGGGCAGAGCAGCAGTGCCCCAGCAGGGCAGGGTGAGGAGAGTTGGGGACACGGTGACACAGGGCCAGGAGGGACAGATGGCACCGAGCAGGGCCAGCACTGGCACCAGGCTGTGCCCAGGGAGCAGCGGGCACGGGAGGTGCCAGGGGCTGGCAGGGACAGGAACCAGCCCTGCCACAATGTCACACGGACTGTCCTGTCACAGATGTCACACGGACTGTCCTGCCACAGATGTCACACGGGCTGTCCTGACATGAGTGTCACACAGCCAGCCCTGCCACAATGTCACACAGACTGTCCTGCCACAGATGTCACACAGACTGTCCAGCCCTGCCACAGTGTCACAGGGGTGGGCTGCCATGGGTGTCACACTGTCTGTCCTGTCACAGATGTCACACAGGCTGTCCTGTCCTGTCACAGTGTCACACGGCCTGTCCTGCCACAGTGTCACACGGCCTGTCCTGCCACAGTGTCACACGGCCTGTCCTGTCCTGCCTCAGTGTCACACGGGCTGTCCTCGCTGTCCCCGAGTGTCCTGGCCTGGGCTCTGCCCTCCCACCCTCAGGGGCCTCTCCCTGAGCGGGGTCTGCAGGACAGGGATGGGCGAGGGGGACAGGGATGAGAGGAACAGGACAGAAAGGAGAACAAGACAGGAATGAGTGTGAGCAGAGCAGCAATGAGAACAGCACAGAAATAAATGAGAGTGAGCAGGACAGAAGTGAGAACAGGACGGGAATGAGTGTGAGCAGGACAGGAATAAATGAGTGTGAGCAGGACAGGAATAAATGAGAGTGAACATGACAGGAATGAGTGTGAGCAGGACAGGAATAAATGAGAGTGAACATGACAGGAATAAATGAGTGTGAGCAGGACAGGAATAAATGAGAGTGAACATGACAGGAATGAGTGTGAGCAGGACAGGAATAAATGAGTGTGAGCAGGACAGGAATAAATGAGAGTGAGCAGGACAGGAATAAATGAGAGTGAACATGACAGGAATGAGTGTGAGCAGGACAGGAATAAATGAGTGTGAGCAGGACAGGAATAAATGAGAGTGAGCAGGACAGGATGAGCCCAGCCCTGGCCGTGCTGAGTCAGCTGAGAGCCCAGCCTGGGGCTGAGCCAGGCTCTGCCTGCCCTGCCCGAGGGAAAGAACCCCCAGAAATCCCAGAAGGAAAATCCCCAGCAATCCCTGAGGAGGGGAAGATCCCCCAGCAATCCCTGATGGAAAGATCCCCCCAGAAATCCCTCAGGAGGGGAAGATCCCCCCAGGAATCCCTGAGGAGGGAAAGATCCCCCCAGCAAACCCTGAGGAGGAAAAGAACCCCCAGAAACCCCTGAGGAAGGGAAGATCCCCCCAGGAATCCCTGAAGAGGGAAAGAACCCCCCAGAAACCCCTGAGGAGGGAAAGATCCCCCCAGCAATCCCTGAGGAGGGGAAGATCCCTCCAGCAATCCCTGATGGAAAGATCCCCCAGCAATGGCAGCCCAGGCCAGGCCAGGCCGAGCCCAGCACCCCACGGCAGAACTGGGGCACAGAGCGGGGCTGGGAGCCCAACCCTGCTCCTCCTCCTCCTCCTGCTGCAGGGCTGTCTGTCTGCCTGCTCTCCTTTTATCTCCCTCAGCAGCCCCGGGAGCTGCTGCCTGTCTGTCTGTCTGCCTGTCTGTCTGTCTGTCAGTGCTGCCGATAAATTCAGCCCCAGCTCCTTCCCTCTGCCTTCCTTCCCCCCAAATTCCAGCCCCTGCAGAGCCTCTGGGGCTGCAGGAGAATCCCTGACCCGATCCCTGTCCTGGGCCTGGAGCTGGGCTCGGGTGACCCCATTCAGGATATTCCACAGCCCAGGATATTCCACAATTCTACCCAGGATATTCCATAGCCCATATCCACAACCCAGGATATTCCACAATTCTACCCAGGATATTCCATAGCCCATATCCACAGCCCAGGATATTCCACAATTCTACCCAGGATATTCCATAGCCCATATCCACAACTCAGGATACTCCAGAATTCTACCCAGGATATTCCATAGCCCAGGACATTCCACATTTCAATCCAGGATTTTCCACAATCCAGGATATTCCATATCTCAGGATATACCACATTTCAACCCAGGATATTCCATATCCCAGGATATTCCATGTTTCAACCCAGGATATACCACAACTCAATTTAGGATATTCCATAGCCCAGGATATTCCACAATTCTACCCAGGATATTCCATAGCCCAGGATATTCCACAATTCAACCCAGGATATTCCACAACTCAATTTAGGATATTCCATAACCCAGGATATTCCACGATTCCTCCCCGGGACGCTGAACTGCAGAAGTGCTTTGGGGGACAAGGTCTGGATTCCAGAAATGAATTTAGGGCTTTGGGAATAAAGTTTGGGAAGATGGATTTGGGGGTTTTGGGTACAAGGTTTGGGTTCCAAACCAGGATTTGGGGTTTTGGGTACAGGGTTTGGGTTCCAAACCAGGAATTTGGGATTTTGGGTACAGGGTTTGGGTTCCAAACCAGGAATTTGGGATTTTGGGTACAGGGTTTGGGTTCCAAACCAGGAATTTGGGGTTTTGGGTTCCAAACCAGGGTTTCCCCTCCCCAGGAGGGTTCCCAGGCCGTGACCTTGGCCAGAGCAGCTCCAGGAACAGGATCCGGCTCTCCCCCATTCCCTGGAGGTTCCTGGGCAGCTGCTCCGGCCCAGGGACAGCCCCAGCAAGGTCACACACACCCCCAAGGCTTCAAACCCCAAATAAACGGATTTTTCTGGAATTCCGGAGCCTCCCGGGTGTCCCCTTCCTCCTCCTGCTCTGGGACACAAACGCTGCTACCGCGGAATGAAAATTTAAAAAAATTAAAATTTAATTTAGCAATTAAAATTTAAAAATCAAAGCCAGGCTGCAGCTCAGGAATTCTTCAACGATCCCAGAAAAAAAACGCCTGGCAACGGGAAAATGAGAATTAGAGAAACGGGAAAATGAGAATCAGAGAAACGGGAAAATGAGAATTAGAGGAGTGGAGATTTAATATATTAACATATTGCTTTAAAAATAATTTAACTAAAAGCAGCTCCCTGAAGGTGATTTTTAAATCTCCTTTGTAGCCAGAATTATGGAAATCGTGCTGGAATTTCAGAGTTGTGGAAATTTAAAAAAAAAGGAAAGGGGAAAATTTTTAAAAAGAAAACCAGAAAATTTTAAAAAAAGAAGAAAAGGGAATTTTTTAAATAAAGGAAAACAGAAAATTTTTTAAAAAGGAGGATGGTAAGTTTTAAAAAAAGAAAAGGAGCCCCCAGGAATGTGATTTATCCAAAGCCCAGGCTGGGAGGGAATGATCTGCCAGGATTCCTCCAGACTCGACCGCACGAGAAACTCCAACAACGCCGGGTCCGAAAAGCGGCTGAGGCTGAGAGCTGGGACGGGAATCAAACCCAGCCCGAGCTCCTGTCCCGCGCCAAAATCCACTGAAATCCACCCAAAATCCACCAAAATCCACCCAGCGCCACATCCCCGCAGCAGGACCTCAAACCCCAAAACCCCAAACATCCAAATCCCAAACCCCAAATTCAAACACCAAAACCCCAAACTCTAAAACCCCAACACCAAAATCCCAAACCCCAAAATCCCAACACCAAAATCCCAAACTCTAAAATCCCAACACCAAAATTCCAAACCCCAAAATCTCAAATCCCAAACCCCGAAATCCCAAGCCCCACAATCCCAAATTCCAGAATTTCCCTCCCGTTCGCGAACCGAACCCCGGGCAGTTTCCAGCAGCTCCCAGCCCCAAGCACAGCCGGGATCCATTTTCCTGCATCCAGAGCCGCCACAAACCCCACAAAAACCCGAAATTTGAACTCCGGGAAAGTTTTCGGGCGCAGCCCCGCTCCAGCCCTCCCGGTGCGGGTTCCGCAGATCCCGGAGCTTTCCCCTCCGCAGGAATTAATTTAAGGAACTTGCAGCAGCTCGCCCTCGGCCGCCTCCCTGCCCCAGGAATAAAAGGGAGGCGAAACTTTGCAGCTGGAGCGCGGAAAAAAAGCGATTTAACCCTCGAGCTGCCGTCCCCGCCGCCTCAGAAGCGATGAACAGCGAAATAACAAAGGGAAGAACAAAAGCGGGGCAGGGACGGCGGCCGCGGCTCTCACCCCATCCCCGCCGGCACCGCTCCGCTCCCGCCGCCGCCTCCTCCTCCTCCTCTTCCTCCTCCTTCTCCCCTTCCTCTTTCTTTCTGTCTTTCTCCGGATCCGGATGCTCTTTAAATTTCCTCCGGAATTTCACTTTGAAGCGTTGCAGCTGCTGCAGCTGCTGCTGCTGCTCCGCGGCACCGGGAGCGGCTCCGGCACCGGGAGGGGCTCCGGGCGAGGCTCCGGTACCGGGAGCGGCCCCGGCGCTGCTCCGCGGTTCCCTCGCTCCGTTCCAACGGGGCAGGGAGCGGCTGGATGGAGCCGGTGCCGCTCCGAGCCGTTCCTCCCCCCGCCCCGAGCCTTGCCCCGAGCCCGGCCGGCCCGAGCTCTTCGCTGCCCTCTCCCGGTCCCTGCCCGGTCCTTACCTGATCCCTGCCGCTCCTGCCCGGTCACTGCCCGCTCCCTGTCCCTCCTGCCCGCTCCCTGCCGCTCCTTGTTCGGTCCTACCTGGTCCTGCCGCTCCTGCCCGCTCCCGGTCCCTGCCGCTCCCTGTCCGCCCCCTACCCGGTCCCTCCCCGCTCCCGCCGCCCCGTCCCGCTCACGTTTGGCCGCTTTTCTTCTCCCGACTTTATTGGCGGCGGGGGCGGCACCGCCTGCCGGGACAGGAGATCGGGGCCACCCTCGGGGCCACCGCCGGCCGGGACCGCGGCTCTGAGCCCTGGAAGTGTCAAAAGCCCCCCGCCTCTGGAATTCAGAATTCCACCCTGGCAGCACCAACACGGGTGTGATAACCTGAGTGATAACCCAGACTGATAACACGGGTGTGATAACACAGGAGTGATAACCGGGGTGTGATAACCCAAATGTGATATCCTGAGTGAGGTAACTCAGGTGTGATAACCCAGTGATGATAACCCTGGTGTGATAACCCAGTGTGATAACACAAGTGTGACAGTGTGATATCCTGAGTGTGATAACACAGGTGTGATAACACAAGTGATGATAACTTGGGTGTGATAACCCAAATGTGATATCCTGAGTGAGATAACCCAGGTGTGATAACCCAAGTGTGATAACTGAGATGTGATAACCAAGGTGTGATAACACATGTGTGATATCCTAAGTGAGATAACCCGGGTGTGATAGCTCAGGTGTGATAACCAGGGTGTGATAGCTCAGGTGTGATAACCCAGGTGTGAATCCCCCCCTGCTCACACTCAGCCTTTCCCTCCTCCCCATCCTGCGCTGTTTTCCCTGTGCCAGGTGTCACCCCTGGCCCCGGTGTCCCCACCCCTGTCCCCACCCTGTCCCCATCTGTGTCCCTTGTCCCTGTCCCCACCCTGTCCCTTGTCCCCTCCCATTCTGAGTTTGTTTGAAACCAAACAGAAAATCTCCATTTGATGCTGGATTTCCCCTCACCCTCTGTCACTTCGTCTGAGTTAAACACTGACAATGTTGAGTAGAAATAGTATTTATTGTTATTTTAGTATTCAGTGTTATTTTAGTATTAAATATAAAAGTTTGAGCGTTTCAATGTAAACCACTGAAATTTAACCTCCTGCAGGGACCCCCCCATCTCCTCCTAGAGCACAAGAACTCAATAAACCCCAAGATCTGCTGCTTTTAACCCCAAAATTCCTTTTTTTCCCCCCACACCTGCTCAGAATTCCTCTCCAGAACGGCCCCTGAGCCACTTTTCTGTTCCCAAGGACAGAAATTCATCCTTCAGCACTAAAAATACCCAAATTCACCTTTCATTTTCTGTTTTAAGCAGCTCATTAAAGGCTCCCCGTGCCCCTGAGGCCGCTGCAATCCCGGTTTTACCCTGGTGTGCTCTAGCAGGTTACAAAACCTTGAATTCCAGGAGTTTTTAAGGAGTTATTGATCAATCCCGTTAATATAAAATACTGCTGTGTCCGTTAATATCGAACACACGAATGTGTCCACACTGAATTTATGTTAATGACGCTGCTAATGAGGGTATTTATATTTTTCATCAATAATTACTCCCAAGACCAGCAGTTTTACATGAAAGATTTGGAATTCCAGAGCCAATATTTGCAATTTTTAGAGCCAATATTCGTAATTCCAGAGCCAACACTTGGAATTCCATGGCCGACATTTCTAATTCCAGAGCCGACGCCTGGAGTTCCGGAGCCCATATTCGGCATTCCGGAGCCAACATCTGGAATTTCAGGGGCAACATTCGGAATTCCGGAGCCAACATCTGGAATTTCGGGGGCAACATTCGGAATTCCGGAGCCAACATCTGGAATTTCAGGGGCAACATTCGGAATTCCGGAGCCAACATCTGGAATTTCAGGGGCAATATTCGGCATTCCGGAGCCAACATCTGGAATTTCAGGGCCCACATCTGGCATTTGTGGCAGCAGGAGGTGCAGCCGCTCCTCCCCCAGTTCCAGCCCAGCCCAGGCAATTAGCCCGGCTTAATTGGGGCAGGTCATTAATGAGAGCTCTGAGCAGGAAAGGGGCGGGGCAGGAGGGTCTGCCCTACTTGGGGGGGGACAGGGACAGACAGAGGGACAGAGAGAGGGACAGGGATGGGGACAGGGATGGGGACAGGAAAGGGACAGGGAGAAAGGGGACAGGGGACAGAGAGAGAGAGGGACAGACAGAGGGACAGAGGGGACAGGGATGGGGAAAGGGACAGAGGGACAGAGGGACAGACAGAGGGACAGAGGGGACAGGGATGGGGAAAGGGACAGAGGGACAGAGGGACAGACAGAGGGGACAGGGATGGGGACAGGAAAGGGACAGGGACACCAGACAGGGACACGGCTGGAGCCACCTGGGATGGCAGAAAGTGTCCCCAGGCTGCCCCCAAAGTGTCCCCAGGCTGTCCCCAAGGATGTCCCCAAAGTGTCCCCAAGGATGTCCCCAAGGTGTCCCCAAGGATGTCCCCAAGGTGTCCCCAGATTGGCTTTGAGGTCCCTCCCACCCCAACCCCTCCCTGACCCCACAGGGGTCAGGAACCCCCAAATCTCAAACCCCAAAAATTCCAAATCTCAAATCTCAAATGCCAAACCCTGAAATTCCAAACCCCAAAACCCCAAACTCCAAAACTCGAAATCCCAAATTCCAAATCCCCAGACCCCAAACCAACACCAAAATCCCAACACTGAATGTCCAACACCAGAATTTTATTGGCACAGAGAACTCCAACAGTCCCAGCCCCAAACGGAACAAAAACCCCAAAACTGGTCACCAAAAAACCCCAAAATTGGATTTTATTTCAGAAAAACCCCAGGTGGTTTCAGCATATTCTGATTTTTTGAGTGTTCTATTCTGATTTTCAGGTGTTTTATTCTGATTTTTCCAGGTGTTTTATTCTGATTTTCCAGGTCTTTTATTCTGATTTTTCCAGATGTTTTATTCTGATTTTCCAGGTGTTTTATTCTGATTTTCAGGTATTTTATTGCTCAAACCCACCTCGGGTTGTGCTTGGCCACTCAGCTCTGAGATATGCAGGATTCAAAATTCAAATTAATTTCAAATTTTGTTTTAATTAGGGTAGGGAGAAGCCAAAAGGAGAATATTTGGATTTTTGAGGATTTATTTGGGTAAAATAAAAGCTGGAAGTAGAGTGGGAGGTCAAGAGGAAAAAAACAAAAAGTCGTACGTTGATTTTTGGGAAATAATTCCAGTTTTTGGTGAGGAATCCCAGCCCAAAAATGGATTTTGACCCCAAAATCCTGCTCTGCACCCAGAGGAATTCTGAATTCCAGCAAAACCAAAATAATTAAATTAAAATAAAAATGCATATCTCCTCCAAAGGGCCAAAGCCACAACAGAAATCCAAATTCAGCGTCACAGGCAGCAGGAATTGTCCAGCCCCACATTTATTGGGTTGAACGTTTCTACCAAAGCGTTACTGACACCAAAATGGGGGAAAATCCTCGTTTTCCATCTCTTGGGACGGAAAGGAGGGAACCTGGGGTGGAATTCCAGGGAAGATCTGAAATTTGGGGTGGAAAATCCAGAATTTGGGGAGGAAAATGTGAAATTTGGGGCGGAAAATCCAGAGTCTGGGGTGTGAAATGTGAATTTTGGGTGGATCCCAGGCAAACCGGAGCAAACGCAGCAGAGACAGCGCGGGAGGGAGGGGAGGGGGCCCGGGGGTCTTCATGGAAGAGAGCCTGGAGCTGGAATGAGAGAAACAGAGAGAAAAATGGGGGAAAAAGAGAGAAAAAAGGGAAAAAAGAGGGGGAAACAAAGAAAAGTAAAGAGAAAAAAAAAAAAAAAAAAGGAGGGGGAAAAGAGAGAAAGAGAGAGAAAAAGGGGGAAAAAAGAGAGAAAAAGAGGGGAAAAAGGGGCAAAAAGGGGGGAAAAAGAGAGGGCAAAACAAAGAAAAATAAAGAGGAAAAAAAAGGAGGGGGAAAAGAGAGAAAGAGAGGGAAATAAAGGAAAAAAAAAAAGAGGGAAAAAAGGAGGGGAAAGAGAAAAAAAAAAAGAGAGGGAAAAAGGGTAAAAATAGAGGAAACAGAGGGAGAAACAGAAAAAAAAAGGGAGAGAGAGAGACAGAGAAGAAAAAAGAGGGGGAAAAGGGGGAAAAGAGAGAAAAAAAGATTCTCAGAAATCCGAAAAACTCCCAACAAATGAAGATTTTGGGGTCTCTCAGCACCTCCAGAATGTCAAAAATCAGAGAAACCTCCAGAAATTAAAGTTTTGGGCTCACTCGGCGCCTCCAGGGCACCCAGACCCCACCAGAACTCCCCCAGAATTGCAGGAAAAGGGAGAATTTGGGTGTAAAAGCCAATTTTTTGGATGAGTTTGGCACTCACCTATTTGTTTGCCCTTTTCTGTCTGTACATCTGGATCATCCTCTGGCGGAAAATGTCAAAAGCATCTTCTTGGTTTTCCTCCCCTGCCACTCCCAAACCCTCCCCAGCTGAGGTTGCACCCCTGGGGAAGAAAATGTCACAAATTAGAACCAAAAAATCTGATTTTTTTCAATCCATTTCGCACCACTCGGTGCCTGGTGCAGCCAATTATTTAGAATTATTTTAATGTTTTCCCCTCAATTGCCATTAGAAGGTGAATTCCCAGTTGAAAAACGGGATTTTGTGGGAAAAAAATCAGGTGGGAGAGGGAATTGTGGAATAAGTTTTAAGTTTAGGTTTGGTTTTCTGTGGAAATATCTTGATTCTGGGCTTTGAGGAGGGGTCAGGGAATGGCAAAGAATTCTGGATAAAGGGGAATTTTATGGGAATTCAGGGAATTTCCCATATTAAACCTCTATTTTCCCCCATTAAAAACTCTTAATTCCCTCATTAAAATAATGAATTTCCCCTATTAAAAACCCTTATTTCCTCTATTAAAAACCCCTTATTTTCCCCTATTAAAACCTCTATTTCTCCTATTAAAAGCTCTAAATTTCCCACACTAAAACTCTTATTTTCCCCCCATTAAAATCCCCTATTTCCCCATTAAAACCCCCCTATTTTCCTCCATAAATCCCCCTATTTATCCCCCTATTTTCCCCCTTAAAACCCCCTATTTTTCCCCTATAAATCCCCCTATTTTCCCCCATTAAACCCCCTATTTTCCCCCATAAATCCCCTTATTTTCCCCCATTAAAACCCTTATTTTTCCCCCATAAATGCCCCTATTTTCCCCCATTAAAACCCCCATTTTAACCCCTATTTTTCCCCTATAAATCCCCCTATTTTCCCTCTATTTTCCCCCCATTAAAACCCTTATTTTTCCCCCATAAATGCCCCTATTTTCCCCTATAAATCCCCCTATTTTCCCCCATTAAAACCCCTTATTTTCCCCTATAAATCCCCCTATTTTCCCCCATTAAAACCCTTATTTTTCCCCCATAAATGCCCCTATTTTCCCCCATAAATCCCCCTATTTTCCCCCATTAAAACTCCTATTTTTCCCCATAAATGCCCCTATTTTCCCCCTATAAATGCCCCTATTTTCCCCCATTAAACCCCCTATTTTGCCCCATTCAAGCCCCTATTTTCCCCCTATAAATCCCCATTTTTCCCCCATTAAACCCCCTATTTTCCCCCATAAATCCCCACTTTTCCCCCATTCAAGCCCCTATTTTCCCCCTATAAATGCCCCTATTTTGCCCCATTCAAGCCCCTATTTTCCCCCATAAATGCCCCTATTTTCCCCCATTCAAGCCCCTATTTTCCCCCTATAAATCCCCCTATTTTCCCCCTATAAATGCCCCTATTTTTCCCCATTAAAGCCCCCTATTTTCCCCCATAAATCCCCCTATTTTCCCCCATTCAAGCCCCTATTTCCCCCCATAAATCCCCATTTCCCCCCTTACAGGTGCAGGGGCTCGCGGATGCCGCGGCCGCGCGTGCCCAGCCCGTGCCCCTCCTGCCAGCCCATCCTCTGCAGCATCTGGAACCCCACGTTCCTGGGGCTCAGCCTCTTCTGGGGCACCTCCAGCGCCCTGGGCTTCTGCAAGAACACGGGGAAAAATGGGGAAAAAAATATTAACATTTATTGGGGTGAAATGGGGGAAAAAAATATAAAATTTATCAGGGTGAAATTCCCATCCGCACCGGCGTAAATTGAATTTTTTTAAAGGAAATTCCTTATTTTAAATGAGATTTTAAAGGAATTCTCGTTCATTTAAAGGAATTTTAAAAGGATTTTTTTAAAAGGAATTTTCTTCTCTTAAATGAGATTTTTAAAGGAATTTTCTTATTGTTTAAGGAATTTTTAAAGGAACTTTTAAGTTTCTGGGGCTCAGCCTCTTCTGGGGAAAATGAGGGAAAATGGGAAAAAACTTTAAAAATAAAGGAATTTATTAGGGTGGTAAAATGTGTGAAATTCCCATCCAGACCAGTGTAAATTGAATTTTTTAAAGGAATTTTCCTTAATTCAAAGGAATTTTTAAAGGAACTTCCTCACAGTAATTTCCTTCTTTAAAAGGAATTTTAAAATAAAATTTAAAAAATTATTTTCCTTCTTTCCACATTGTTTTTTTCCCAAACCATTTCTCATTTCTGGCGGGATTCGGTGGCAGAAATGTGAATTTTTTACCTTTTTTTTCTTTGTGACAGGGCAGCCCCGGGGTCTGTCATAAGCAATCCTGACAGGTTCATGCACTGCAAGGCAAAAAACCCACAAAGTTCAGCTGGAAATTCAAATTATTTTAGTAAAAAAATTCAACTTTTTTCCTCTAAACCACAGCTAAAAATCCTCGAAAAATTCCATATCAAGCCTGGACCTAAAACAGAAGCAATAAGAAAAATTAGAGCAATAAAAAAGATCAGAATTAATGAAAGAAATCAATATAGCCTCAATTAAATAGAAATATATTGGCCCATAACAAATGATTTCTTCAGCTTCTCCTTTTAAAGTGAATTTTGTGCTCATTTTTGTATCAAAAAATACAATTTTTTAAGTGACAAAATACCTGAAAAATCAGGATTTTTGCCCAAATTATTTTCTGAAATATTTCGGTGCCCACTGACCTTTGGGCTGTTCTATTCTTTGCCACTTTAATGAAGATTTAAAGTGAATTTTGTGCTCATCTTTGTACCGAAAAACACAATTTTTTAAGTGACAAAACACCTAAAAAATCAGATTTTTTTACCCAAATCCTCATTTATGCCAGTATAAAATTTAACCCTTTCAGTGCCCACCGACCTTTGAGCTCAGATCCTTTTGGGGGGCCGGGATCACCCCAACCTTCAGGGACTGGGAGCTGAGTTTTGTATCGGAGAAATGCCATTTTTTAAGTGACAAAATACCTCCAAAATCAGAAGTTTTTGCCCAAATCCTCCTCTCTTTTACTATAAAATGTAACCCTTTGAGTGCCAACCCACCTTTGGGCTCCTGGATGAGGCAGATCTGTTTGGGGGCCGGGATCAGGCCCACCCTTAGCGACTTGGAGCTGACCTGCTTGCATTAAATAATCCCATTTTTAAAGCAGCAAAACACCTAAAGAATGGGGATTTATGCCCAAATCCCCTTTTTCTCCATACAGAACTTAACCCTTTCACTGCCAACCCACCTTTGGGCTCCTGGATGAGGCAGATCCGTTTGGGGGCCGGGATCAGGCCCACCCTCAGCGACTTGGAGCTGAGTTTCATATTGGATAAATGCCCCATTTTAGAGGAACAACACCTAAAGAACGGGTGTTTTTGCCCAAATCCCCTTTTTTTCCATACAGAATTTAACCCTTTCAGTGCCAACCCACCTTTGGGCTCCTGGACGAGGCAGATCCTTTTTGGGGCCGGGATCAGGCCCACCCTCAGCGACTTGGAGCTGACGCGTTTGAAAGCCACAACACCTAAAGAATGGGGATTTTTTCCCCAAATCCTCCTCTATTTAACAATAAAATTTAACCCTTTCGGCGCCAACCCACCTTTGGGCTCCTGGACGAGGCAGATCCTTTTTGGGGCCGGGATCAGGCCCACCCTCAGCGACTTGGAGCTGACGCGTTTGCGGGGGAAGCGCGCGCCGGGGCCCGGGCCGGGGGGTGCCTGTGTCGACAGAGTTGGGACAGCGCCGTCAGAGCGGCCGCGGGGCTGCACGTCACCTCCTGACACCTCCTCTCCTGCCACGGACACCACTTCTTCCTCTAGCTCTGTCACCCTTCTACCTGCTGCCACGGCCTCCTCATCATCCTCATCCTCCTCATCAGCTTGGGAGGGTTCAAACTCTGCTTCTTCCTCTTCTTCTTCTTCTTCCTCCTCTTCTTCTTCCTCTTCCTCCTCCTCTTCCTCGTCGTCCTCCTCGGTGTCCAGGGCTGTCCCCGCAGCTCGGGCAGCCTCGGCAGCCTCGGGGCTGAAGGTGATGGAGGGACACAGCTCCAGGACTTTCATGCGGTAGAATTTGAAGGCGGGGCTGGTTTGGTCCTGCAGGAACCTGGGGGGAGGAATGGGTGGTGAGGAATGGAAATGAGGGGGGAAAAGGGGGAAAATGAGGGGGGAAAATGCAGGGGGGATAAGGGGAAAAATGAGGGGGAAAAGGGGAAAAATGCAGGGGGGAAAAGGGGAAATATGAGGGGGAAAAGGGGAAAAATGAGGGGGGATAAGGGGAAAAATGAGGGGGGAAAAAGGGGAAAAATGCATGGGGAAAAAAATGAGGGGTGATAAGGGAAAAAGTTCAGGGAAATAACGTCAAAAATGCAGGGGAATATAAGGTAAAAAATGGTCAAAGTGCAGGGGAAAATAAAGTAAAAAATCCAGGAGTAATAAGGTGAAAAATCCAGGGGTAATAAGGTCAAAAGTCCAGGGGAAAATAAGGTCAAAAATCCAGGGAAATATGGTCAAAGTTCAGGGGGAAATATGGTCAAAAATCCATGGAAACAATATCAAAAATCCAGGGGAGACAAGTTCAAAAATGCAGGGGAAATAAGGTCAAAAATCCACGGAAACAATATCAAAAATCCAGGAAGATAAGGCAAAAAATCCAGGGAAGATAAAGTCAAGAATGCAGGGGAAACAAGGTCAAAGAGACAGAGAAATAAGGTGAAAAATCCAGGGGATGCAAGGTCAAAAATCCAAGGAAATGAAGGTCAAATGAATCCATTGGAATCATCTTGAGGATTCCCAGTTTCAGGGTTCAGGCTGGTGATTAGGCTCAAAAATAAACCAAGTTGATGATCAGAAATCAATACGTTTATGCATAAATGGGTTTTTTTCCCTGAGACATTTCAGATATTCAGCATCGACGGAGGTGCTGGGGCGCTGCCCCCAGTTCCTGTGCTCCTAAAGCCCCAAGGGCAGGGCAGGGATGTGGGCAGGGACGGGAGGGAGCAGGAGCTGGGACTCACCAGAGCTCGGGGTTGTCTGCACTGTTGTCAATGCTGAACTGCTCAATCTCCGGCCCTACCTGAGCCACAAACCTGGCCAGCTTCTCTGCAGTCTCCATGGTTTTGGCATCCACTGCAAGGAGCAAAGTGCTCTGGTGAAACGGGGCAGCAAAGCTGAGGGCTTCAAAATTCAGGGTCACGGAAATGGGGTTTGGGGCTTCCAGCAGGAATTTGTGTGTGGGTTGCAGCTTGGGTTTTTTCCTGGACACGGTTTGAAATTCCCAATCTCACCCCGGTCTGTTTTCCCTGCTGTAATTCAGAATTCCCAACGTAGCCCTGTTGGTTTTCCTGCTATAATGTAACATCCCAGCTCTAACCCTGCGTCAGTTTTTTCCCTGCTATAATTTAAATTCTCCATCTAACCCCATGTTAGTTTTCCCTGGACACAATTTAATATTCCCAAAATTTTTTGTTTTGTTTTTCTTTTGTTTTTGTTTTCCCCTGCTATAATTAAAAATTCCCAATCCAACCCCACATTAGTTACTTCTTTCCCTGCTACAATTTCAATTCCCAATCTAACCCCTGCTTGTTTTCCTGTACAGAATTTAATATTCCCAAAATTCCTGTTTGTTTTCCCCTGCTATAACTGAAATTCCCAATCCAACCCCTGTTTGCTTTTCCTGGATATAATTTAACATTCCCAATCCAACCCCATGTCAGTTAGTTTTTTCCCTGCCATAATTAAAACCCCAAACCCAGCCCCAAGGCCGCACTCACCATCAGCAAACTGTGATCCCAGCGCTGGGAGGAGCTCAGGATCTGCTGCCAAACCCTCAGGATCTGCTCTTCCCTCTGCTGCCACGGGCACCTGGCAGCTGCTGCTGGCACCTTGTGGGGCACAGGTGGCACCGGGGCCAGGCTGGGCCAGGCCAAGCTCTGCACCTGGAATGTTTTGGTGTGGGTGTTCCAGCCCCGTGCCAGCTGCGAGGTTCTGCTCTGGCTGTTTCATTCCTGTGCCAGCTGCAAGGTTTTGGCGTGGCTGCTCCAGCCCTGTGCCAGGTGGCACGTTTTGGTCAGGGTGTTTCGTTCCTGTGCCAGCTGACAGATTCTGGTTTGGCTGCTCCAGCCCTGTGCCAGGTGACAGATTTTGCTCTGGCTGTTTCACTCCTGTGCCAGCTGCAAGGTTTTGGTCTGGCTGTTCCAGCCCTGTGCCAGCTGGAACATTTCTGTCTGGCTGTTCCAGCCCTGTGCCACCTGACACATTTTGCTCTGGCTGTTTCACTCCTGTGCCAGCTGACAGATTTTGGTTTGGGTGTTTCACTCCTGTGCCCACTGGAACATTTTTGTCTGGGTGTTTCATTCCTCTGCCAGCTGGAACATTTCTGTCTGAACATTTCACTCCCGTGCCAGCTGACAGATGTTGCTCAGGGTGTTTCACTCCCGTGCCCGCCGACAGCAGGGTCTGGGTGCCAGTGCTCGCCCTCCTCACCCTCCTGGCACGGGCAGGGACAAGCCCAGGTGGTTTTTTCCTCTTGAAAAGTCTCCTTTTGATGCTGGCCACCCTCCTGGCATAGAGCATGGCCCTCAGGGCCTCGGGGGCTGCTGCCTCCCCTGCCAGGCTGCTCCTCTGCACCTCCGACAGCCTCAGCCGGTAGTACTTGTACTCCAGGCTGTCCTCCTCGGACAGGAACCTGAGAAACACACAAAAAATGGAGAAATCAGCTCAAAATATCCATATTTTACTGTGGTACTTGTACTCCAGGCTGTCCTCCTCGGACAGGAACCTGAGAAACACACAAAAAATGGAGAAATCAGCTCAAAATATCCATATTTTACTGTAGTACTTGTACTCCAGGCTGTCCTCCTCGGACAGGAACCTGAGAAACACACAAAAAATGGAGAAATCAGCTCAAAATATCCATATTTTACTGTGGTACTTGTACTCCAGGCTGTCCTCCTCGGACAGGAACCTGAGAAACACACAAAAAATGGAGAAATCAGCTCAAAATCTCCATATTTTACTGTAGTACTTGTACTCCAGGCTGTCCTCCTCGGACAGGAACCTGAGAAACACACAAAAAATGGAGAAATCAGCTCAAAATATCCATATTTTACTGTGGTACTTGTACTCCAGGCTGTCCTCCTCGGACAGGAACCTGAGAAACACACAAAAAATGGAGAAATCAGCTCAAAATATCCATATTTTACTGTGGTACTTGTACTCCAGGCTGTCCTCCTCGGACAGGAACCTGAGAAACACACAAAAAATGGAGAAATCAGCTCAAAATCTCCATATTTTACTGTAGTACTTGTACTCCAGGCTGTCCTCCTCGGACAGGAACCTGAGAAACACACAAAAAATGGAGAAATCAGCTCAAAATCTCCATTTTTTACTGTGGTATTTGTACTCCAGGCTCTCCTCCTCGGACAGGAACCTAAGAAACAGAAAACAAAGGAGAAACCTGATTAAAATCTCAATATTTACAGTCTCAACCTGTAGTATTTGTACTCCAGGCTCTCCTCATCGCACAGGAACCTCAGAAACACAAAAAAAATGAGGGATCTGTTGAAAATCTCAATTTTTTACTGTGATATTTGTACTCCTCATCACCCAGGAACCTGAGAAACTTAGAAATAGGAAAATTCAGCTCAAAATCTCCATTTTTGAAGCAAAACCCCCTCAGCATTCCAGTTCATTTGTTTGTTCCAGGTGTTCAGCATGAGGCTGAGCAGGTTTTTCTGGGATCAAGGGAATAAATAATCGACAGGAGTTCATCAGCTCACACACCTGGAGGAGCCTCAGCTCCCCCTTTTCCAAATTCCAGTTTCCCCTGCAATTCTAAACCCTGGCACCTCGCTGGGTGTCTCCATCATTTGCTCCTAAAAGCAAAGGAATTTGCTCCTAAAATGCAAATTCCTTTGAACACCTTGAATTTGGATCACAAAGAGCCATTATTGACACATCAAAAGCAGCAACACAAACACCAGGAGCATTTCCAGGGATAATTAACAGCAGGAAAACATTTCCCCCCTAAAAAAAAGTAAAAAAAAAAAAAAAAAAAAAAATTAAAAACCCCTAAAAAATTTAAAAAGCCTAAAAAAATATACAACAGGCTTTGATCATTCCCACGGAGTGAAGGGCTGAAGTTTTAATGAATTTAACCCGAATTTGCCAGCCGGCTCCCACACACCCACCAGTATTCAGGAGAGTTTTTCTGGGCATTCCTGTCCTTGGCAGACAAAGTTCCTGCCACGATGCTGCTCACCAGCTGCTCAATGGTGTCCAGAACCCTCCTGTCAGCTCGCTGGGGGGCTGTGGGGAGAAAGAAATCCCATCAAAAACCCCCCACATAAATAAATATACAATAAATATATCTATAAATCGCAAAAAAAAAAAAAAAAAAAAAAAAGCAAAACTTTATTATTTATTAAAAACACCCTGGTTTAAAAAACACGTCCACAGCCATGCCAGGCGAGTGGAATCATCCTTAAAAAGGCAATTTCTTACTGCAGCAAAAGGAGTTTTGGTGGAAAATCAGTTTATTGGAATGCTGCTCTGAGGGCTGGGTGAGAAATTTTCAACCATTTGGTGCCAGTGCTGCAAAACCTCCCTGAGAAGGGATCTGAGGCTCAAGGAAAAAACAGGTTTTTAGGGAAAAAATAGGTTTTTAGGGAAAAAAGGACGAATTAGGAATGTTTTAGGCAGGAGGAAACACTGGCCCAGCTCAGCGATGGGATTTGAACACCTCCAAGGGAATGCACGTGGATCTGATTAAAGTGGTGATGGTGACATCCCCAGATTTGCATACATGCAAATATTTACTCTGCAATTAAGGCAGTTAGAGGTTGGTCCTGGTTTCCCTGCCTTGAGGTGGTGAAATTGGGGTGAAAATCTTGGATTTAAGAGAGAAGGAGAAGAAAGGACACAATTTCACCACAAAAACTCCCACAGACTCCCTGACTGGGATTCACCTGGAATTCCAGCCCTGAGTGGGGACTCCCCTGGGATTCCCGAGTCAGGAATTCCCTCCCTGACTGGAATTCACCTGTTATTCTCTCCCTGAGTGGGATTTACCTGGAATTCACCTGTTATTCCCTCCCTGAGTGGGATTCACCTGGAATTCACCTGTTATTCCCTCCCTGACTGGAATTCACCTGGAATTCCCTCCCTGCCCCAGTCCTGAGTGGGATTCACCTGGAATTCACCTGTTATTCCCTCCCTGAGTGGGATTCACCTGGAATTCATCTGTTATTCCCTCCCTGAGTGGGATTCACCTGGAATTCACCTGTTATTCCCTCCCTGAGTGGGATTCCCGAGTCAGGAGTTCCCTCCCTGAGCACAGCACAGGAACGAAGCCCCTGCTGCAGGGCAGCTCCCTGCCCGTTACCTCTGGCCTCGGGGGAGGCTGCTCGGAGCTGCTCCCCGGCTCCTGCCCCTGCCTGTCTCATCTGGATGGGGCAGCCGCTCTTGTCCAGCCAGGCCTTCAGGTGCTCGATGTACTCCCTGCCAAAGAGCGTGGAGTCGTCGAAGTTGGGGAAGGCCGTGGGCGCCGGGGCCATCTCCTGCAGCCCCACGGCCTCCAGGATCTTCTCCTGCCTGAAGCCGGAGGCCAGGGCGAAGGTCTGGCCCAGCAGGGCCAGGGATTTCCTGCACAGGGACACGGTGGTCTCGAAGGCGCCGGCCATCTCCCGGGGGCTGCCGAAGCCGTTGGTTTTGAGGCTCAGCTCGTAGGCGTTGCAGGCCATCAGCAGAGGGGTCACCCCCTTGAGGAGGCGGTCCTGCAGCCTCATGATGTACTTGTCGAAGGGCTTGATGATCTCAAAGAAGCAGTTCTTGGTTTTCACGGCGCCCTTGTCCAGCAGCATGTTCAGGAACTCGTTGTCCACCTTGGGCGTTTTCAGGGCGGCGTGCTGCAGGCTCTTGATGGTGAAGAAGCAGTAATCCCTGTGCTCGGGCCTCAGGGAGCACTTGAAGGAGGCCAGCATCTTGGCACAGGTCTCGGTCTCCAGCTCGAAGAGGGCCCCGAAGAGCCGCGAGAACTCGGCGTCGCTGCGGACGGCGTGGAACCCGGCCCACCTGATGATCTCCATGCCGAAGGTGGAGAAGATGTCCGATTTGTCCACCGGGTCGAGGCTGAGGCTCCTGAAGACGTGGGCGGGCTTTGGCAGCCTCAGGACGGCTCTCTGGGGCGCCACGGGGTGCGGGGGCAGCTTGGGGTGCTGCTGGAGGGGCCCCGGCCTCTGCTCACCCACTTCCAGAGGCTGCTCCAGAGCTTTGGGATCCAGGCCCGGCTGCGCCTTCTTCACGCTCCACTTCTTGAGGGGGCTTTTGAGGTCTCCTTTGAACACCTTGGCCTTCAGCACGCCCCTGCTGAGGCGCTTCCCCCTGAGCCCTCTCGCCCTGCCCGTGCCTCCCCTGCGCGCCCGGAACTCGCCGTCCTCGGCCTCGTGCTCCTGATCCCCCGCGCTGCCGTACTCCTCCTCCTCCATCAGCCCGGGGGACCTGAAATCCCCCAGGAGCTCCGGGGAGCCGAACCCCGCTGCGCGCCGCCCGCCGGGCTCCCAGCAATCCGAGGAGGGGCCGTAATCCCGGTACTCCTGCTGCCCGTACTCCCGGCCGTGGGGAGCGGGGCGCTGCCCAAACTCCCTGCTTGGGGCGGCCGCACGGCCGAATTTCCTGTAATCCTGGCCAAACTCCCGCTCCCGGGGCGCAGGGCGGGAGAAGCGTCCGTGGAAATAATTCTCCTTGCGGGGCAGGGGGCTGGCGGCGCGGTAGGAAGGGCCGGGGTAGCTCTGCCCGGGGTAATCCTCCCCGGGGTAGCTTTCCCCGGGATAGTTCTCCCCTGGATACTCCTCCCCGGGGCGGCTCTCCCCAGGGTAATCCTCCCCGGGCTCCTGGCTCCAGTCCTGGTGCTGGCAGTTGGCCGGAGGGAAGCGCCCATCGTGCTGGAAGCTCTCGTGGTAGTGGGGCCGGGGCAGCCGGGAGGGAGCTGGGCAGAGGAATTAAACCAGAGGGTGAAAAGAGTCAAAATGGGGAGATTTCTGTGGGAAATCCACGTCAGCACATTCCCATCCCCGTACTCCAATCCCTAAGTTCAAGAGCTCAAGTTCTCCTCCAAACCAAATTTTTCCTTCTCATCTTGGTCTTCTACTTGAGACACAAAACCCACCAGAACTCTGAACTTTCAGCTTTCCCAGAATTTATAAATTGTCAAAGACATCCAAGCTTTGGCCAATCCCCACCTCGCCACCCAGCCCAGAATTCCCATTCCACAGCTGGACAGGAACTCGGATTTTCTGCAAACTCAACCACAATTCTCTCGTTACCGCAGGAAATTCTCATTACCCAAGACCCTTGTTCCCCAGTCCCAGAGGTTCAATTCAGAAAGTAAAGAATACTTGGAAAAAAGAATAGAAGTGTTTAATATGAATGATTTCTTCGGGGCTCATGCAACTCTAAAAATAGCCAGACTTCATTTTAAAGCTCTCTTGTGAATGTCCATCCCTGGGAATGCAACCCAAGTGTCTTGCTGGGCATTTTACATCCCAAATCTCGGGACCACCATTTGCGTTACGTTCATGAGGTCAATGCCCTGCTTTGAGCTTTTTTCCCCAAAAACAGCACCAAGCACAAAGACCCAAAGGCTTCCAGGGCACTCCTGCATTTATTTAACTTCTAATCCATGACCAGAATTCCATCCTGCAGCCCTGGAGACCCGCCTGGACCCGGACCCGCTCTGCCATGCTGAAGACAATTCCTTTGTCTCAATTCCCATTTTTTATCCCCGTTCCGGTGCCAGTCCTTGCCCAGCTGTTCTGCTGCCTCTTCCATTAAAACGGATGTGGAAAAACAGCGGCGCCAGGCCAATAAATAAATAAATAAATTAATTAATTAATTAATCAATAAATGGCAGGCGCTGCCGGGCTGCTCCCGCCATCCCGGCTCTCCTACCTGGGAAACGATGGCCGGGATCCCCCGCGGCACCGCTCCGGTACCGCTTCACCTTGTCCTGCACCACGGCCTCGAACGAGTCGCGGGTGATCCTCCGAGAGGCCATCTTCCCCTCACGGTACCGGGCACGGCCTGCCGCGGGCCCGGGCTCCCGCCGCGGCCTGAGGGGAGGCGCAGCCTGAGGGGAGCCGCACGCTTCCCCGCCGCCCCCCGCGCAGCGCCGGGAGGAGCAACCGGAGCCGGAGCCCGAGCCCGGCCCGCCCTCACCGAGGCGGCCCCGGCGCCGCCGCCGCCTCCCGCCACACCGGGGCCTCCCGCTGGCCACGCCCCCTCCCCGGTAGACACGCCCCTCCCGCTGATGGCCACGCCCCTCCCGGAGACACCGGGTGGACACGCCCCCCTAGGCCACGCCCCCGCACCGGTATAACCACGCCTTTCTTCCGCACGGGCCACGCCTCCTCACGCGTTAACCACGCCCCCGCGTCCCTCCCCCTCCCGCCGCGCCTGCGCTGCGCGGAGCCGTGCGGGCGGGCGCGGGACGCTGCCGGTAAGCGGGACGGGAGCGAGGGGAGCGGGCCGCGGCCTCCCGCTCTGAGGGACCCGCCGCTGCCCTGCGGGCGCGCCCGGGCACGCTGCGCCTACTGCGCGTGCGTGGGAGCGGCGCGCGTGCGCGTTGCCGCCCTCCGCGTTCTTTTTCGCTCGGCGTGAGGGCGAGCGGTGCGAATTGGGGCCGCGGCGCACGCGCAGAGGGCACGTACGGCGGCCGAGCGGGGCCGTCCCGCCCTCGCCTTTTGTGCGGCGGGGGCGGCCGGCGGGAGCCCAGGTGGGTCGTGAGGGGCAGCGGGGCCGCGGGTGCGCCCGGAGCTCCCCCGGCACCGCCGCCTCCCTGCGGGGCTCTCTCCGCGTCTCTGGGAGCTGCGGGGCCCGCTGAGGGCTGTGGGATGCGCCGGGGCCCGGGGGAAGCGGGGCAGGGCGGGCTGAGGGCCGGGGCCGTGAGCGGGCGCGGTGCCCTCAGCGCTGCAGCGAGAGCCCCGTCACGGTGGCAGCTCTGAAACCCCACGGAAATCCAGAAATGCTGCTGAAATGCCTCCTTATCCCTCTTCCCTGCTGTCCTTTCCCCATTAACTAAAACAGCGGCCGTGCCTTTGAGCAGCGGGTATCTGATTCAGAGTTCTGAGCCTTTGTCTGAGGGAGGAACCGGCCCCTTGCTCGGGCTCTGCTGAAAGGTTTTAGGCATTGAGAAGGTTTTACACCAAACGAGCCGTGCCTCTGTCAGCAGCAGGACACCGAGGCGGCCCCAGCCCGTGCCGGCACCATGGGCTCCAAGCAGATCGCCCAGGAGACGTTCGATGAGGCGGTGCAGGAGAACATCACCGAGTTCGAGATGGAGCCCGAGGAGGCTGTGAGAGAAGCCGTGCTGCAGTTCGAGGCCCAAGGTACCGTGCACTCTGCAGGCTGGGCTCTTTTACACATCCTCAGGGTTTAAAGGAGTCCCGCAGGCAGAGGTGGGTCGTGCAGCATTGGAAAGGAGCCTTTGTGAAATGGAGCAGAGACACCGTTAATGCTGACCTGCTTTTGTGGATTAATTATGACTGCAAAACTGCTTAGAGGGAAGCTGGAAGGCAAAATTTGGTCAGTGAAATTAAATTCCTTCTTTTTGCCCCCCTCAACTGACATCTAGCTTTGTTCCAGGCAGAATCTGGCCTTACAGTCAGAATTGAACATTTCAGCATGTTTACAAATTCATCTTTGTTCTCTGTGGTTACCTTGGCAGCTTTTCCCTAGAACTGGAACTGATACTGTTTATTTGACTCCAATTGTCCTGGAACCAGTATTAAACTTGGTTTTATTTCCCCTTTTAGGTGTGGACCTGAGCAATATTGTGAAGGCTGTACGACCTCCTGCCTCTGAGAACGGGCAAAGGGAAAAGCACCAAATCCTGCTGGTAGGAGCACAGATTGCTGCTCTCTCTCTCTCAGGGTTATATAATAATAATAACATAAATACTAGGCCAACTTCTGCCTCTGCCCCATTTCTCTGGGAGCTCTTCAGGCAGTTAATCCTATTTATTCTGCAAATATAAAACATTCCAGGAGCACCTTGCGCTTTGCAGGGAGGGCTCTGTGTAGGTGAGCTGGGCTCAGGCTCTGCTCCTGGGGCAGGACAGGAGGGAACAGCCTCAGGGTGTGCCAGGGGAGGCTCAGGTGGGACATGTGGAGGGATTTCCTCGTGGGGAGGGTGCTCAGGGCTGCCCAGGGAGGTTTGGGGTCCCCGTCCCTGGAGGTGTCCCATGGGTGACAGGAGGTGGCTCTGGGCTGGGGACACGGTGAGGATCAGCCTCACTTAGCCCAGGCTGCTCCAAGCTCTGTCCAGCCTGGCTGTGGACACTTGCAGAGCTGGGATGAGCTGGTTAGACCCAGTTCAGCTGGTTCTGGTGCCCAGGGGAGCTGTGGCAGTGGTGGCACAGGGAGCCCCAGTCCCTGCAGGGGTTGTGTGCGCAAATCCCGATCACCATAAACCACCGCTCCCATTACTCCAAACTGATTTCCAGCCTCAGAACCCCCACGCTGCTGTTCCTCCTGAGCCCTTCAGGTGCAGCACTAACCCTCGGTGCGTCCCCCAGACCCCGGGCACGGGGAGCCCCTGTCCCGGCAGGGGCTGTGTGCGCAAATCCCGATCACCATAAACCACCGCTCCCTTTACCCCAGACCGAGTTCCAGCCCCAGAACCCCCACCCCGCTCTTCCCCCTGCACGCTGAGGTGCAGCACTAACCCTCGGTGTGTCCCGCAGACCCTGGAGAGCCTGGCCAGGGCCGTGGCAGAGCAGGACGTGGCGCAGCTGCCGCAGCAGCTGGCGGCGCTGGCGGCGCAGTGCAAGGAGCAGCTCGCCTTCCGCTGCCTGGCCGGCCGCCACGGCGCCTACGCCGCGGTGCTGTCGGCCTGCGGGCTGGCCGCGGGGGACAGGGAGCTGCTGCTGCGGGCCCTGGCCGCGCTGGCCGCCCTGCTGGACGGGCAGCCGGACCTGCTGGACGCGGCGGGGCGGGAGCTGCTGCTGCGCGGCCTGCGGGAGCGGCGCGGGGACGCCGAGCTGACGCTGGCCGGGATCCGCTGCGTGCGCCACGCCTGCCTCAAGCACGAGCACAACAGGCAGGCCTTCGTGCGGGGCGGCGTGCTGCCCGCGCTCACCGGGGCCATCACCGGGGCCCTCGCCCGGCGCGGCAGCGCCGCCGAGCTCGTCAGGACCGCCGCCTCGGCCCTCAGGGTCATGACCTTCGACGATGACATCCGAGTGCCCTTCGGGCACGCCCACGACCACGCCAAGATGATCGTGCTGGAGAACGACGGGCTGAGAGTCCTCATCGAGGCTGCTAAAGGTGAAAGGGACCTGGGGATGCTGATCCTCGTGGGGAGCACCTGGGGTTTCTTCTCACTGTCTCTGGAATCACTTGTGATTTCTTCTCACTATCTCAGGAATCACTTGCGGTTTCTTCTCACTATATCAGGAATCACTTGTGGTTTCTTCTCTGGAATCACTCATGATTTCTTCTCCCATTGTCTCAGGAATCCCTTATGATTTCTCTTCTCCCATTCTCTGATTTCTTCTCTCATTGTCATAACTTGAAGCTCCTTCAAGGAGGTGATTAAAGAATTTGTCACTCAACTGGGGTTTAGTTCTATCCCTGAAATGTGCCCTGAGAGAGCCAGAAAGTGCCACTGTGGTGCTGCTGATAGCCTGTGGGGCAGTCAGATGATCAAAACAGTTTTTCAGTGTATTTAGGAAGTTTTACAGGCTCAGGGCCCTCTTGTCTCTGCTCACTGCCTCTGGTCCAGAGAGGACATTGTGAACAAAGTGAGCAGGTGTCATCTCCCCTGCTTTAATACATAGAACAAAATGCAGTGTTCCCTGCGTAATTAACCAAAGTAAACCCCGTTAATTGTGCAGTAATGACTGCATCCCTCTCTCCTCCGCAGCCTTCAGGGATAACTCTGCGGTTCTCAGCGAGCTCTGCGCCACCCTCTCCCGCCTCTCCGTCAGGAACGAGTTCTGCCAGGAGATTGTGGACCTGGGGGGCTTGAATTTCATGGTGACTCTGCTGGCTGACTGCATGGAGCACGCTGTGAGCAGCGGGGAGCCGCTGGGCTGGGCTGGGCTGGGCTGGGGGCATCTCATCCCCAGCAAGGGGCTCATGGCAGTGGGTGAGCCTCGGCCTGTGGTGCTTTCTGGGTTCCCCAGACGGAGGAGGAATGAAGGAATCTGACTCCATGTTCTTAGAAGGCTAGTTTATTATTTCATGATGCTAGAATATGTTATATTAAAGAATGCTGTTCTAAAGAATAGAGAAGGGATGCAGACAGAAGGCTACAAAGAATGAGAATGAAAACTCGTGACTCCTTCCAGCGTCTGACACAGCCTGACCTTGATTGGTCATTAAGTTAAAACAATTTACATGAAACCAACCAAACAGTCTCCAAACCACATTCCAAAGCAGCAAAACACAGGAGAAGCAAATGAGATGATTATTGTTTTCCTTTTTCTCTGAGGCTTCTCAGCTTCCCAGGAGAGAAATCCTGGCAAAGGGATTTTTCCAGAAAATATGACAGGGACACTGAATTGTTTTGGTTTTCCCCCAAAAAGAGACTTTAAACAAAGCATTTGGATGCTCAGGTCCCAGAGGTTGGTGTCTGGTTTTTTCAGCCTCGGTGATGCTCTGGCAGAGGTTTCCAAGGTCCCTTGTGCAGCAGGGCAGTGACTGCGGGCAGAGTTTTGGTAGCTGATAATTACCACAGGTGTTTTCGTGGAATGGGGATGCTGTGCTTTGCTCTCTGAGCTGCCCAGCTCTGTGCTGCTCTCTGAGCTGCTGTTCCCGCGGGCAGGACGTGGTGAAGCAGGTGCTCAGCGCCATCCGCGCCGTGGCCGGCAACGACGACGTCAAGGACGCCCTCGTGGACGCCGGGGCCACCGAGCTCATCGTGCTGGCCATCAGCCACCACCTGGGCAACCCGCAGGTACCCCCTGAGCACCCTCAGGAACCACCTGGGCACCCTCAGGACCCCTGGGCAACCCTCAGGTACCCCCTGGGCATCCTCAGGTACCCCCTGGGCATCCTCAGGTACCCCCTGGGCACCCTCAGGACCCCTGGGCAACCCTCAGGTACCCCCTGAGCACCCTCAGGTACCCCCCAGAGCCCTGGGAGCCCCTCTGGGTGGGGATGGAGCTCTGCTGGAGCTGCAGGATGTGTGTGTGCAGCTGAGCAGTGCATAGACCTTGACCTTGGCCACAGAATCCAATATTTGTGTGAATTTAGGGGTTTTCCACCTTGTAGTGTTTATTTTTCTTATTCCTCAATGAGATGGATGGCGGGGATGGCGGTTGGTGTGCAAACACACAGTTATCAAGGTTGGAAATATCTCTAAGATCACAATCCCAACCCTCCCCTTGCTTTACGTGCCAGAGCAGCGGGAGAAGCTTCAAAACAATTCAAACCCCTCCAAAAGCGCCCTGCCAGGAAGGGAAGGCCGCTTTCCCTGGCTGCAGGGCAGGGGGGCAGGCAGTGAGCTGACTCAGTGCTCCCTGTGCTTGCAGATCTGCGAGCAGGGCTGCGCTGCCCTGTGCATGCTGGCCCTGCGCAAGCCCGAGAACTGCAGCGTCATCGTGGAGGGCGGCGGGGCCCTGGCTGCCCTGCAGGCCATGAAGGCTCACCCGCGGGAGGTGGCTGTGCAGGTGGGTCCCTCACAGCACGGGCTGGGGCGGGCAGGGCTGTCCTCTGAGCCCTGGGCGTTCTCAGGAGTCCTCTGAGCCCTGGGCTTCCATCAGAATTCCTCTGAGCCCTGGGTGTCCTCAGGAGTCCTCTGAGCCCTGGGCTTGCCTGCAAAGCCCAGAGACCTCTGGGCTTCCCTGTAACACCCACTGACCCAACGGTTCCCTGCAGCCCCTGGTGACCCCGTGTCCGTGTGTCCGTCCCCAGAAGCAGGCGTGCATGCTGATCCGGAACCGGGTGTCGCGCAGCCGGGAGCTGTGAGCCCCATTGTTCCCTGCAGCCCCCAGTGACCCTGTCTGTCTGTCTGTCTGTCTGTCCGTGTGTCCGTCCCCAGAAGCAGGCGTGCATGCTGATCCGGAACCTGGTGTCGCGCAGCCGGGAGCTGTGCGGGCCCATCCTGGCGCTGGGGGCCGAGGTGCTGATCGCCGAGGCGCGCGCCGCCCACCGCGACTGCGACGACGTGGCCAGGGCCGCGCTCAGGGACCTGGGCTGCCAGGTGGAGCTGCGGGAGCTCTGGACGGGCCAGAGGGGCGGCCTGGCTCAGTGAGGGCTCCTGGCAGCAGCAGCAGGGAGGGTGCAGAGTGCCCGAGCCCCCGGGCCTGGCGGAGGCGGCGTTGGATGGAGCTGCCTTGGATGGGTCTGCCATGGATGGGTCTGCCATGGATGGTCCTGCCCGACGGAGCAAACCCAGCCCGGGGAGGCTGCAGGGAACTTGGACCTGGGGAGCTGCAGCTGAAACGGCTTCTGCATTCACAGCCTGCACACCAGCTCTGTGTAGTGGTCATTGCCTGGATCGTCTCATGGCCGAGGATGATCTGCTCCCCCAGGCAGGACGGGGCTGTTGTCACTGCTCCGGTGCCCCGGTGACAGCAGGGCTGGCTCTGTCCTGCCCGGTTTGCTGCTGGTTCCATTTGTGCCCCACTCAGGGGCTGCGTCAGGAGGAGCCCCAGCGTTTGTGAATGTGCTCTCTCTGTCCCGTTGCCCTGTTCTTTTACTGCTGACCCCACTCTTGTGTCGCTGCTTTGTTTGGGATTTTTCCGCCAGCGTAACGTTTTAAACAAAAACAAAAAAAAACAACAAAAAAATACAAAAAATAAGAAAAGAAAAAAAAGGCAAAGTAAGGATTTGGGATGACATCCAAAGGAACTGTTGGCATCCAGGAGGAAAGTTCACGTTCTCCCTCAGTGAGAGGAGCAGGGCAGAGACTGGCAGTGGTGTGGACCAGGCAGGCGCTGGTGCCACTGGCAATCCCATCCCAGGCTTTGTCACCCCTTGGCACTGCCCGGGACCCAGGAACGTTTCATTGCAGTGAGCAATGAACCTCACAGACGGAGGCAGAGCTGGGGCTCTGTGGGCCAGAAAGGCTCTGAAGCCTCAGCTCAAGGCTCTGCTGCTGAGCCTTCCTCCTGTGCCGCTGCCAGTTTTGTGAGTGGATGTTTTTAATGTGATGCTCTCTGTAAAAATGGTGACCTTATAAAACACACAAACCTTGCAGGGCTGCGTGGCTCTTTTTGTGAGCCTGGCTGGAAGGGCCCCAGAGGGGCAAGAGCTGGGGAGAAGGTGCAGAATGACATCTTTGGGGGGTTTTGGGGAGAACTGAGGGCAGTGGGTTTGGGGCAGCCCGGGGCTCCCGAGCTTTGCCTTCCTGGTGGGTTTGGGGTGGGAGAGCAGCTCCAAAGGCTGGGGGGGATCAAACGGGGGATTCCTGCCGGATTTCATTTCCTTCCCAAGGGCTGGGGCAGAATCCAACCCGCGGGATTTCAGTTCCATCCCCTTTGACCGAGAGCGGCTGGAGCTGAGCGCCCACCGCCACTGCCCCCAGGACCGGGCCGAGCCGCTGCCCGCAGGACACCGGGGCCGTGCAGGGCAGCAGAACCGGCCGGGATCCCCGGGATGGGATCCCCGGGCGCTCCCCGCACCGCTGCTGCAGGGGGGAACCGGGCAGGACTGTCGCTGCTCGAGCCGGGCACTCGCCGGGGTCCCGGTCGGGCTGTTCGGGCTCCCGACGGGGCCATTCAGGGTCGCGGGCAGTCCCGGCGGTGCCGTTCGCTGTCCCGGGCACTCTCCCGGTGCCGTTCGCTGTCCCGGGCAGTCCCGGCGGTGCCGTTCGGGGTGCCCTGGGGCCGTTCGCTGTCCCGTTCGCTGTCCCGGGCGCTTCCCCGGGTCCGCCCCCGCCCCCGCACCGAGCGCTCCCCGCCCGCCCCGTGCCGCTACAGGCGCCCCGCCTCCTGCCGCGCCCCCCTCATCCATTGGCCGCCTCACCTGTCAATCCTTACCCGCAGCCAATCCCCGCGCACGGGGCTCTGCCCCCGCCGCGCCGATTGGCCTTGCCCCGGGGCGGGCCCCGCCTCCCGCGGCGCAGCGGGGGCGGCCTGGCGGCGGCGGACGCGGCCGGGGCGGACGCGCAGCGGAGCCGGTGAGTGCGGGCCGGGCCGGGCCGGCCCCGCCGCGGGCAGTGACGCGGCCCCGGTGCCCCAGCACCGCGGCCTGGCTGCCGGGGCGCGCCCGGCCCGCGCGTGGCGGCGGCGCGGGGCTCCGGTGACATTGGCGCGGCCTCCCGCGGGGTCACCCCGTGCCGGGCGGGCCCGGGGCTGCGGCGGGGCCGCTCGGTGCGCTCGGGGGAACGGGACCGGGCTGAGCCGCGGGGAGCGGGGCCGGCCTGGGCTGCGCTCGCTCCGGGCCGCGGCTCCGCGCGGGAGGCCCGGCCCGCAGTGCCCGGGCTGCGGGAGCGCTCCCGGCGGGGCTGAGCGAGCGCTCCGGGACGGCCCCGGGACGGCTCCGGGAGCGCTGGGCGAGGGCTGCGCTTCCCCTGCTCCTTTTCCTCTGCTCTCCTCCTTGCTCCTTTTCCCTGCTTTCCCCCCTGCCAGCTCTCCCCACCTGTTCTCTGTTTCCCTGCCCGTTTCCCTGCCCGTTTCCCTGCCCGTTTCCCTGCCTTTCCAGCCCCTGTTTTCCCTGTTTCCCACACTTTCCCAGCCCCAACCTGCCCCGCTCCCACCTTGCCAGCCCCTCTCGGTGCCCTGCCACCTTCCCAGCCGGTCCCACTGTGTCCCAGTGTCCCTTCTCCTCCCCAGTCTGTCCCGGTGTCCCCGTCCCTGCCTGCCACCCCCGTGTCCCTTTCCCTGCCACCTTCCCTCCGTGCCGCCTCTGTTCCCCTCCCGCCCCAAACCATAAATGTGAATTTTTTTGATCATTTCAATCTCCAAGAAACTGAAGTTCCAGCCCGGGGAAGTTTCTGTGCTGCGGGATCTCCCCTGCACAGGGGGTGTGAAATTGAGATTATGTGGAATTAAAGGAACAAAACCTTCGCACGGTTCCCGGCTCTGCGCTCCGCGGAGCCCCCGGCTGGGCTGGAGCTGTCGGGGTGCGGAGCGAGCCGGGAATGCTGGAAATGCCCCAGCGGGGTCAGCCCGAGCCTGTGCAGGGGAACTGGCGGGGTTCCACCCAAACCCTGCGCCCGGCTGCCAGGGATGTGCTTGGGGTAGTAATGATTTTTTTTCCCATTTTTTGTGTGTATTTATGGCATTTTTCCCCTTTTTTTTGTATGTGTTTATGGATTTTTCTCCATTTTTTTCTATGTCTTTATGGATTGTTTCCCCATTTTTTCTCCATTCTTTTCTATGTCTTTATGGATTGTTTCCCCATTTTTTGTGTATGTTGATGGATTTCCCCCCCCATTTTTTAATGTATGTTGATGGATTTTCCCCCCTTTTTTCTGTGTCTTAATGGATTTTCCGTAATTTTTTCTGTGTCTTTAGGGATTTTCCGTATTTTTTGTGTGGCTTTATGGATTTTTCCCGTTTTTTGGTGTGTTTATGGTGTTTTTCCCTCCTGCCTGCTGGTTTGGAGTGGCTTTGAAGCTGCACCACCCTCAGTGTGTGTGTGGGTTTGGCTGCTCCTCCGTGGTTCAGGTGCATTTCTGGAGTATTTTCACAACATCCTGAGGTTTTAAACAACTCAGAAAATCCAACCTGTGGCTGACAGGAATTCAGAATAACCATGGCTGGGTTCCAGCCCTGAGCATCCACAGAGCTGTGCGTGTCCTGTTTAGTTCGGAGTTTTTATTTTATTTTTTGTTTTATTTTTTAATTTTATTTTATTTTATTTTCATTTTATTTTAATTTTTTTTATTTTATTCTTATTTTATTCTTATTTTTATTTTATTTTTATTGTATTTTATTCTATTTTATTTTAATTTAATTTTAAAATTTTTATTTTATTTTATCTTTATTTTTATTTTATCTTTATTTTCCCAAACTGGGACCTGAAGAAAAGAGGGGCTGGGGTTGGATTTCAGCAAGAATCCTCTGACAAGGGAATTTGGCAACCCTAGTAATTTCATATTTTATTTTATTTTATTTTATTTTATTTTATTTTATTTTATTTTATTTTATTTTATTTTATTTTATTTTATTTTATTTTATTTTTTAGCCCTGCCCTGCCCTGCTCCAGGTGGTTTTGGTGCGACGAGTTTGGCTTCAGGAGGTTGCACAAAGTTCAGAGCAGGGCCCTGAGCTGGGATGGGTTTGGGACAGGCCAGACAGGTTTCTGTCAGGAAAATAAAAAATAAAACCCTCAGGAGCCAGGAGTTATTTTGGTTTTGAGTGACTTTGCTGCTACTTGGAGGAGGATTTATTCTGATTTTTCCTTTTTTTTTTTCACTTCAAAAAGTGAATAATTTTTTTTTTTTTTGTGAATGAATTTTGTTTCATGCTTATTATGAATAACAGCAATTGTACTGCCTGATTTTCCAGAAAATAATCAAATTTAAATTTTAAAAGCAACTCGTTGGCGCTCAGGGAGGGGTTGGGGTTGGGTTTTTTTCTTGGAAAAAGGAGAATTGTTGGTGCTGCAGGAGCTGTGCCCTCCCTGAGATAAAGCTGCTGCTGATAAGGGCTGCTGCTCTGGGGGATGGAGGGAGAGCTCTGCGTTCCCTCTGCTGGCTCCCAAATCCCACGGAAAACGGGAAAAATGGGACTGATCCAATGATGGGGATAATCTGAATAACGGGGATAACGGCAACAATCAGAATAATCCAATAATGGAAATAATCTGAATAATGGGGATCATGGGAATAATTGGAATAATGGGAATAATCAGAATAATCCCTCTCTGTGCCCTTGCCAGGGTTCCCTGTGCTGGCTCCAAACCCCTGGGAAAAATGGGAATAATCCAATAATGGGAATAATCAGAAAAATGGGAATAATCTGAATAATCGCTCCTGTGTTCCCTTGCCAGGGTTCCCTCTGCTGGGTCCCAACTCACTGGGAAAAATGGGAATAATCTGAATAATCGGGATAATCAGAATAATCTGAATAATGGAAATAATCTGAATAATCGCTCTGTGTTCCCTTGCCAAGGTTCCCTCTGCTGGTTCCCAAATCACTGGGAAAAATGGGAATAATCTAATAATGGGAATAATCAGAATAATGGGGGAAATGGGAATAATCTAATAATAGCAATAATCTGAATAATCACTCTGTGGCTGTGTGAAGGGATTTTGGCTGTGGGAAGGAGCAATTATTCTGATTATTCCTGCTATTCTGATTATTCCCATTATTGTGATTACATCCAGGCACTGCAAACTGAGACCAAAACTTTAATTCAGACCGAATTTTAAGATAATTTTTGGGTTTTGTGGTTCCGGTGTGAATTCTTGGTCAGAATAATCCCCTGACCTCAGAATCCAGCCCGAGGCCAGAATGAAATCCAGCTTTGGGGCCAGCAGAAGGGAATAAAAATAATAAATGAATAAAAGCTATTTTTGCTCTGGAGCCTGTGCATGCTGATGTGTAAAATGGAGCACACAAACAGGTGTTTGTAGGCTCAGGCACCAAAAATAGAAAAGGAATGTGGCTGAACAGGATAAAAGGGAATATTGTGGAGTAAATGATGCAAAAATAAATCCAGCCTTAATGCCATCATTTAAATCTGGCAAATTTCCCTCCAGGCCTCTCTTTCCCAATTGTTGTGTTTTAAAAGAAAGTTGCATTTTGCTTTCCTTTGCCCTTTAGCACCATTTCTTTTCTGGGGGGTGAAGGGAAGGAGGGTTATTTTTATTTTTGGCAGGGATAAATCTGATATTGTGACCTACATTTATTGCAGGCAGGGCAGGGATAAAATCTGCACCTGTCCAAAAAAAAAAAAAAAGGGAATTTTACAGCCAAAGGTGTAAAATTGAAAGGTGTGAAACAAAGAGTGTTTTTCCAGGCCTGGCAGATAAGGAGGAGTGAGAAGGGAAGGAAATGACTGTGGGTCATTAGAAAGAATTAGAATTAATTGGGAATAATTAATAATGATAATTCTGGATGATCCGCTCCTGATGCTCGCGGGGTTTGTGTTGGCTCGGGTGAGGTGAGGGAGCTTTTCCAGCAGCGCTGCTCTGGTCCCGTGGGGTGTTGTATCCCATAAAATCTGCATTTGTCCCTCCCTGAGTTCCCAAAGTGCCCTCAGGGGTCGGAACCCCTGGGTTTGGGGTTCCCAAATTCCCCAGAGTTCTGGCAAGCGGGGAGAGGCTTTGGGGACACCAAACGGTGCCCTTGAGGGGCACAGGACAACAGAACAGCGAGGGAGGGGATTGCCAGGGCTGGAGAGGCAGGAAAGGGGAACGGCTTCACACAGGGAAAGGGAACGTGGGACTGGCAGATTGGGGAGGGATTTTGGGATGAGGGAATTCTGGTGGGGATGGAATTCCCGGAGGAGCCGTGGCCGCCCCAAACCTGGAAGCGCCCAAGGCTGGGTAGGAGCAACTCAAGGTGGTGGGATGGGATGATCCTAAAAGTCCTCATTGTTAATTGTGGGATAATTAATTGAGGAGGAATTCTGGCTGTGGGAAGGAATTTTGGGGTGAGGGAATCCCCAGAGGAGCCGTGGCCACCCCATCCCTGGAAGCGCCCGAGGCTGGGTTGGAACAACTTGAGATGGTGGGGTGAGGTGGTCCTAAAAGTCCTCCCTGACCCAAAGCATCGTTAATTCTGGGATAATTAATTGGGAAGGAATTTTAGGAATTTTAGCTGTGTGAAGGAATTTTGGGATGAGGGAATTCCCCGAGGAGCCGTGGCCGCCCCATCCCAAGGCTGGATTAGAACAACTCGAGGTGGTGGAAGGTGTGGGGTGGGATGAGATGATCCTAAAAGTCCTCCCGACCCCAAGCATCGTTAATTGTGGGATAATTAAAGGCCTCCAGGTGTGTTTTCCCCACTCTAGAGCGAGGGTGAGGCTCCTTCATCCCAAATTGGTCATGCCTGAGTTCAGCCAGGGCTGAGCTCTGTGTTTGAAATCTGCTGCCAGGCTGGGAAATGAGGGCTGGCGTTCATTTATGAGGGGGAAAAAGCAGGTCAGCACGTCTGAAAGGTGCTGACAAGCATAAAGTACCTGAGATTGTCAAAAAAAGGGGGGAAAAGAGGCTGGGAATGGATTTTTATGCCCACGTAAGCAAATTGCTGTGCCCGAGGTTTCGCAGGCATCGGAGGGAGGGAGGTGCTGGGGGCAGGAGGTGCCTGAATCCAGGAATTCTCATTTCCTCATCATTTCCCTGCAGGGTTTCACCCTCCAAATGGGGCTGTGGGAGCAGCTCTGGGCCTTGGAAAAGGGATTTGGGTCCTTGCAGGGCCCCTCTGAGCAGCTCCAGGGCCAGCTCGGGGTTGGCACAGCGGCAATCCCAGCCCTGCAGATTCCAGGCTGGACAAGCTGCAGCGTAAAAGGCAGAAATATCAGAAAGTCAGAGCTGAAACAGCGAATTACTCCATTTAAACAGAATTATTCCTTTGTCCACACTCTGCAGCCAAGGTCAGGCTGACCTTTCCTCCTGTAGCTTGGGTTGGGGCCATCTCAGAGCAGGAAAAGCCTGGGAGGAGAGGGAGCCCTGGAAGGCAGCAATGAGACCCACAATGGCCCTTGTGGCACGTGTGAGGCACTGGATCCCTCTCTGCCCAAAATAACCTCCCCTTGCCCTGGGGAACTCAGGCCTGGCACTATTTTTTCCCCTTTTTCCAGAGGGTTTTAAATTTCCATTTTCCTTCTCCAGTGTCTCCTTGTTCAGCAGTCCCAAGGAGCCAAAAATGCTCATTGGGAGAGGGCAGGATCTGCTCCCTTTCCTTGGAAATTATGGATGTTTTAAATGTCCACCTTCCCTCTCTGGTGTCTCATTCAGCAGTCCCAAGGAGCCACCAAAGTGCTCATGGGGAGAGGGCAGGATCTGCCCCTTTTCTCTGGAAATTGTGGATATTTTGGTGGTTTATTGCAGCTGAGTTCTTTGTGGGGTGAGAAGGGTTGATATGAATTTTATCTGCCCCCCCTAAAAATCCATTTACACCTTAAAGGAAGGAAATGGCACCAGGATCCTGGGAATGCCCTTTTCCTGGGAACTGGGAGAGGCATTTCAGCTGGGGGTGGGTCGCTCCCTAACCCTGTGCTGTATCACCGGGATATTTCCCATTTTTGACGTTTTTCCTCTGTTTTTTGGGTTGCATTCAGGAGCTGGAGCTCTGCTGGCCCCGCGGCAGTGTGACTGGTATGGGTAATGGTGTGAGAGAAGCTCCAGTGGAATTCCAGAGGGATGTGGAGCCCGGCCCAGCCTGGATTCCTGCAGAGGTGAGAGCAGGGGCTGGGCTGGGCTGCAGAGAGTTCCTCCCTCCCAGGTGAGACCCCACCTGCATTTCCAGGGAGGGAATTCATTCCCCCCTCTCAGGTGGGACCCCGCCTCAGCTCTGCTTCCAGCCCTGGAAGGGTCTGGAGGAGTTGGCTTTGAGCTCTGGGCTCCCAAAAGCTGCAGTCCATGGGGTGGGAGGGGATCCAGACCTTCCCGTCCCCTTGGGAACGGGCTGGGCATTCCCAGGGACACACAGGACAATTCCAGGGACACACAGGACAATTCCAGTGACACCCAGACCATTCCCAGTGACACACAGGACAATTCCAGTGACACACACAGGACACAATTCCAGGGACACACAGGACACAATTCCAGTGACACACAGGACAATCCCAGTGACACACAGGACACAATTCCAGGGACACACAGGACACAATTCCAGGGACACACAGGACAATTCCAGGGACACACAGGACAATCCCAGTGACACCCAGGACCATTCCCAGGTACACACAGGACACAATTCCAGTGACACACAGGACACAATTCCCAGTGACACCCAGGACACAATTCCAGGGACACACAGGACAATTCCAGGGACACACAGGACAATTCCAGTGACACACACAGGACACAATTCCCAGTGACACACAGGACAATTCAGGGACACACAGGACAATCCCAGTGACACACAGGACACAATTCCAGTGACACACAGGACACAATTCCAGTGACACACAGGACAATTCAGGGACACACAGGACACAATTCCAGTGACACACAGGACACAATTCCAGTGACACACAGGACACAATTCCAGTGACACACAGGACAATTCCAGTGACACACAGGACAATTCCAGTGACACCCAGACCATTCCCAGTGACACCCAGGGCCATTCCCAGGGACACACAGGACACAATCCCAGTGACACCCAGGACCATTCCTAGTCAGGCTGCCCCACTCTGTGCTTTCCCTGCCCCTGGAAGCTCAGGAGAAGGCAGATTCCTCCCAGCCTTGCTGGGTTTAAGCCAGATCTGGGGCTGAAGTTCACCTTTGCACAGCTGGGGAGGGGGAATTGAGCTGACCCAGGGGTTTTGGGTCATAAACATTAACTCTGGGGTTGGGAAACACAAGGAAAATGTTAACTCCTCTCCTCCACGGAGTGGCAAAAGTTCACACATCAAGCCTGGGCTTGTTCTCACTGCCCAGCCTCCACTGGGTTGGATTTTGTGGCTTTTTGTTGTTGTTCCCTGTGGGACAGAAATGCTGATTTTATAGCTGTGAGCTGTGGCAGGAATGCCAGCACCAAAATCCCTCTCATTCCACCACAGAAGGGGGAAAGTGCCTGGATTGACCCTCAGGAGCTTGGGAATGGTGTGGGAACAGGGCTGGGGTGCTTCTCTTCCAAAACTTCCCCTCTGCCCGTGCCCAAAAATCGTGGGGAGGGAGAAAAAAGAGAAATAACAGGGAGCAAACAACACATGCAGGAGGAATGCTTGGAATTCTGCCTCCCAGTCCAACCAGCAGTGAGTGCACTGTGCTGGAAACTCAGTGAGACATTTTGACCCAAATCCTGGCCCTGGGGGAATGCTGCACAAAAGGTGAAATGTTATTCCTTGTGGCATTGATTTTTAATGTTTTTTCCCTTTATCCAATGTTTTTTTTGCCAGGATAACCAGGAGAAGAAGAAAGTGCTGAACTCGCTGATGTCCGGGGCTCTGGCTGGGGCTGTGGCTAAAACTGCAGTGGCTCCTCTGGACAGGACAAAAATCATGTTCCAAGGTGACTCCTCCGGGCTTTTTTCCCAATTTGTTTTTAATTTTGAGCCCTTTGTGCTCATCCAGCTCCTTCCCCTGGAGATGTGGGGGCTCTGGGAAGGGGGAATTGGGCTGTGAGGGTTCCCTGCTGAGGGCTGGGTGCCCAAATGGTGTCAGCTCTCCCCAGAATGAGAGGCAGCAGGTACTGGAGCTGCTCACGCCCGGATCTGTGTGCTCTGGCACCCCTGAATTGCCACAGAAAATCGCATTCCTGTGAGTGGAACAGAGAATTTCCCTGTGTTTAGCAGGATTTGGGGATTGTGGGATCTGTTGCACTGCAACTCCTCCAATTACCCCAAAGGGAACAGCACAGGCCTTTAATTCAGTGGACATTTGGGAAAGCCAAGAATTTTAAGCCTGGTGACGTCCCAGATTAACTGAGTTGGGCTCAGCCTAATCCCTGGCTGACATTTAATTTAGAATTGATTTCTGCTCACATGATTCTCATTCTGGGCAGAGCAAGGAGCTCTGCAATTGCTGGATGTGGATCAGGGGGGCTGGGGCTGCCCCTGGCACCTGAATTTTGGGGTTTTCCCACCCAAACCACACACCCAGGTTTCATTTTGGGGTGGAAACATCAGGGGCACGGAGCTGGGCTGGGCCAGGGGATCTCCTGGAATTTGGGCATTCCCAAAAATCCCTGTGTGCTTCAGCCCATCCCAGGATGGGATTTAAATCTTCCAATGGGAGCAATTTTTTGGGATGTGATAGGGTTTTTGGGTTCTTGCTGCCCTAAGGGGTTTTATTCCCTGTCTGTGAGGAGGGGAAAATATCTTTGGATCATCAAAGTGATGCCTTGAGTCAGAAATGGGGCTTGGGATGGGGGAAAGTGTCCATGGCAGAGGGGTGGATGAGCTTTGCCATCCCAAACTCAGTGAATTTCCCACAACTCAATCGTTTTATTATTTTAAATAATTTTTAAAGGAACAAAACCCCCTTGATAACCATCACTGTTCATCGAGGTAGTTTTTATTCCTTAAAAAAAAAAAAAAAAAAAGAAAGAAAAATTCCAAATAAAAGCATTGAATTGCACAGGGGAGCAGCAGTGGGGAAAACTGGATTTGCATGGAATTGTTGGATGCACTCGAGAGGCTCCCAGCGCCTCAGATGAGCCAGGCAGGAGCTGCAGCAGCCCCTTAATTGGAGCCACGTTCATTAAAGCTTTCCAGCCAGGGCTTTCCCTTCCTGCCAGACAAATCCTGCTCCCAAACCCTGCACAGATAAGGAGGTGCTGTCACTTTGGATGGATGCAAAGGAAGGGGGGAAAAAATAGAAAAATCAGGGAGTTCATTTGAGTTTGGCTGGGCTGGAGCTGCTCTTGCGTGGAGCTTCGCTCTGCCCTCGCTGGATTCTGGAATGAGGCTGGAAATGCTCTGAAAAATAACTGAGCAGTGCAGTTTTGATGGGTTTTCTTTCATTAATTGTTTTTATGTATTCATTTATTCTGCACAAACTGAATTTTCCTAACAGGCAGCAGGGGGAAAAAAATTTACTTTTGTGTTAAATTATGTGAGCATTTAGAAGACAAAGAATCTCTATTTCCTCTTGCATTCATACTTTTCCTTCTATTTTTATCCCTTTAGACAAAACACCTGATTGTTTATCCCTTATTTAGGGATTCATGGATCAATATTTATTTTTATGTCTTGCAAGCCCTAATCTTTTTTTTTGTTGTTGTTTTTCTTTTTAGTGTCTTCAAAAAGATTTTCTGCCAAGGTGAGGTGATGTCTGTCTGCTGTTGCTCTGAAGTGTTTAATTAATCTTTTGTTGATATTTCACTTTTTTGGGGATTTATCAGCAGCATTCCATGAAAACACAGAGGGAAAGACTGGGAATGGTGTTTTTGGGACCTTTCCTCATGATTTGGGGACCTTTCCTGGTGATCTTGGGACCATTTCTAGTGCTCGTTCCCTTCCCCAACCACACAGGAGTTGTTCCAGCATTTATAGGGAATTAAATCCGGGATCTGATCGCTCTCCTGACTTCCTGAGTGCCTTTCCAGCTTTTCTATGTGTGGTGTTTGTGATCCAAATGTTCCTGCCTGGCCCCAGGGAGATGAATTTGGGTTGGGGAAGGGGTTTTGTGTAAATTGTGCCTTCCCTGAGAGGGAAATTGAGGCAGGCTGGGATCTAAAAACCCTTCCTTGCTCTTGTGTGGAGCTTCACTCTGCCCTTGCTGGATTCTGGGATCTGGGCATGGAAATGCTCTGAAAAACAAGTGCACAGTGCAATTTCAATATTTTCCTTTAATTAATTTCTATTTATTTATCCATTTATCCCACACAAACTGCATTTTAAAGCATGTGGGTGTGCCGGGGAGGCCATGGGCAGGAGCTTGGAGGGGTTTATCTGTGGGGTCAGCTCCCGGCCCTGCATTCCTGCTCCCCGCGGGTGATTTTTCCTCTCTCCACGGGTGATTTATCCCCTTGGCCTGCTCCCCACGGGTGATTTATCCACTCTTATCCCCCTGGCCTGCTCCCCACGGGTGGTTTTTCCCCTCAGGAAGCGTACAGGCTGATCTATCACACCTACCTCAACGAGGGCTTCTGGAGCCTCTGGAGGGGGAACTCGGCCACCATGGTGCGGGTGATCCCCTACGCCGCCATCCAGTTCTGCGCCCACGAGGAGTACAAGCAGATCCTGGGCAACTACTACGGATTCCAGGGAAAGTAAGATGCAGCGGGACTCGGGGTCCTGCTGGGGTCCTAAGGGGTGAGCTCCAAGATGGAAGGTCTGAGGGGGAAGCTCCGATGTGGAGGTTCTGAGGGGAAAGCTCTGAGGAGAAGCTGTGAGGGGAAGCTCCAAGATGGAAGCTCTGAGGTGGAGGTTCCAAGGGGGAAGCTGTGAGAAGCTCCAAGGTGGAACCTCTGAGGGGGAAGCTGTGAGAAGAAGTTCCAAGGGGGAAGCTCTGAGGTAGAGCTTCCAAGGTGGAAGCTGTGAGGGGAAAGCTCTGGGGAGGAAGCTTTGAGATGGAAGCTCTGAGGGAAAAGCTGTGAGGAGAAGCTCCAAGGGGAAAGCTCTGAGGGGAAGTTCTGAGGGGGAAGCTGTGAGGGGAAATTCCAGGATGGAAGCTTTGAGGTAGAAGTTCTGAGGGGAAGGAAACTGTGAGAGGGAAGCTCCAAGATGGAAGTTCTGAGGGGAAGATGTGAGGGGAAGCTCCGAGAGGAAACTCTGAGGAGGAAGCTCTGAAGGGAACCTGTGAGGGGAAGTTCTGAGGGGGAGATTCCAAGAGGATGCTCCGAGGGGAAGCTGTGAGGTGGAACCTTTGAGGGAGAAGCTCTGGGGGGAAGGAAACTGAGGGGGAAGCTCCAGTGGGATCTGCAGCTGCAGGTGACGTTTGGTCTCCTCTCTCACCCCACACCAGGGCACTGACGCCGTTCCCTCGCTTCATTGCCGGCTCCCTGGCTGGCACCACGGCTGCCATGCTCACCTACCCCCTGGACATGGTCCGTGCCCGCATGGCTGTCACACCCAAGGAGATGTAAGTGCCTCATACACAACTTTATGGGTTTTTTAAGAGGTCACGTGGTTTTATTGCCCTTTTTTGGGTTATTTCCTTTGGTGGGATAAAGCTCCGGGGTCTGAGCAATGATTCAATGCCCAGAGGTGTGAATGTGGGAGGAGATGGGTACTGGGAGACCAGTTCAGGAGGGCAGCTGGACCCAGGAGAACCCAAGAGAGCTGAAACCCCCTCCGAGCTGCCCGATGAGCTCGGAGCCAAATTAATTACCAATTAATCCATCAGGGAGCCCTGCTGGGAGCACCCCAGCCACTGACCAGCGCAGGTCTGCTCTCCCCGTGTCCCCACGGCAGGTACAGCAGCATTGTGCACGTCTTCATCCGCATATCCCGCGAGGAGGGGCTGAAAACATTGTACAGGGGCTTCACTCCCACCATCCTGGGCGTCATCCCCTACGCTGGCCTCAGCTTCTTCACCTACGAGACACTGAAGAAAGTGCACGCAGGTAAAGCAGGGAATGCTGCAGGGTTTGGGGTGCTGAGGGGTCTGAGCAGCTCCAGGTGGGAACAAGGAAAGCTGGGCCTGAATAGTGCAGGGAAAAAAAGGGGAATTTCCAGGTGGAGAAGGACTTGGTTGTGCACTAAGTTGGGAGCAAAACCTGGGGAGTTGTAGCTGTGACATGTCAGTAAATGTCTCATCACTTGGGATTTTGTTTTGTGGGACCTTTTCTAGTGATTTTGGGGAGCCTTTCTGAAGATTTTGCTTGGGAACAAAACTTGGGGAACAAAACCTCAGGAATGAAACCTGAGGAGCAAAACTTGGGGAAAACAAAGCTTTGGGAGCTCTCTCTGGGCAACAAAACCTCGGGAGAGCAACTTGCGGGAAAACAAAACCCAAGTTTTGGGGGTAACAAAACCTCACGAGCGCAACCTCAGGAAGGAGCCCTCCATCCTTCCATCCTGTTCTCTTAATTGTGAGTGAATTCCACTGTGTGTGTCCCCCAGAGCACAGCGGGAAGGCGCAGCCCTTGCCCCCGGAGCGGCTGCTGTTCGGGGCGAGGGGGGAATGAAAGCTGGGTAACAAAACTTTAATTGTGAGTGAGTTCCAAGGACCCCCTGTGCTGTGTGTCCCCCAGAGCACAGCGGGAAGGTGCAGCCCTCGCCCCCGGAGCGGCTGCTGTTCGGGGCGTGCGCCGGCCTCATCGGGCAGTCGGCCTCGTACCCGCTGGACGTGGTGCGGCGCCGCATGCAGACGGCCGGCGTGCTGGGCCACACCTACAGCTCCATCCTGCGCACCATGCAGGACATCGTGCGCGAGGAGGGACTCGTCAGGGGCCTCTACAAGGGGCTCAGCATGAACTGGGTCAAGGGCCCCATCGCCGTGGGCATCAGCTTCACCACCTTCGACCTGACGCAGATCCTGCTCCGCAAGCTGCAGCACGGCCCCGGCCTCGACAGGTAGTGGCTTCCTGCAGAGAGAGCAGTTCCTTCTTCCCTGGCCTCCCACGTGCTCCTGCAGCTGGGAACTCGCCCGTTTGGTGGGGTTTTTCCCCTGTTGTTCCCGGATTGGTTTTTTTTCCCCTTTTTAATTTGGAAGCCTAACCGTTCCCCGAGTGAGAAATTCCCGATTCTGCAGAGCTGAGTCCTCCCAAGCAGCTGCCTCAGCCTTCTGCTGGACTCTGCCCCAGGAGTGGAGCCTCCCACCCACCCGTGCTGCTCCTGGCTCCTCACCTGGCTCCCCGTGGGCACATGGAGGCGGTGGGTGGTGGCAGAGGGGGCTCGGAGCTGGTGGGAAGGAGCCCCTGGGTCTGGGAAGGGGCAGTGCTGTAGCTCCCTACACTCTGCCAAGTGCAATACCCCAGTGTAGGCCGTAGGGAATTGCAGATTCCCCTGGGCTGTGAGAGCAGGCCCAGGACGCTACACTTGTTCTGAAAGCTGAATGTTTCCTCTGGCTGGGAATGCTGCCCTTTCCCCGTTGCTTTTGGGTTGCGCTGCATCGATGTCCCTCGTTTGTGGTGTCCCTCTGAGATTACCAAAGACTGGAGGCACAGAGGAGGGCAGTTCTGGCCCTTCCGTGAAGGAGATTTCCTCTGTGTGCTGTCGGTGTCGCCGGGCAGGGCTGTGCCTGGATTGCAGACTGGATCCGCTCCAGCTGCTCTGTGTTTCCCGTGTGTGCCCTGCCCTGGAGAGGCAGCGTTTTCCAGGGCTGCAGCGCTGAGGGAGGAGCTGTTCACCCTGCAAACCCCCAGCGTGTGTCTCATTCAGTGTTAGCGCTGCTCTGTGCACCCGGGAGAGCAAGCCCTGCTGCAGCCCGGGCTGTCCCCAGCAGAGCTGTCCTGGTGTCCCCTGTGGTACCTGCTGTGTAGGTCCTGGCACCTCTGCTCACTGACTCATCCCCTCAGCTGCTTCAGCCCTGAAATCCCCTTGGAGTTTAACCCTGCCGTGCCAATCACTTCCAGCTGGGATTAATCTCTCCCTGTTCCTCTTTCCAATCAGTTTTCAGGGAAATGCAGATTTTTTTTTGGTGGGGTGATCCATCCCTCTGTTAAATTCAGAGGTCAGAGCAGACTTCAGGCTCCTCTGATGATAGATTACACAAACCAAGGTGGAAAAATCCCTTTTTTCAGAGAGAGTCCATAATGTGAGAAAAAGATTAGATTTACCTTCAAGCCTGTCCTTTCCTGGTTGTTGTGTACTTGAGCTGGATGGGATGGGTGGCAGTGGAAGGAATTGCACAAGGGGGCAGGAGCAGCCTTCTCCTTTCCTTTTTGTCTTTGCACTTCTTGGGAGCACGGAGCTGCTCCCGATGCCAAATGTTTCCTTAGCAATCAGGGGGTGTGGGCACACAGCGTGTTCCCAGCACTGGAAGGGGCACACTGGAACTGGCATTTATTTTATCAGGGCGACACATTCCCTGATTTCCCTGGGAACTGAAGATCCCCGGGCTTTTGGGAGGTGGCGGCCACGAGTTCTGTGTCATTGTCTGGGGGCTGTGGAAAACTCCCAGCTCTGCTTTCCCCTGCTCAGGCCCCCATTTCTTTTCTCCAATGGAGAAGCCAATTTACCCTGCTCTAGTCCTGATCCAGAGGGAGGAACTCCCAGCAGTGTTCGTGTCCTGTCCCTCCTGGTCCCCTCCCCGCTGGGAAAAGCAGGAATTCCAGGAGCCTGGGGGCGCTGACGAGCCCTTCTTTAATTAGCAGCTGCACCTGATTGAAATTCGGAATTTCAGCCAATTTCCCCACAAGTTTTGCAGGCTGGGTGTTTGTCCTTGAGTTCAGCCTCTGATGGTTTTGGTGCTTTTGTTTCTCAGAGCCTGTTGCTGCTTTGGGTTGGTTTAAAAAGCTTTTTTTTTTTTTTTTTTCCTTTTTTCCCTTTTTTGAATGTAGAAAAGGGGAAACAGAGTGTTCCCTTCCCTTCTCTTCTTCCCTGCATGGATTCACACACGTTCCAGATTTTTTCTGAGGTGTGCTGGCCAGGGAGAACTCTGAGAAAGGAAACAACTCAAAACAGGAGTTTTTCCCTTTTTTTCCCTTTTTTCCTTTCCTGCAATTCCCTAATTTTCCACTTTATTCCTCTCAAATTTAATTTCCCACTCCCCTTTATCACGGGTCCTTAAAGCATCACCACCAAATCTGTGCTTTTTGTTTTTCCTTCCCTCTCCCCCCTCCTGCTTCTTCCTGCACCTTGAGCCCCGCACTGGCACTTCGAGAAAACCAGGTCCAGAAAAATGCACCCAAATCGTCAAAATTGCAGCTTTTTAGCGTTTTCCCAACAGCCCAAGCACGTTTTCCCCTCACAGCCTGGATGCTCCAGGAACTTCAGGCACCATGGGATGGTTTGGGGGAACTTTCTGAGCTCCTTGGCTGGTTTGGGATCTTCACTTTGTACCTTCTAGGGGCTGATTGCCCCCTTTTGTTCACCTTTTTTTCCCCTTTTTTGCCTCTTTTTCCCCCTTTTTTCCTCTTTTTCCCCCCTTTTCTGTTTCCCCCCTTTTCTTTTTCCCCCTTTTCTTTCCCCCTTTCTTTTCCCCCTTCCTTTTTTCCCCCCATTTCCCCCCAAAATCACCACGAGCTGCAGGGTGTCCCAGCACCGGTCACTGCCTGTGTGGTCTATGCATCTGTTAATTAATGAATTAGCACAAACACTGTTAATTGCCTTTTTCCCGTGCCCTCACCATCCACGTGTGCGTGTCGGTTTTGACGGCTTTTCTTGGATCTGGATTCTATTTTATTGCAGTGAAGACACTTTGTTATATAATGTTTATATATTTTAAGATTTGTGCCAAGAGAGGATGTATATTTAATAAAAAATATGATTGACTTTGGGGCTCTGCACGGCTTCTCTGGGTTCTCAGGCCTGGAACGTTTTGGGGGATTTTGAGGGGTTTTTTAGGTGGTTATGAGGAGATTTTGGGGGTTTGTGAGGAGAGTTTTAGGGGTTTCTGAAGGGATTTATGGGGGTTTATGAGGAGACTTTTGGGGGTTTGTGAGGAGATTTTTGGGGAGGTTGTGAGGGGATTTTTTAGGGCTGTGAGGGTTTTTTGGGCATTGTGAGGGTTTATGAAAGGATTTTGCAGTTTTTTGAGGGGATTTTTGGGGGGGATTATGAAGGGTTTTTAAAGGAATTTTTGGGTGCTTATGAGAAGGTTTTTCGGGGTGATTATGAAGGGATATTTCTAGGGCTCGTGAGGATTTTTGAGGGGGTCCTGGTGAAGATTTTTAGGGTTTTTTAATGGTTTTTTTGAGGGTTGTGCCCCCTTGGCCGCACTGATCTCCTGCCGTGCTTTGTGTCGGGGCTTTGCTGGGATTCGGGGGGATTGCTGGGGCTTTGCTGGGATTCGGGGGGATTGCTGGGGGTTTGCTGGGATTCGGGGGGATTGCTGGGGCTTTGCTGGATTTTGGGGATCCCGAGGAAGGGAAGGAGCCGCGGCGCTCCCCGCGCTGTCGCTGTCCCCAGGCGGTGGCAGCAGGTGGCGCTGTCGGCTCGGGCAGTGGAGCCTTCCCCAGCTCGGCTTTGGGGCTTCCAACCTGAAAACCGCTCCGGACTCCCAAAAAAACCGTTATAAGCCCCCCAGAAAAACCTTTATAACCCCCAAAAAAAACCCTTACAAAGCTCAAAAAATACCCTCAAAATCCCTCCAAAAACCTTCTCACAATGCTCAAAAAAAACCCCTGAAAACCCCTCCAAAAAACCCTCATAATCCCCCCCAAAAACCCTTCATAACCCCCCAAAACCCCCCTCACATCCTCTGCCCAAAATCTCCTCACAACCTCCAAAAAACCCTCAAAAAAGAACCCTCATATCCTCCCAAAAAAACCTTTAAAACTCCTTAATAATCCTCCCAAAAAACCCTCAAACCCCCCCCAAAAACCCCTCAAAAATCCCGTCACAAACCCTGCCATTTTATTTGGGATAAAATGGGGTGGGAAAGGATTCCCTGCATCCCTCCCTGCCAGAGATCCAATTTGGGATGGAAATGGGATGGAAATGGATTCCCCTCATCCCCCTCTGCCAGGGATCTGATTTGGGGTGGAAATGGGGTGGGAAAGGTTTCCCAGTCAGGGATCTCATTTGGGATAAAGAGGGTGGGAAATATTTCCTGCCAGGGTTCTCATTTGGGGTGGAAATGGGATGGGAAAGAGTTCTCTATCAGGGATTTCATTTGGGATAAAAGTGGGGTGGAAATGGATTCCCCACATCCCTCCCTGCCAGGGATCCCATTTGGGACAAAATGGGGTGGAAATGGATTCCCCTCATCCCTCCCTGCCAGGACGAGCCCCCCCAGCCATGGGATCCCCCCGGCTCCCCGGACCACCATCCCCTCCCGTTGCCCCCGTGCCCGCCCCATTGCTCTGCAGCCCCCAGACCCAAACCCCGCGGGGCCCCTCGGTGCCCGGGCCGTGTCTGCGCCGCCGGCTGCTCGATCTGTCACTGTCGCCGCCGGGCGGGGTCACCCGTCTGGGCAGCTCCCGCGGGACGCTCCGGCTGCGTGTCTGCCTGCGCCGCCACCGGCCCTGGCAACGCGACAGGCGACAGGCGGCACGGCGACAGCGCGCGGGGACACCAGAGCGGGGCAGCGACACCGCACAGGGGACACCAGAGCGGGGCAGGGACACCAGAGCGGAGCAGGGACACCAGAGCGGGGCAGCGACACCGCACAGGGGACACCAGAGCGGGGCAGGGACACCAGAGCGGGGCAGCGACACCGCACAGGGGACACCAGAGCGGGGCAGGGACACCGCACAGGGGACACCAGAGCGGGGCAGCGACACCAGAGCGGGGCAGGGACACCAGAGCGGGGCAGCGACACCGCACAGGGGACACCAGAGTGGGGCAGGGACACGGCAAGGGGACACCAGAGCGGGGCAGGGACACCAGAGCGGGACAGGGACACCGCACAGGGGACACCAGAGCGGGGCAGCGACACCGCCACCGCACAGGGGACACAGCGGGGACAGCGCGTGCACCCCGGAACCCCAAACCCTGCGGGAATCCCCCCGCACGGTGCCTTCCCAACCGGCTGGGCTGGGCTTTGGGTTCTCCATCTCTCACTGGACTGGGCTGAGCTGAACTTTGGATTCCCCATCTCTCACTAAGCTGGGCTTTGGGTTCCCCATTTCCCACTGGGCTGGGCTTTAGGTTGCCCATGTCTCACTGAGCTGGGCTTTGGATTCCTCATTTTCCACTAAGCTGGGCTGGGCTTTGGGTTCCCCATTTCCTGCTGGGCTGAGCTTTGAGCTCCCTATTTCCCACTGCGCTGGGTTTTGGCTGGGCTGGGGTTTGGATTCCCCATCTCTCACTGAGCTGGGCTTTGGATTCTCCACTTACAAAATGGGAATTTCCCCCTCATTTTTTATTTTTTCCCCTCAACCATCCAGGGCGAGGATTCCCAGGAAGCAGCAGCAGCAGCAGCAGCAGCAGCAGCAGGAGGAGGAGGAGGAGGAGCTGGATTAGCCAGGTTAACCCCGGCCCAGCGCTGCTGCTGCTGCTGCTCCCGGGCTGGCAGAGGGAATCAGGGACCATTACAAGGCCATCAAACAGGATGAGAGCCCCGGCCCTTTCTCCGGGCAGCCCAGAGCGACTAATCCCGTTACACGGAGCTGCAGCACCCCACCCCAGGGACAGCTCAGAGCACGGGGACCCTGCGTGTCCCCACCCCACAGTGTCACCAGCACCGGGTGACCACAGGGACAGGTCTGCTCCTCCCAGGTGGTGCCTAAAGCAGCACAGTGGGACCTGCTGTAGGAGTTGGGGACACCGAGAGCAGCTTTTGGGTGACAACGACACTGGTGTCACTTGTTTATTGTGGAGCAGCCACTCCCGAGGCTGCTGGGGTCACACGGAGCACGGGGGTGCAGAGACCCCACAAAAACCCCAAAATCTCTGGTGCCACGCCTGGATGTCCCCAGCGTGTCCCCAGCACGCCAGGAGCCGCTGCCCGCCAGGAAAAGGCAGCACTGGAGTGTCCCCACGAGGGGCAGGCACAGCGGTGGCACTAAACCCATCCTGGTGGCACCAATGTCCTCAAAGCGGCACCAATGTCCCCTCAGGTGTCCTCAAAGCGGCACCAATGTCCCCACAGGTGTCCTCAAAGCGGCACCAATGTCCCCACAGGTGTCCTCAAAGTGGCACAAGCAGGCAAAGCAGCAATGAGGGACCGGCAGCACCCAGTTCCTCCCAGTCCCTCCCAGTACCCCCAGTCAGGACGCTGCCAGGTACTGGTGGAAGTAGAGGCCGAAGAGGCTGGTGATCACCTGGCAGGCGGCCACCCACCAGGTGAGGAAGGAGAAGAGTCCTCGGAAGAAGGGCGGGGTGAAGATGCAGCCCAGGAGCCCCGAGATCTCCTGCACCACCACCTGCACGTCCTCGGCGTCCCCAGGGCCACCCTCGGGGCGCGGCGGGGCCACCGGCGCTGCTGGGGACACGGCGGGGGACACGGCGGGGTACAGCCCCCAGGAGTGCTGACCTGCGGGACAGGGGACAGGTCTGGGGCATGGGGGACACAGGGCACAGGAATGGGGGACACAGGGCACAGGAATGGGGCATGGGGGACACAGGGGACAGGAATGGGGGACACAGGGGACAGGTCTGGGGCATGGGGGACACAGGGGACAGGAATGGGGGACACAGGGGACAGGTCTGGGGCATGGGGGACACAGGGGACAGGAATGGGGGACACAGGGCACAGGAATGGGGCATGGGGGACACAGGGGACAGGAATGGGGGACACAGGGCACAGGTCTGGGGTCTGGGGGACACAGGGGACAGGAATGGGGGACACAGGGGACAGGTCTGGGGTCTGGGGGACACAGGGCACAGGAATGGGGCATGGGGGACACAGGGGACAGGAATGGGGGACACAGGGGACAGGTCTGGGGTCTGGGGGACACAGGGGACAGGAATGGGGGTCTGGGGGACACAGGGGACAGCTCTGGCGTGTCCCTGTGCCCCAGCCCTGCTGGTGGCACAGTCCCAGCACTGAGTTTGTCCCCACTGCAAACCAGAGCAGAACCGGGGGACTGAACCAGGGGACATCCAGAGCTGGGGGCTGTGACAGCTGGGGACAGTTGGGGTCCTGGTGGCCTCCTGCCGCCCCCAAAGCCCCCCGAGCCCCCCGAGCCCCTGCTCACCCAGCGTCTTGAGCAGCAGGGCGCAGTGCAGCGTGAGGATCACGGGGCCCAGGTACTGCAGGCTCACCACGGACACGTAGCAGTAAATCCTGGAGATCTGCGGGAATGCGGGAATGCCCACAGGGAACGCGGGAATGCCCACAGGGAACGCGGGAATGCCCACAGGGAACGCGGGAATGCCCAGCGGGAATGCGGGAATGCCCACAGGGAACGCGGGAATGCTCACAGGGAATGCGGGAATGCTCACAGGGAATACGGGAGTCCCCAGCGCAAATCCTGGGAGCCATGCCCCAATCCCAATCCCGATTCTGATCCTGATCCCGATGCTGATCCCAATCTCAAATCCCGGTCTTGGTCCCCATCCCCATCGCCATCCCAACCCTGACCCTGATCCCGATCCCAACCCCAATCCCCACCCCGTTCCCAGTCCCAATCCCAATCCTGACCCTGATTCCGGTCTCATTCCCGATCCCAATCCTGTTCCTGCGTCCCATCCCCATTCCCGTTCCCGTTCCCATCCCCATTCCCGTTCCTGTTCCCGTTCCCATTCCCGTTCCCATCCCCACTCCCATCCCCATCCCCACTCCCATCCCCAATCCCATCCCCGTTCCCGTTCTCATTCCCATTCCCATCCCCGTTCCCATTCCCATTCCCGTTCTCATTCCCATTCCCATTCCCGTTCCCATCCCCGTTCCCATCCCCACTCCCATCCCCGTTCCCATCCCTGCTCCCGTTCCCATTCCCATTCCCATCCCCGCTCCCATTCCCATCCCCATTCCCATCCCCATCCCCGTTCCCATCCCCACTCCCATCCCCGTTCCCATCCCTGCTCCCGTTCCCATTCCCATTCCCATCCCCGCTCCCATCCCCGTTCCCATTCCCGTTCCCATTCCCGTTCCCATCCCCATTCCCATCCCCATTCCCATTCCCATCCCCGTTCCCATCCCCGCTCCCATCCCCGTTCCCGTTCCCGTTCCCATCCCCGTTCCCATCCCCGCTCCCATCCCCGTTCCCGCTCCCATCCCCGCTCCCGTTCCCGCTCCCATCCCCGCTCCCGTTCCGGCCCCGCACCTGCCGCTGGATGTCTCGGGCCGGGATCCGCCCCGCCTGGCGCCGCATGCGCCGCACCCAGCGCTCGGCCAGCGCCAGGTACGCCTGCAGGTGGTGGCGCGTCCCCAGCAGCCGCAGCAGCGACAGCGCCACCACGGCCCAGAGGCGCAGCGTGTCAAAGGCCGCGTCCGACAGGCTGCGGGGACACCGGACACCGGGTGGCACCGGGGTGGCACCGGGATGGGGACACGGGACACTGGGGATGGCACCGGGGATGGCACCGGGGGAGCACTGCGCATGGCACCAGGGATGGCACTGGGATGGGGACAGGGGACACCGGGGATGGCACCAGGGATAGGGACAGGGATCCCTGATCCACAGGGGACACAGAGGGTCACAGGGGATCATTGAGGAGCTGTTGGGGGACATTGGGTGTCACAGGGGACGCTGGGGGGACATTCGGGGGACATTGGGGGACACTGGGGGTCGCAGGGATTACTGAGGGTCACGGATGGTCACAGGGGACATTGGGGGGACATTCGAGGGATATTGGGGGACACAGAGGGTCACGGGGGCCACTGGGTGTCACAGGGGGTCACTGTGGGGACACTGTCACACACGGGGGTCACCGGGGATGTCCCCCAGCTGTGGCACTCACATCTGCACCGTCTGCTTGCCCAGCGGGGCCTGGAGCACGAAATCCCGGGCCAGGGGCCGGACCCAGAGCAGCACCACCAGCACGGGGGCCACGAACCCCACGTGCAGCAGGAGCCTGCAAGGGACTGTCACCGACCCAGAGAGCCCAGAGACCCCAGAGAGAGCCCAGAGAGCCCAGAGACCCCATAGAGACCCCAGAGACCCTAGAGAGACCCCACGTGCAGCAGGAGCCTGCAAGGGACTGTCACCAACCCAGAGAGCCCAGAGACCCCACAGAGACCCCAGAGAGACCCCATAGAGACCCCAGAGACCCCATAGAGACCCCAGAGACCCCATAGAGACCCCAGAGACCCCAGAGACCCCATAGAGACCCCATATAGACCCCATAGAGACCCCAGAGAGACCCCACAGAGACCCCAGAGACCCCAGAGAGACCCCACGTGCAGCAGGAGCCTGAAAGGGACCGTCACCGACCCAGAGAGCCCACAGAGCCCCCACAGACCCCTCTCCTCCCACCCCAAACCTCCTCCAGAGCTGGCGGGTCCTGGTGCCCAGCCCTCCCTCCCCAGGTGTCCCCAGGTATCCCCATTGTCCCCATTGTCCCCCCAGGTGCCACTCACTGTGTCAGGGGCTTGCCAGCCGCCATGCTGAGCACGTCCAGGTGTGTCTGTGCCCCCTCATCCCCAGGTGTCCCCATTGTCCCCCCAGGTGTCCCTGCTGTCCCCAGGTGCCACTCACTGTGTCAGGGGCTTGCCAGCCGCCATGCTGAGCGCGTCCAGGTGCGTCTGTGCCAGGCGCAGCCCCGGGAAGGTCAGGCAGGCGCCCAGGAAGGAGCTCAGGGCCACCAGCCCCAGCTTGAAGGCCAGCCTGGCCAGGGGCAGCCTGGAGACACACAGGGACGGGGTGACATTGCTGTGCCAGCCTGGGGACACACACAGGGGACAGGGTGACATTGCTGTGCCAGCCTGGGGACACACACAGGGATGGGGTGACATTGCTGTGCCAGCCTGGGGACACACACAGGGACAGGGTGACATTGCTGTGCCAGCCTGGGGACACACACAGGGATGGGGTGACATTGCTGTGCCAGCCTGGGGACACACACAGGGGACAGGGTGACATTGCTGTGCCCATTCCTGGAGAGTTCCCACCCCAAACTCCCCAGGAATGTCCCCAAAATGGGGTTTGGTCCCCACTCACGTCCACTCCCAGCCCCGCGGCTTCAGGATGGGCTCCAGGTTAGAGGAGACTCCGGCCAGACCTGCAGAGTGACCAACGGGGGAGTGACCACTGGGGAGTGACCAGGGAGTGACCACTGGGGAGTGACCAGGGAGGACTGACCAAGGGAGTGACCAGGGACGTGTGACCCCCTGGCCGGGGTCCCCAGCGCCCCCTCCCCTGTCCCCGTCCCCGTGCCCGTCACGCACCGGCCTCGAGGCCGAACTCCAGGTAGTCCTCGCGCACCACCAGGGCCAGCATGGCGAGCAGCAGGAAGAAGAAGGCGGAGGTGAGGCACACGGAGCGCTCGCCGCCCTCCTCGGAGCGGAAATAGTGACGCATCACCACGCAGAACACCTTGCTGGGGTGGGGATGGCGTCAAGGAAATGGGGACCCCAAAGCTCTGCTCACCCCCAACCATCCCCACCACGAAGCCACCACCAGCTCCTCTGTGGGGCACCTGCAGAATTCCTCATAAATAACCCCTAAAATTCAGTGTCATGCCTCAGATGGGAGTGGAAAAACGGTGCTGGGGCTCCCCTTTTTGTGTGGGACCCCAAGAATTGAGGATACACGGAGAAGAGGACAGTGAGCAGGCACCAGAGCACGCCCAGGTTGCTCTCCCGGGCCGGGCTCACCAGGCAGAAATAGCCCTCGCTGAAGGCGTACACGGCGCCGGCGTAGACGGAGAAATCCACGAACCACTGGTACTCCAGGAAATGGCGCAGAACTGCATGGGGACACACGTGTCACTGGGCTGGGGACATGGACACAGCTGGGGACATGGGACACAGCTAGGGACATGGACACAGCTGGGGACATGGGACACAGCTAGGGACACGGCACTGGGCTGGGGACATGGACACAGCTGGGGACATGGCACCATGCTAGGGACATGGCACTGCGCTGGGGACACGGCACTGCGCTGGGGACATGGCACCATGCTAGGGACATGGCACTGGGCTGGGGACACGTCACCATGCTGGGAACACATCTGTCACCGCTTTGGGACGCCCCGCAGCGTCCCCGGGCGTTACCCAGCGCGTCCACGGCCGTGATGGGGCTGGTGTCCAGCTGCAGCTCGATGTCCCGTGGCACCGACAGGGGCTTGCCCTCGGCCACCCCGCTGGCCCTCCTGCAGGGAGCACAGCAGCGCCTGGCTGTCCCTGCGTCACACCCGGCTGTCCCCTTGTCCCCCCTGGCACCCTGGGGTGGCTCCCGCTGTCCCCAGCCCCGATCGCGTCTCCAGTCCCAAACATGTCCCCAACCCCAAACGTGTCCCCAGCCCCGAATGTGTCCCCAACCCCGATCGCGTCTCCAGTCCCAAACATGTCCCCAACCCCAAACGTGTCCCCAGCCCCGAATGTGTCCCCAACCCCAAGTGGGCCCCCAAGCCCAAACGTGTCCCCAACCCTGATCATGTCCCCAACCCAAACGTGTCCCCAGCCCCAGTCGTGTCCCGCTCACACCCCCAGGTGACGCTGACCTGTCCCTCCTGCTCTTGGGGCGCTGCTTCCCGGCCAGGGCGCAGAGCTCCTCGTCCGAGGGGTGCTTGTACCTGTACAGGCTGCGGGGACAGGGGGGTGACAGGGGCGGGGTGTGCCCAGGAGGCACGGGGGACACGGGGGACACGGACAGAGCCGTACCTGCCGTTGCACAGCAGCCAGCGGGCGAAGGAGCAGTGCGGGGCCATCTTCTGCATCAGGCTGGCGGCCAGCAGGGTGACCACCACCTGCACCCCCATCACCGCCTGCGGGGACAGCCACCGGGTCACCAGCGGGGACGGGGGACCTGGGGACACCCCCGGCTAACCGGGTCTGGGGGGACGTGGGGACACCCGGGGTCACCTCTGGGGCTGGGGGGCTGTGGGGACCCCCTGGGACCCCCGGGCAGTGACCCCCCAGGCCACGGTCACCGTGGTCACTTGGCAGTGACCCCCAGGCCACGGTCACTGCGGGACCCCCCGGCCGTGCCCAACCCTGGGACCCTCCGGGCAGCCTGGCCACGCAACCCCGCTCAGAACTCCCGCTCCGCCCCCGATCCACCCCGGTTTCCCCCCGGTTCCCCCCCGCTCCATCTCGGACCATCCCGCTCTATCCCGGTCCATGCCCGGTTCCCCCCCGGTCCGTCCCGGTCCCACCATGCCGGGGGTCAGCGCAAAGGCGCCCGCAGGAAGCCCGCCCGCGGCTCCGCCCCCTCAACCACGCCCCCTAATCAACCAATCCAAGGGTGTGTTCCTTTTGATTGGCAAGTTATTGACCAATGGCAGGGCGGCTGTGGGAGGGGCGGGCTCTGCGCGGCGCGCGGTTCCGCGGGCGGGGCCTCCCGGGAGCAGCGGGGCCGCGGGTTCGAGTCCCGGCGGAGCCGAGCCCGCGCGGGATAATCGATAATCGATAATATCGGTAATAAACCATATCCGCGTGTCTTCCCTCATCCCGACCCTGGGATAACCTCGGGCAAACGCCAAGGACCCACCCAAGCTGACCCAAACTCTCCCTCCTCAGCTGACCCACACAAACCAGACTCGACTAGGGAAAATTAATTTAATTTATTAGCAACCAAAGCAGAGCAGCATCATGAAGAACAAAACGAAATCTCAGTTCCACCGCCCCCATCCCCGTGCCAGGATCCAAATCCCAGTGCCAGGATCCAAATCCCAGTGCCAGGACCCAAATCTCGGTTTCATGACCCCCATTCCCGTGCCAGGACGGGCACCCCGGCGGGCTGTTCCCTCCTCCCGGCCCGGCCCGGTGCCCCGCGCCCGGCGGTGCCCCCGGTCCAGCCCGGGCCGCTCCCGGGGGTTGCCATGGATATCGATCTCCCTGGCGACGGGATGCGCTTCCCGCTAGATGTCGCTTCCGCCCGCGCCCGCAGCATCCCCGGAGGCTCGGGGCGCCCCAAAACCCCTCCCCAGGGCAGCTCCCCGCCCGAGCCCCTCCACTGATGGAATGCGGAGCCAAAAATCCCCCAAATCCCCCCAAAATGAGCCAGAGCCCAGGGAAACCTCCCGCTCCATCACCCTCGCCGCCTCCATGCTCTAAGCCCCCCAAAACCCCCAGATCCCCCCAGATTTGACGCTGGGCCCCTCCGCAGGAGCCCCCAGGGCGCCGCTTTCGGCCGCAGAGCCCGCGGGGAAGGTGGAAGATGGATGCTCGCACACCCCGGGGACACAAAGGCGCCTTTGAGCGCCGATTTTACAGCGCTCCCCATTAGCATCAGCAAAGGCAGCGCCCGCCGCGGGACGCGGCCCGTGCGCGGCCCCCGAGTGTCCCCGAGTGTCCCCGAGTGTCCCCAAATCGCTCCTGCGGCGGCGCCGTCTCCATCCCAGCCGCGGTGACCGCGCTGCCCGTCCCGGCTCGGGGCGCTCCCGCCTCCGTCCCTTCGCGGCCGTTTGTGCCCCCTCCCTGCAAGGAAAATTAAAATAAAATAAATAAAATAAAATAAAATAAAATAAAATAAAATAAAATAAAATAAAATAAAATAAAATAAAATAAAATAAAATAAAATAAAATAAAATAAAATAAAATAAAATAAAATAAAATATGAAATAATAAATAAAATCCGAGTTTCTCTTTGCGGCCGTTTGTGCCCCCTCCCTGCAAGGAAAATTGAAATAAAATAAAATATAAAATAAAATAAAATATAAAATAAAATAAAATAAAATAAATATAATAAAATAATAAAAATAAAATAATAAAAATAAAATAATAAAAACAAACCCCGAGTTTCCCGCGGCGCACAAAGGCGGCGGGCGGGCATTGTCCCGGCCCTGCATCGCATTACCCGGGGCCCGCAGAAATCGCTCGTATTTCACGCTCCATCGAGCAGCTGCCCGTGTATATTTTCTGTGTTGCACTTTTAGCATGACAAAGGGAGAGGGCCTGTGAACTCCTTGCTCTTCAGACCTCTCCGACTCGTCCCCCCGAGCGGAGCCCCCCTCGGTTAGCATAACAAACTGCCACGCTTCCCCTCCCGTGCGGCCTCCTCCCTCCTTTTAGCGCTTTTATTGATTTTATTTATTTATTTTAATTTTTTTTTCCCACCGTTGATTCAATGGGTAGCTCAGTATTTGGGGGAGGGAGGGCTCGGGGGTTTTGGGGATGTCCCCGCCGAGGTTTGGCCTGGCTCTTGTCACCCAGAAGGGTTTGGTGGCATTTTGGAGCTGTCCCCTGTGGAGGGGACAGGGCTGGAGTCACCAAACTCTGAGATTCTCCTGCTGGAGCTGTGGGCTTGCCTTGAAATTTGGCTTAAAAATGGGATAAAAGGGAATTGTGGGGCTGGAATGGGGCTCATGGGGATGGGGCAACCTGGCCCTGTCCCCAGCCTGTCCCCAACCTGTGCCAGCTGTCCCACCTGTCTCCAACCTCTCCCCACCCTGTCCCACCTGTCCCCAGTCTGTCCCCAGTCTGTTCCACCTGTCCCACCTGAGGAAAGGGACAGGTGACACTTTGGGACAGGGGGAAGGGGACAGGTGACACCTTGGGACAGGGGGAAGGGGACAGGCGACACTTTGGGACAGGGGGAAGGGGACAGGCGACACTTTGGGACAGGGGAAAGGGGACAGGTGACATTCGCCCCTCCCAGGGATTCCTCACCTGGCGCCTCCTCTGGGCGGGCTCTCCTGGGGACACCGGGGACAGGCGGTGGCAGTGCCACACTCACGTCCTGGTCACTGCTGGTGGCCCGAGGGGGGCCCGATGGCCTGGCCAGGGGCTGTGGTCAGCCAAGAGCCCGGACAGCGGCCTGGGGATGGACAGGGATGGACAGAGATGGTCACAGGAGGACACAGATAGACAGGGATGGACACACCTGATGTCACTTGCAGTCCCCAGGAATGTCCCTGCTCCCAATCCCCAATTCCCAATTCCCAGTTCCCAATTCCCAATTCCAGTCCCCAATTCCCAATCCCCAATTTCCAATTCCCAATTCCCAGTTCTCAATTCCAGTCCCCAATTCCCAATTCCCAGTTCCCAATTCCCAATTCCCAATTCCCAATTCCCAGTTCCCAGTTCCCAATTCCCAATTCCCAATTCCCAGTTCCCATCTCCCGGGCTATCCCACGTCATCCCAGCCTCTCCCTCACACAGCCCGAGCCCAAATTCCCTCATTAATTAATTAATCAGCTGGGTTAATTAATCAGGGCAGCCTGCACGCACAAACCCCAGTGTTGTTTTTCGGGTCCCTGCTGGTTCCCCCAGCCCCAATTCCCGGGATCTTTGGGATCCAGGGCCAGGGGAGGATCCGGCCCCAAGGACGCCCCCAGGGATTCCAGGATCCCAAAATTCCCAGGATTTCCAGGATTCCCAGGATTTTGGTGCTCACTCTGTCTCCATGACCCCAAGGAAATCTCTGTCCCATCCCGATAGGAACGGGAAGAGCTGGATCTGTTTCATTTGGATCTGTTTGATTTGGATCTGTTTGATTTGGATCTGTTTGATTTGGATCTGTTCGATTTGGATATGTTTGATTTGGATCTGTTTGATTTGGATCCGTGTGATCTGGGAAAAGCTGGATCTGTTTCAGAGCAACTCCAACAAATAAACCAAGGAATTTCGGGCAGGAAACCCAGGATTTCCCATCTCTGGAAATCCTCAATATTCCCCTCGTGGAACAACCAAGACTCGAGGGTTTTTTGGGGTGAAACCAACACAAAAAAATCCCATTTTCCAGGGCACAGCAAGAGCCACAGGAACCTCCCTGCTCTCCGAGAACCCCCTGGGGAAAATCAAAAATCCAAAAGTGGATTTGGGGCAGAACTCAGCACTTCCAGCCAGGAATAACCCCAGGAAAAGGGGGAGAATTTGGGAATTTGGGATCCCGGGGGGCTCCACTCCCTCCCCCCTCGCCAGGCTGGGAACAGCTTGAGTGTCCAGGCGGGAATTCATTTAAATAAATTTCCATAGGGATTAATTCCACCCTTCCCGGCAGCCCGTGGGACTGGGGAGGTGGGAAACGAGGAGGAGGAGGAGGAGGAGCCGCCCTTCCTCCCTTCCTCCCTTCCTCCCCAGCCCGGGGAATGTCGGAGCCCATCCCGACCCTCCCAAATCTCCGCTCCCAAGGGTGGAAAATTCCCCAAATTCCCCCCAAAAGCTTCCCAAGAATCGCAGCCTCCCCTCAAAAAAAAAAAAAGAAATCCCATTAAGGAGACGAATTTGGGACGCAGAAAGGGAATTTCCACGGTGGGAAACCCACGGATGCTAATAAAATAAAATAAAATAAAATAAAATAAAATAAAATAAAATAAAATAAAATAAAACAAAATTTAAAATAAATAAATAAATATTTAAATATTTAAATTAAACAGATAAACGAATAAATAAAATGAATGCATAAATAAAATTCAATAGAATAAGCAAATTAAATAAATAAATAAAAATAGGTAAATAGATTTTTAAAATTCCCATTAATGAGAGAAATTTGGGATGCATAAAGGGAATTTCCATAGTGGGAAACCCACGGATGCTAATTAATTAATTAAATAAATAAATAAATAAATACATACATACATACATACATACATACATAAAATGAATACGTAAATTAAATACAATATAATAAGTAAGTTAAATAAATAAAATAACCAAATAAAAAAGCAATAATTAAATAAAATAAATACATAAATAAAAGACAATAGAATGCATAAATGAAATACAATAATAGCAATAAAATAAAATAAATAAAACTATAACAAAAAATAATAAATAACAGAAATAAAATAAAATAAAATAAAATATAATATAATATAATATAATATTTAAAAATTTAGAAAATTAAATAAAACAAAATAAAATAAAATAATAAATGTAAAAGGCATTTTGGGCTCAATGCCCATGCCTCAGTTTCCCCTCCATCACCCCCTCACCCCACCCAATCTCCCTAAAACCCTTAACCACAAAATCACCAAATGCCCCAATATTTTCCCGGGGCTGGGGGTGACAAACAGCGATTTTGATGAGTGACGCAGGGGAACCCGGGCGGGAGCGGCGGCGCCCTTGACCCGCGGCCGTCCCCGCAGCTGCCGGGGCTCAATGGGGGCTTTGTCCCCTCCCGGGATATTTATGGGGCCGGCGGTGCCCGCGACACCCGCGGGATTTATGGCATTTCCAGATTTCCAGCTGCTCCTCGGCCTGGCCCGGGCCTTTCCCCCGTCCTGGGAGTTTTTCCCATCCTGGTTTTTCTCCCCATTATTTTAACCAAAAAAAAAAAAAAAAAAAGCAGCAATTTAAAAACGAACAGGTGTGGGGGGGGGTTCTCTCTTTTCCCCATTTTTTCCCCTCTTTTCCCTTTTTTCCCCTTTATTCCCCCCTCTTATTTTCCCAAAAAAACCCAAAGCCCAATTTAAAACCAAGCAGGTGGGGAGATTATCCCACTTTTCCCTTTTTGGTTTTTTCCCAGAAAAAGACTGGAACTGGAACTGGAACTGGGCCTGGGACTGGGCCTGGGCCTGGGCCTGGGCCTGGATTCTGGGATTTTCCCTGGGGCTGGGTGGGAATTTTGTCTCCTGACCCCAAACACCCCACAGAGTGAGGAGGAGGAGGATGGTCCCGAGCCATTTCCCGCCTTTTCCCAGAGGGAATCCCGGATTTTCCTCCTCTTCCTCGGGGGGAAGTGTCCGGGGCACCCAGCCCAGCTCTGGGCCGGCCTCTTCCCCAGGCGGGGCCACGAGCGACCGAGAACCTCCCGGATCCTTCCCTGTCCCTTCCCTGTCCCATCCCTGTCCCTTCCCTGTCCCATCCCTGTCCCTTCCCTGTCCCATCCCTGTCCCTTTCCTGGTCCCCATTCCAGTCCCATTCCCACTCCCATTCCCATTCCATTCCCAATCCCAGTCCCATTCCTGATCCCATCCCAGTACCATTCCATCTCCTGGTCCCGTTCCCATTCCATTTCCCTTCCCTTCCCGATCCCATCCCTGTTCCCAATCCCATTCCTGACCCCAATCCTATTCTCATTCCTATTCCCATCTCCACTACCAATCCCACGCCCTTCCCATTCCATCTCCTAGTCCTATTCCCAATCCCAATCCCAATCCCAATCCCAATCCCAATCCCATTCCCAATCCCATTCCCATTCCCATTCCCATTCCCGTTCCCGTTCCTATTCCCAATCCCGTTCCAATTCCCATTCCCGGGGCTCCTCCAGGGAAGCGCTGCCTGGCACAGCCCTGCAGCGGCGCCAGCCACACCCAGATCCCAAATGTCACCGCTGTCACCCCCTGCATGTCACCGGTGTCACCTCCCACCCTTCCCGCAGTGACAACGCCCCCCTGGAAACAGCGGGGCAGGATGGGAGGGGCTGGGAGGCCAAAACCTCGGGATTTTGGGGAAAAGCTGTTAAAGCAGAGCTCCTTTGGAGGCTCCGTGCGCTGTCCATGCAGGGCAGGGACACAGGGAGGGACACGGAACGTTCTGGAAACGTCCGGATAAACCCAGGCGGGAACTGTGTGTTAACCACGTGGCCAAGGCGCTGGGGCACTGCCTCAAACCAGCTGGGAAAAACATCCTAAAAAACCCAAAAAACCCTTCCCAAACTCCCAAAATCCTCTGGGGAACCTCAGCTGGGCCCAGCCTTGTCTCCAGCTTAGCTGAGTTTGGCTTAACTGTGGGGCAAAGCTGAGCGCCCACGCTGAGCGCCGTAATTACCAACCCAGGAAAAAACCCTAAAAAACCCCAAAAACCCCCAAAAAACCCCAAACCCCAAAAAACCCTCCCTGAGCTCCCCAAAACTCCTGGGGAACTTTGACTGGGCCCAACCTCATCTCCAGTTTAGCTGAGCTCGGTTTAATTGTGGGGCAAAGCTGAGCGCCCACGCTGAGCGCCGTAATTACCAACCTAGGAAAAAACCCTAAAAAACCCCAGAAAACCCCTAAAAAACCCGAATCCCAAAAAAACCTTCCCTGAGCTCCCCAAAACCCCTGGGGAACCTCGGCTGGGCCCAGCCTCGTCTCCAGTTTATCTGAGCTCGGTTTAATTGTGGGGCAAAGCTGAGCGCCCACGCTGAGCGCCGTAATTACCAACCCAGGAAAAAACCCTAAAAACCCCCCCAAAAAACCCCAAAACCCCAAAAAACCCTCCCTGAGCTCCCCAGAACCCCTGGGGAACCTCGGCTGGGCCCAACCTCATCTCCAGTTTATCTGAGCTCGGTTTAATTGTGGGGCAAAGCTGAGCGCCCACGCTGAGCGCCGTAATTAGCAGCCCTGCCCCCAGCAGCTCTTGATGATGATGATGATGATGATGATGATGGTGGTGGTGGCGGTGGTGGCTAATTTGCTCTGCATCTGGGCCCCCACCTGCTCTGAATATGCAAACGCCGCTGATTTGCTCCTCGGGGAGGGGGGGGAAGGAACAAAGAGACCCCACAAAGGAACCGAGAGCGGCGCCCAACACGGGGGAGTTCGGGATTAAAGGGAATTTTCTGTGTTTGACAAAATGGGGGAAATTCGAGCTTGAAGGGAATTTACTAGGTTTGACAAAATGGGGGAAATTCGGGCTTAAAGGAAATTTCCTGGGTTTGCCAGAATAGGGGGATTCGGCCTTAAAGGAAATTTCCTAGGTTTGCCAAAATGAGGGAAATTCAGGCTTAAATAGAATTTCCTTGGCTGGCCAAAATGGAGGAATTCGGCCTTAAAGGGGATTTCCTTGGTTGGCCAAAATGGGGGAGTTTGGACTCAAAGAGAATTTCCTGTGTTTGCCAGAATGGGGAGGATTCGGCCTTAAAGTTGGTTTGGTGAAATGGGGAGAATTTGGCCTTAAAGGGAATTTCCTTGATTATCCAAAATGGGGGAATCTGGGCTTAAAGGGAATTTCCTTGGTTTTCCATAATGCGGACATTTCTGCCCTACAGCTGAATCTCTGTTTTTTCCAAAGAGAGAATTTGACCCTACAACCAAATGTTCTTGATTTTGCAAAATGTGGTGATTTTGGCCTTGCAGGTAAATTTCCTCTTTTGTTTTTTCAACATTTGGACATTTTGGCCTTGCAGGTGAATTTCCTTGGTTTTCCAAAATGAGATTTCCCCCTTGCAGCCAAATTTCCCCATTTTTCCAAAATGAAATTTCAGCCCTACAGCCAAATTTCCAGGGTTTTCCAGGATGAGATTTCCCCTTTACAGCTGAATTTGCCCATATTTTTTTTCCTTTTTCCCCTTTTTTCCCCCATCTCTCTCTGAATCCTGAGCGCTTCTTTTATGTTTATTTTATTTTTTTCTTTAATATTTTTTAATCCATAGGAATTACTGGGAGGTGAAATGGAACCCTTGGGATCGTCTCAGGTCTCCTCCATCCTTCCTTCCTTTTCCTTCTCCTTTTTAATTTATTAAAAAATAAATTTAAATATATTACTTTTTTCCCTTTTTTTTCCTCAGCTATGGAGGAAAATTATGAATGGAAAGGAGGAGGCTGGGCTGGATTAAAACCGAGACAAAAGAAGGGGAAAAAAAAGAAAAATCATCCTGGCTTGTTTTCCTTTGCCGCGGGGAATCCACGTGGGGAAGGCGGGGAAAAAAAGGGGAAAAAAAATAATTTAAAAAGTGGCAAGAGGAGAAATAAATCCTGCCTGGAAAAGCTCCACGGGAGATTTCCAGCCCGGCCCTTCCTCCTGCCCACCTGGGTGGAAAACAGGGACACAGGGAGGCCAAAATATCGATTTTTTTTTTCCCTCTTTTTCTCCACTTTTTAAGGATTTTTGCTCCATTTTTCCTCCCTCTTGGGTTTATTTTCTCTCCTGCTCTGTGGAGAGAAATATTTTCTCTCCCCATTTCCCTTTTTTCCCTCCCTGGGAATTTGGGGGGCATTTCCTGATCTTTTTTCTGGAAATTCCAGGTGTTCTGAAACCCAAAAATTCATCCCAAAAGCCCCCAAAAAAAACCAAAATTCATCCCAAAATGGCCCAAAATTCATCCCCAAAACCCTAAAATTCATCCCAACCCCCCTGGCTCCTGTTGGCTCTGCCCACGGAGGAGCCAGGGTTTAAAAAATCCCATTTTTAGATATTTATATATTGTTATAATTTTTTATATTGCAATTTTATATAATTATATATTTTATTTACATATTTTATATGTATATATTTATACACATATATATTTTTGTAATTTTGTTTTGTAATTTTATATTTATTTATTTAATATATATTTATAAATATATTATCTATATATTTATATATTTATTCATTTATGCATTTATATATATTTGTATATTTATAATTCCAGCCTATTTCTTTTTTCCAGGTGAATTTTCGAGTTTCCCTGGAACTTAGCCCCTTTAAAATCTTCCCAATATTCCCTTAAAATATTCCCAATTTCAAACAAAGCAATCCCAGCAGCTCTCCCAAAAAAAACCCCGGGGGCTTTTCTGGAATTTTCCCAAATTTCCTTTGTTTTATGAGTGGAGTTGGGGGAAAAAAGGGAAATAAATACAAATATAAATATAAAATTATAAAATATAATTTTATAAAAATATCCCAAAGTGATTTATTTTCCTTTAATTTCCTTGAAAGTCTTGAATTCCCAGTTGGAAAAAAAATCCTTTTTTTGTGTGTGTGTTGGAATCTCCTTCAATCCTCAATTCTTTCCTTTCCAATCCCCAAAAAACCCTGGGAGAAATCCCGAAAAAATGCCAATCCAAGGCTGGGGGAAAAAAAAAAAAAAGGAAATTTTTGGGAATTTGAGGATCAGAGAGGCTCAAAGCACAAAAATGGGGAAAGAATTGGGAAAATTTGGGAAAATTTGGGGAAAATGGGGGAAATTGTGGGAAAAGAGGGGAAATTGGGGGAAATTGGGAAAATATGGCAGAATTAGGGAAATTGGGGATGGGGAAAAATTTTGGGAAAATGGGGGAAAATGGGGGGAAAATGGGGGAAAATGGGGGGAAAATGGGGGGAAACTGAGGGAAATTGGGGGTAAATTGGAGGAACTCGGGGGAAAAGGGGGGAAATTGGGGAAAATGGGGGAAAAGAGAGGAAAAAAGGGAAGGGAGGGAGAGGGGCTGAGAAGAAAGGCCGGGAGGAAGGAGAGAAAAGGGAATGTGGTGATGAGCCCCCGGCTGCCGAGGGAGGGCAGGGGGGGCTGGTGGCCTAATTACCATATTCAAATCTAATTAATTCCCCTTTGCATAAAAAGGGCACGGCGGGCGTGGGACCGGCCCTGCAGATGGGGTCCCAGGATCTGAACCCGCCCGGGAGGAGGAGGAGGAGGAGGAGGAAGAAAAGCAGGAGGAGGAGGAGGAAGAAAAGCAGGAGGAGGAGGAGGAGAAGGATGAGGAGGAAGAGGAGAATGAGGAGGAAAAACAGGAGGAGGATGTGGAGGATGACGTGGAGGATGAGGATGAAGATGAGGATGAGGATGAGGATGAGGATGAGGATGAGGATGAGGATAAGGAGGAAAAGAAGGAGGAGGAGGATGAGGAGGATGAAGAGGAGGAGGAGGAAGAAAAGCAGAAGAAGGAGGAGGAGGAGGAGGAGGATGAAGAGGAGAAGGCAGAGGAGAAAATGAGGAGGAAAAGTGGGAGGAGGAGGAGGAGGAGGAGGAGGAGGAGGAAAAGCAGAAGGACGAAGACGAGGAGGATGAGGATGATGAGGATGATGAAGGTGGCCCTGCCCCAGCATCGAGCAGCTGCTGAGGGCACCCATGGTGGCCTTGGAGGGTTCAAGGCTGAGAATTATGGAAAAATGTGGGAAAAGTTCCAAATTTCAGGGCTTTGAGGCCTCTCAGCTTCAGTTGGGGATCCCAAATCCAGCCCCATCACGGCCTTGGAGGGTTCAAGGGTGGGAATGAGGGGAAAATGTGGGAAAGGTTTGGAATTTGGGGCTTTTGAGGCCTCAGGATCAGCTGGGGATCCCAAATCCAGCCCCATCACGGCGTTGGAGGGTTAAAAGCTGAGAATGAGGGGGAAATGTGGGAAAAATCCCAAATTTCAGGGTATTGAGGGCTCAGCTGGGGCTCCCAAATCCAGCCCCAGGCTGGTGGGACAGAGCCGACCCCCATCCCAAAGGCAAATTTGGGATTTGTGTCCCCATGGATAGGAGGAACCCACAGCAAAATCCCAGCCCCGTCTCCAGGGCTGATCCCACATTTCCACCCAACCCCATTTAACATTATTTTAGGGGGAAAATCTGGATTATTTCCCTCATCCCCCTTGCTTGAGGTGAACAAATCCTGCCGGAAAATCCTGGCCAGGCTGCCAGGCTCACCCCGGGAAAGGTGAAAGTTGTTTTTCCTAATGTTTTGGACAGCTCTGTCACGTGGAGATGGGAAGGAAAAAACGGGAAAATAAAAAAAGAACTCGGAGGAGGGAGGACCTGAGGGGATGCGGATTCCTTCCCCTCGACTGATTCCCGAGGATGGGATGAGCCGCGGCTGCGGGTTCTGCTCATCCCCACGGCCCGCCCTGAGCTGGGGGACGGCGCTGGGACCCCAAAAACCCCGGGGAAATCGGGCCGGAAGGGGTTAAATAACGGGAAAATAGAGCTGGAAGGGGTTAAACACCAGGAAAATCGGGCTGGAAGGGGTTAAACACCAGGAAAGTCGGGCTGGAAGGGGTTAAACCGCAGGAATATCGGGATGGAAATGGTTAAATCCCAGGAAAATCGAGTTGGAAAGGGTTAAACACCAGGAAAATGGGGATGGAAGGGGTTAAACCCCAGGAAAATCGGATTTGAAGGGGTTAAATCACAGGAATATCGGGATTGGATGGAGAAGCAGGGGGGAAATGGAGGAAAATTCCCATTTAAGGGAATTAAAGGATGGGAGAGGAGATTTTGGGGTGTAAATTAAAAGGGAAATGGGGGAAAAGCCGATTTTTTTTGGGATCCCAAACGATCTGGTTTTCCACCAGCTCCGGCAGGGGGAGGGATCTGAATATTTCCCAAGAGGAATGTCAATAAAATGGGGATAAAAATGAGGTTTTTCCCCACAAAATGAGGGGGAGAGGGATGGGGATGGGGCCTCACTGCTGCTCCCTGAATCCCCCAAACCCCTGGGGGAGATCCCACATGGAAACCCCAATTCTGGGTCTGCAGGAGAGGAGGGAAAATCGGGAAAAGCCCGAACTTACCCCGTGCGGCCTCGGCAAGCGGAGCCTTTCCCGGGAAATCGGGAATTGCGGGGATTCCAGGGCAGGAAATCCCGGCCCGCGGCAGCTCCGGGGCTGCTCCGGCCGCGATCTCCGGGGTTTGGGATCTTCCCGAGGCTCCTGGGGATGCATCGGGGCCAGGCGGGAGCTCTGGTCTGAAAAAAACGGGATATGAGGGGTTCTGTCAGCTCCACATCCTGATGGAGCGCCTCCAGACTCTGGGATTGTGGCATTCTGGGATTCAGAGATTCTGGAATTCTCTGATTCTGGGATTCAGGAATTCTGGGATTCAGGAGTTCTGGGATTCAGGAATTCCATTCTTTTGGGGATTCTGGGATTCTGAGATTCTGATATTCTGGGATTCTGTAATTCTGGGGATCCGGGATTTTGGGATTCTCTGATTCTGGGATTCCGAGATTCTGTGATTCAGGAATTCTGGGATTCAGGAATTCCATTATTCTGGGATTCTGAGTTTCTGGGATTCAGAGATTCAGAGATTCTGGGATTCTGGGATTTTGGGATTCAGAGATTCTGGAATTCTCTGATTCTGGGATTCAGGAGTTCTGGGATTCAGGAATTCCATTCTTTTGGGGATTCTGGGATTCAGAGATTCTGTGATTCAGGAATTCCGGGATTCAGGAATTCCATTATTCTGGGATTCTGAGTTTCTGGGATTCTGGGATTCTGGAATTCTGGGATTCAGAGATTCTGGGATTCTCGGATTCTGGGATTCAGGAATTCCATTATTCTGGGATCCCGGGATTCTGGACTTCTGGGATTCCGTAATTCTGGGAATCTGGACTTTTGTTATTCTGTGAGTGCTGACATCCAAGGAGCACATGGAATTGTGTTTCCCCGAATTCCAACCAGCCCGTCGGGTTCCCCGTGTGCTGCCAGCCCTGCAGGGACATCTGGCACCAGCCCAGACCCTCCCAGGGGTCACGGTGGGGTCGGAACGTCGGGAAAATCCCAAATCCCATCGCCCGGAGCTCCCCGGGATTCCCGGGGACATCTCGAGGTGACAGCAGCCACCAGCCTGGAGGTGGCACCTCGGGAGTGCAGAAGGTTTCCCTGCTGCTTTTGGGGTTCAGTGGTTCCACCCGGACCGCACATCCCTCCTTTCCGGGACATTTTCCTGTCAGCTTTTAGGGCAGGATTGGCCTTTCCAGCAGGTTCCATCCCCACCCCAAATCGCTTTTTCCAGAACATTTTCCTGTCCGTTTTTAGGATCCAGATTCCTGTGTAGGACAAGCTCCTCAGTGAGTCCCATCCCGACCCCACACCCCTTTTCCCAGAACATTTTCCTGGAGGATTTTAGGATTCAGATTCCTGTGTAGGACGAGCCCTTCCAGCAGGTTCCACCACAACCCCAAATCTCCTTTTCCCGGACCATTTCCCTGCTGTTTTTTAGGATAGGATGACACTCTCCAGCAGGTTCCATCCTGGTCCCACATTCCCCTTTTCCCGGACCATTTCCCTGCTGTTTTTTAGGGCTCCTGTGTAGGATTAGCCCTTCCAGCAGGTTCCATCCTGATCCCACATTCCCCTTTTCCCGGACCATTTCCCTGCTGCTTTTCAGGGTAGGATGAGACTCTCCAGCAGGTTCCATCCGGATCCCACATTCCCCTTTTCCCGGCCCATTTCCCTGCTGTTTTTCAGGGTTCCCGCACAGCACGACCCCCGAGCGGCTCCCACCGCGACCCCCATCCCGGGGCCGGGCCGGGCGGCTCCGGGAGGAGCGGCGGGGACCGAGGGGATGCTTGGGGTGGCCCGCGCAGTAATTATCTCATTGGGCCGGTAATACCCTTTCAAGCGGAGCGGGGTGGGGAGGCATTGTTCGGGCCGAGGGATTACATCAACCCGCCCGAGCAGACAATGCGCTCCCCCTGGGCAGAGGCAGCGCGGCCCCGGGGGACGGCAGGAGGCGGCGGCCCGAGTGTCTCAATTAGCGGCTGTCCCGAGCCGAGCGGGGTGCGGGGGCTCCTGGGGGGCACCCTCGGCATCCTTAACCCTTGGCGGGCCTGTCAGCCCTGCGGGGACAGCGGGATGCCGGCAGGGCTGCGGGCGTCCCCTCCTCCTCCCGCCGAGGGCTGCGGGAGGGAAAGCGCGGCCTCGTTTGCTCCTTTTCTCCTTTTCTCGCTTTTCTGCCGGTTTTTGCCTCCTCGGAGCGCAGTGCCAGCCCCTTCCAGCCTCCCTGCGCTGTGCTGGGGACAGCGGGGTGGCACGGCAACGTCCCCAAGGCCGAACAGCAGCGCGGGGGGGCGAAAACAGCCCTGGCACCGGTACCGGGGCACGGCCGCTCCTCATGCACAGGGGGCACGGCAGCTCCTCCGTGCACCGGGGGCACGGCAGCTCCACCGGGGCACGGCAGCTCTTCAAGCACCGGGGCACCGCATCCCCTCCATCCCTCGGGGGGCACCGCAGCCCCTCCGTCCCTCGGGGGGCACCGCAGCCCCTCCATCCCCTCATCCCCTCCATCCCCACATCCCCTCCATCCCCACATCCCCTCCATCCCCACATCCCCTCCATCCCCTCATCCCCTCCATCCCCTCCATCCCCTCCATCCCCTCATCCCCTCCATCCCCGCATCCCCTCCATCCCCGCATCCCCTCATCCCCTCCATCCCCTCATCCCCTCCATCCCCTCATCCCCTCCATCCCCTCCATCCCCTCATCCCCTCCATCCCCTCATCCCCTCCATCCCCTCCATCCCCTCCATCCCCTCCATCCCCTCCATCCCCTCATCCCCTCCATCCCCTCATCCCCTCCATCCCCGCCATCCCCTCCATCCCCTCATCCCCTCCATCCCCACATCCCCTCCATCCCCTCCATCCCCTCATCCCCTCCATCCCCTCCATCCCCTCATCCCCTCCATCCCCTCATCCCCTCCATCCCCTCATCCCCTCCATCCCCGCATCCCCTCAGGCCGTGCCCAGCCTGGCACGCCCGGGCTCGCTCCGTGCTCGCTCAGCCGTGCGGCCGCCGCGCCAGGTTAGCGGCGGGGCGAGGGGCCGGCCCCACCTGGCCCTCGCCATCCGTGGGGTGATTAAACACGGGGCTCCCAGCTGCCATACATTTTTAAATAAATGAATAATACATAGCGGGGGTGATAAATAAATAACGGCCGTACATTTGAACTTAGCCTCTGAGAAAATCCTTTTAGTTCAAAAGGAGCGGGGCGCTCGGAAAGGGGAGGGCATGCATTTTGAATGGGCTGCCATGGAGTGTCAGCGACCGGCGGCGGAGACGAGGGGGAGGAGGAGGAAAAGAGGAAAGCGAAAAGGAGGAAAAGAGAGCAGGAGGAAAAGAGGAAAGCGAAAAGGAGGAAAAGAGAGGAGGAGGAAAAGAGGAAAGCGAAAAGGAGGAAAAGAGAGGAGGAGGAAAAGAGGAAAGCGAAAAGGAGGAAAAGAGAGGAGGAGGAAAAGAGGAAAGCGAAAAGGAAGGAAGGAAGGAAGGAAGGAAGGAAGGAAGGAAGGAAGGAAGGAAGGAAGGAAGGAAGGAAGGAAGGAAGGAAGGAAGGAAGGAAGGAAGGAAGGAAGGAAGGAAGGAAGGAAGGAAGGAAGGAAGGAAGGAAGGAAGGAAGGAAGGAAGGAAGGAAGGAAGGAAGGAAGGAAGGAAGGAAGGAAGGAAGGAAGGAAGGAAGGAAGGAAGGAAGGAAGGAAGGAAGGAAGGAAGGAAGGAAGGAAGGAAGGAAGGAAGGAAGGAAGGAAGGAAGGAAGGAAGGAAGGAAGGAAGGAAGGAAGGAAGGAAGGAAGGAAGGAAGGAAGGAAGGAAGGAAGGAAGGAAGGAAGGAAGGAAGGAAGGAAGGAAGGAAGGAAGGAAGGAAGGAAGGAAGGAAGGAAGGAAGGAAGGAAGGAAGGAAGGAAGGAAGGAAGGAAGGAAGGAAGGAAGGAAGGAAGGAAGGAAGGAAGGAAGGAAGGAAGGAAGGAAGGAAGGAAGGAAGGAAGGAAGGAAGGAAGGAAGGAAGGAAGGAAGGAAGGAAGGAAGGAAGGAAGGAAGGAAGGAAGGAAGGAAGGAAGGAAGGAAGGAAGGAAGGAAGGAAGGAAGGAAGGAAGGAAGGAAGGAAGGAAGGAATTTCCATCCTCCCCATCTCCTCTCGCCCCCGCTCTCCCCCGGCCCGGCCCTGCCGCCCCTCCCGGGCCCATCTGCGGCTCCGGGCGCATTCCTGCAGCTGCTGCGGGCCCGGCCCCAGCCCCGAGCGCCGCCGCCCGGCCTGGCCTCGGTCAGCTGTGGGGAGAGCCGGGACAGGGACAGGAGGGATGGAAAATAAAACAACAACAGCAAAAAACTCCAACAAAATCAATGAAAACCCAACCCCAAACCGCCCTGGGTGCCGGCAGCAGAATTTGAATCTCCCCCATCTCAGCATCTCCAGAGATGGGGGAATTTCCATCTCCCCCACATTATCATCCCCCAGAGGGGGAAATTTTTGGAATTTCTCTCTCCCCCCATCCCAGCTCCCCCCAAGAGGTGAAAATCTCCATCCTTCCCATCACACCATCCCAAAAGGGGGAAGTTTATGGAATCTCCATCCTCTCCATTGCGTCATCCCATAAAGGAGGAATTTTTTTTCCTCCCCGGTGGCACGGGGAGGGTTTGTGCATATCTGTGTGTGTGTGCGTGTCTGTGTGTCTGTGTGTCTGTCTGTGTGCGTCTCTGTGTGTGTGTGTGCCTCTGTCTGTCTGTCTGTGTGTCTGTGTGTCTGTCTGTGTGTGTCTCTGTGTGTCTGTGTGTGTGTGCCTCTGTCTGTGTGTCTGTGTGTCTGTCTGTGTGTGTCTCTGTGTGTCTGTGTGTGTGTGCCTCTGTCTGTGTGTCTGTGTGTCTGTCTGTGTGTGTCTCTGTGTGTGTGTGCCTCTGTCTGTCTGTGTCTGTGTGTCTGTCTGTCTGTCTGTGTGTGTCTCTGTGTGTGTCTGTGTGTGTGTGTGTGCCTGTGTCTGTGTGTCTGTGTGTGTGTGCCTCTGTCTGTCTGTCTGTGTGTCTGTGTGTCTGTGTGTGTGTGTCTCTGTCTGTCTGTCTGTCTGTCTGTGTGTCTGTGTGTCGGTCCGTCCGTCTGTCCCTGTGTGTGTCCGTGTGTCGCTGCCGGGCCCTGACCCCGCCGGCCGCGCTCCTGCTCCTTCCCTGCCCGCGCTGCTCCGGGCGTGGGAAAAAGGCCCGGGCTCCTTTCACAGCTGTTCTCGCTCGGCACTGAGCTAATGGAGGGGCTCCCTCCCCTCCCCTCCCCTCCCCTCCCTGCCCTCCCTCCCCTCCTTCCCCGCCGGCTTTTCAGGCCTTCAGCGCCAAAAAAAAAAAAAAAAAAAAAAAAAAAAAACCAAAACAAAAAAAGCCCATTCACGAGTGGCTAAAAGCATATAAAAGCATAAACCCACAAAACAAACCGCAAAAAAACCCACAAAACCGCAAAAAACCACAAAAACACCAACCCACAAAGCACAAACTCACAGCTCCTTGTTCCCGGAGAGCAGCAAAGCACCGGGTGGGGGACACACAGAGGTGTGCAAGGGTGGGGGGCGCAGGTGTGCAAGGCCAGGGGTGCACACACATGTGAACGGCGGGGACACACGGGTACACGAAGCCAGGGATGCACACGCGTGTGCAAGGCAGGGACACACAGGTGTGCAAGGCCAGGGGTGCAAGGCCGGGGTGTGGCCCCTCCAAGGTTTGGCAATTGCAGCTGGGGAGGGATTTCAGCCCTAAAGAGAAGTTTGGGAATGGGGAATGGGGAATGGGAATTGGAGTTTGGGGTTTGGGGTTTGGGGTTTGGGAGGTTCCTCTGCTGGGG